>NC_073255.2:175550151-175853181 GCF_029289425.2 Pan paniscus
TGTCCTGAGCCAGGCCAGAGGGGCACCCACTGAGGAGGCGGCTGCTGGGAAGCGGGGAGAAGGGACTTCAATAACAGGTGCCCAGACCCCAGAGATGCCTCCTCTACCCTCACATGGGCCTTGGCATCTAAGTGGCACCAAGCCTGCCCCAGCCCTCGGCATTCCCCTTGCTCACCTGTTTGGACAGTTCCCACAGGCACACTCAATGCAGTGAGGGCAGGTCTGCTAGTACACTTTAGACCCAGCCAAATCTGACACATTAAAAATGTTGGCCAGGTACAGTGGCTCACGCTTGTAATCCTACCATTTTGGGAGGCTAAGACGGCAAGATCCCTTGAGTTCAGGAGTTTAAGACCAGCCTGGTAACAAAGTGAGACCCCGTCTCTACAAAAGCTTTTTTAAAAAATTAGCCCAGCATGGCATGGTGGCTTATGCCTGTAATCCCAGCTACTCAGGAGGCTGAGGCAGAAGAATCACTTGAACCCAGGAGGCAGAGGCTATGGCGAGCCGAGATCGCACCATTGCACTCCAGCCTGGGCAGCAAAAGTGAAACTCCATCTCAAAACATACAAACAAACAAACAAACAAACAAAAATTAGCCCAGCATGGCATGGCACGTGCCTGTAGTCCCAGCTGCTTGGAAGGCTGAAGCAGGGAGATTGAGGCCCAGGAGGTCGAGGCTGCATTGAGCCATGATCATGCCACTACATTACAGCCTGGGCAAGAGAGCAAGACTCTGTCTCTAAATAAATAAATAAATAAATAAAAAGAAAATTTTAAAATGTTAATAGTTAAGTACCAAGTACATACTAAGCAATTTAGATGTGTTTATCTCATTTAGTTCTGCTGAAAACTCTACGAGATATAGTTACTCTCATTTTACAGATAAGGTAATTTATCATAACCTCAGGAAGATTAAGTTACTTACATACCTAGGAAGAAATAACATAAGAGCAACTAATATTCAAGGAGCATTTACCACGTTTGTGCATAAGACTCTGTTCTGGCGGTTTTACATGTAAACATAATTTCATTTGCCAAGCAATCCTAGGAGTTAGGGCTGCTGTTTTTTTTATTTTTATTTTTATTTTTTTGAGACAGAGTCTCGCTCTGTTGCTCAGGCTGGGGTGCAATGGTGCAATCTCGGCTCACTACAACCTCTGCCTCCTGGGTTCAAGCGATTCTCCTGCCTCAGCCTCCCAAGTAGCTGGGATTACAGGCACCCACCGCTATGCCCAGCTAATTTTGTATTTTTAGTAGAGATGGGGTTTCACCATGTTGGCCAGGCTGGTGTCAAACTCCTGACCTCAAATGATCCGCACGCCTTGGCCTCCCAAAGTGCTGGGATTACAGGTGTGAGCCATCGCGCCTGGCCTAGGGCTGTTATTATATGCGTTTTATAGGTGAAGAAACAGACATAGAGATGTTAACGTGCTCAAACTCACAGAGCAAGTAAATAGAAAAGCAAAGATTTAAACACAGGCAGTCTGATTCCTGCGTTAAGAGCCCAGGCTATGATGAAGGCCAAATATTTTGTGATTTGATTCACAAATAGATGCCAAACGCAGTCAGTAAATGCACTGTAGAAATTTGTGTTATGTAAAAAGTAAGCCCTTATTAATATATATATATATATATATATATATATATGATACAAACTAACATAGGCACAGACATTGATATGGTTTGGTTGTGTCCCACCCAAATTTCATCTTGAATTGTATTCCCATAATTCCCACATGCTGTGGGAGGAAGCTGGTGGGAGATCATTGAATCATGGGGGTGGTTTCCTCCATACTGTTCTCATGGGAGTGCATAAGTCTCACGAGATCTGATGGTTTTATAAGGGGAAACCCCTTTCACCTGGCTCTCATTCTCTCTCTTGTCTGCCGCCATGTAAGATGTGCCTTTCACTTTCCACCATCATTGTGTGGCCTCCCCACACAATCTTTTTCTTTATAAATTACCCAGTCTCAGGGATGTCTTTATCACCAGCATGAAAATGGACTAATACAGACGTGTTCTGTTAAAGTGGTTATCTCTGAGGAACAGGACTGCAGGAACTGGAGAGGTAGGAAAGGCAACTCCTGCTTTTCTTTTTCTTTCTTTCTTTTTTTTTTTTTTTTGAGAAGAGTCTCTCTGCATCACCCAAGCTGGAGTGCAGTGGTGTGATCTCAGCTTACTGCAACCTCTGCTTCCCAGATTCAAGTACTTCTCCTGCCTCAGCCTCCCGAGTAGCTGGGATCACAAGCATATGCTACCATGCCTGGCTAATTTTGGTATTTTTACTTTTTTTTTTTTTTTGAGATGGGCTCTCACTCTGGTTGCCTAGGCTGGAGTGCAGTGGCATGATCTCAGCTCACTGCAACCTCCACCTCCCAGGTTAAAGCAATTCTCCTGCCTCAGCCTCCCAAGTAGCTGGGACTACTGGTGTGTGCCACCATGCCCAGCTAATTTCTGTATTTTTAGTGGAGACAAGGTTTCACCATGTTGGCCAGGCTGGTCTTGAACTCCTGACCTCAAGTGATCCACCCGCCTCAACCTCCCAAAGTGCTGGGATTACAGGCATGAGCCACCACATCTGGCCAACTCCTGCTTTTCTTTATATAATATTTTGTGTGGTATAGATTTTTTAAAATCATATATATGTATTATTTTAGGATAGAAAGACCAGAAATTTTCAAAATTCTAAATGTTACTAGGAACAGATTTCATTATTTTCAATATCCCACATTCTCTTTCACCCTGACATATTTTCTTTCTTTTCTAACTTGTGGGCAGATGACAAAATTGCATCAGAGTAGAAACTCAGGATCACTCAGTTCTGCAATGTGAAATACCGTAGCTCCACTCTGTCTGAGGAGCACAAATGGACAGGCAGGATTTGCTGATGAATTAACTGTGGGCTGTGGAGGGGAGAGACGAGACCATTGGAGCAATGAGATTCCAAACAAAGGAAGATCAACCAGACCCTAAGATCATCCCCGTCTAGATTCCTTCCCCACCTGCTTACTAAACATGAAATTCCTTTGACCAAGGACAACGTCTTGCAGGCCACAAAAATTCAAATTAGTTTTTAGCACTTTGCAACTTACACACCAGCCTTCAAGGACTTTACCACTTTTGATAAAACTTAGAATGCAAGTGTCCCTGGGTGGCAAGTATAAACAAATCCTGGGCAAAATTCATGTTTTTATAAGGGCAGGGAGGCGGGCGATAGCGGAATGACACAGGAAAACTTAAGAGGAGGTGACCTGTAAGATGGGAGAGACTGGAAACCAGTTTTAGGGCTAGTACTATTTACTCCTAATTGTCAGCAACGAAAACGGAGGTCTCAGGTTCTCTCCCATAAAGAAAGAGCTTAGAAGAAACATGGACAGCATTTGCCAGGTTCAATTTCAGACTACTCACGCTCATTTGGAGCACAAGGCCGCCACCTGGTGGCAGCATGCACTGGGCCAATAGAAATGAACAGCTTTACATGAACGGGCATGTGTTGTATCTCCTCAAAACCCCTTTATATCTACAGGCTGCGAGGAAGTATCGTTTTGCTTAGCTCAAATCTAGCTGACTGAGATAGATATAACAAACATAAAATGAAGCAAATACCTTTTTTAAAAAGCGTCAATTCTATGCAGTAAAACAAAGCAAACATAAAAGTAAATCCACACTTTTTTAGAAAAAAGGGAAATGTTTCCCACTGCAAGAAAATACAAAGCAGGGAACTTAAACTTGATTAGGATGCTAAATAGCTTATGTAATATGCATACTCCCCAGGCAACCAAGTGCCTTTTAAAGAAGCAATTATTAACCACCAGGGATATGATTGATGGAGAAAGAGGCAGACGTTTGGGGGACTGTATGGAAAATGGGGCTGGGTAGAAGGTGTAGACAGAACATTTACTTGACTCTGGCTCTATGTGTCACAAAAACGTCAGCAGAAGTTATTTTATCTCAACACAAGTTTGTTGATTTGACAGGCTTTGTTGGCCTTTTCTTCTCTATCCAGAGGTCTCCTCAAGATAGTTCACATAATAAATATTTAACCCAAGAAGACATTATTACCGGATCAATCCCAAATGGGTATGGATTTCCAAAATACACTCCTGGTATGGCTGGGTCCAGCTGCAGATATAGACTTTCCTCCATTACATGAGTACTTTAGAGGGAGAAAAGGAGAAAAACAAACAATGATCAACTGGGGCAGAAAAAATACTGTAATACCACCAGTCATGAACTTGCCCATCAAAGTCCAACTACTGGTGCAATTCATCACTTTGGTTGATTCAATATCTACTACACATCAAGTATTGTCCTAAACACTGAGGCTACAATCTGAGTTTGCAAAGAGATCTCAGCCTGATGTGCTATAGTAAAGAAACTCAGGGCCGGGAGCAGTGGCTTACATTCATAATCCCAGCACTTTGGGAGCCTGAGGTGGGAGGATCCCTTAAGTCCAGGAGTTTGAGACCAGCTGGTTGTGGTGGCACATGCCTTTAGTTCCAGCTACTTGGGAGGCTGAGGCAGGAGGACTGCCTTGAGCCTGGGAGGTCAAGGTTGCAGTGAGCCATGATTGTACCACTGCACTCCAGCCTGGGCAACAGAGTGAGACTCTGTTGAAAGGAAAAAAAAAAAAAAGGGAGAAGGGGGAGAGGGGACAGAAGGGGAAAGGGAAAAGGAAGGAAAAGGAAGGGAAATCAGGATTTGTACCACATCAGAAATGAGGTAGAAAGCAGGGATGCTGGGAGCACACAGGAAAGAAACCCCAGCCCAGGGACATGCTTGGGAAGTCTCCCCAGGGAACACTGGGGCTGCTTCTGAAGGATGGATTGTTTTTTCACATATACACCTCAACTGCTATGAAACTTAACTCTAAAAACATGTAGCCCATTGTATGTCTTTAAATCTGTGTCCCCTTTTCACCCAGAAGAATGGATGTCAATGGGAAGAAATTTCTTTTTTTTTTTTTTTTTTGAGACTGCGTTTCATTCTTGTTGCCCAGGCTAGAGTGCAATGGCACGATCTTGGCTCACTGCAACCTCCGCCACTCCCATCCCACCAACCCCAGGTTCAAGCAATTCTCCTGCCTCAGGCTCCCGAGCAGCTGGGATTACAGGCATGTGGCACCATGCCCGACTAATTTTTGTATTTTTAGTAGAGATGGGGTTTCACCATGTTGGTCAGGCTGGTCTCGAACTCCTGACCTCAAGTGATCCGCCTGCCTCGGCCTCCCAAAGTGCTGGGATTTGGTGTGAGCCACGATGCCCGGCCCAGAAATTTCTTACTCTGTCTCTGCAAGCCTTAAGGGGATGAGAATGTTGAGTTGATTTTTTTTTAAGAACTGCATCTGTGGAAGGGCCCAAGGAATGAGCATTTGAAATGATGAGGAACAGGCCTGGTACGGTGGCTCATGCTTGTAATCCCAGCACTTTGGGAGGCTGAGGTGGGTGAATCACTTGAGGTCAGGAGTTCAAGACCAGCCTGCTCAACAATGGTGAAACCCCATCTCTACTAAAAATACAAAAATTAGTCGGGCGTGGTGCCACATGCCTGTAATCCCAGCTACTCAGGAGGCTGTGGCAGAAGAATTACTTGAAACCAGGAGGCGGAGGTTGCAGTGAGCCAAGATTGCACCACTGCACTCCAGCCTGGGCAACAGAGCAAGACTCCGTCTACAAAAAATAAATTAAATTAAATTAAAAAATAATGAAATGTGAAGAGCAGACAGCAGACAGTCTTGACAGGCTGCCCAGAAATACACTCCCTCCCTTCTGCAGTGAGGTGCTGAGGGCCTTAGGTAGCAGCTGAGGGAATCGGGAAGCCTGGCCTACTGTCCTAGCCCTCAATGTGCAGTGGCAGCAGCTGACCGTGACTCACTCGCCCAGACGTGACCCCCATCCTAATGGCATGACTCAGTGCAAATGGCTGGATTTCCATAGCAGAGAAGTGTTTGTGTGTTCATAAAGGGAAAAGTCACCCCTGACAGGAAGGAACTGGCCTGGCACCCATAGCTAAGCCATCGTGTTTCCTGCTGAGCGTAAGCAACTTCATAGAACAGCAACATCAGGCAAGGCCACCTGGCGACTACGATAGAGTGAGAAAAAACAAGATCATTCCACAATCATACCTCGATACAGGCAAAAAGAAGGACACGCTCCAAACCACAAAAATGACCCAACATCCCCGCCTCCTAACAAAGGCTAAATCCTCTAAGCCCTTTCTAATACCCTCTTAATAGAGATGGTTTTCCCAATGATGCACCATTTCCCTTGTTGAGTCAATACGCCCAACTCCAGTGACTACAGGAATGTTTTCAGTGGTCTTTCAACCAAAGGAAGCAGGTCCAAGACCCAGGTCGCAGCTGGTGACCAGAATCAGCTCGCTGTGTACTTCAGCTGTCGTTTTCTTCTGCCACAGTGATAATGAGGTTCTGCCTTATGCTCCTGACCCTTCACATATGGCTGAGCATTGCTCCAATTCAAGACCAAAGAGTCTTGAATTGGGGAAGAAGACATTTGCAGGTGCATAAGAGAACAGCATTCATACCCATGTCTGCAGAGTGGTAACAAGACAGTTAACTCGGGCCTTTCACAATCATACTCTATGGGAAATGAAATTTCATGTTGGTAGGCTGGTGAAATTATGCAGATTGAACAAGTTTCAAAACTCATCTCGGCCGGGCATGGTGGCTCACACCTGTAATCCCATCACTTTGGGAGGCCGAGGCAGGTGGGTCACCTGAGGTCAGGAGTTCAAGACCAGCCTGGCCAACATGGTGAAACTCCGTCTCTACTAAAAATATAAAAATTCACTGGGTGTGGTGGCGCACACCTGTAATCCCAGCTACTTGGGAGGCTGAGGCAGGAGAATCGCTAGAACCCTGGAGGCAGACGTTGCAGTGAGCCAAAATCGCGCCATTGCACTCCAGCTTGGGCCACAGAACGAGACTCCACCTCAAAATAAAAAATAAATAAATAAAAAATAAAACTCATCTCTATACTTATGAGTTTAAATCTAAAGAGCAGAACTAAGTGTAAGAATGAATGTGTTTGTTTGTTTGTTTGCTTGAGACAGGGTCTTGCTCTATTGCCAAGGCTGGGGTGCAACAGTGCCATCACGGTTCATTGCAGCCTCAACCTCCCAGGCTCAAATGATCTTCCTGTCTCAGCCTCCCAAGTAGCTGGAAGCACAGGCATGTGCCACTGCCCAGCTAATTTTTTTTTTTTTTTCATTTTATGTAGAGACAGGGTCTCCCTATATTGCCCAGGCTGGTCTTGAATTCCTGGGCTCAAGCAATCCTCCCACTTTGGCCTCCCAAAGTTCTGGAATCACAGGTGTGAGCCACCATGCTCAACCTAATTTGTTTTTAAATTTATGAAAGTTTTGTTCTTTTGGGCATCTCTTTAGAATACTAATTGCAAAGCAAAAAAAAAAAAAAAAATCACAGATATAGCTGTCTGTATGTCATTCCAGAAAACGTTTTATCCTTCATTTTTCTATATTTTTGTTTTTCTATATTTATGGTGGGGAATCCCATCTCTACTTCAGGGAACTTAGGCCTAGCAGAGAAACAAGAAGGGACTGCGTTAGAATCTCCTTGTCCCACACTAAATATTTCTACAGTCTCTTGGAGCCTCTCTGTGCCAACATCAAGCCCTTTGAATGCCCTCAGGAAAGCTTTGTCAAAAGAAACCCAGGATTGGGCTGGGCGTGTGGCTCATGCCTGTAATCCTAGCACTTTGGGAGGCTGAGGCAGGTGGATCACGAGGTCAGGAGATCGAGACCATCCTGGCCAACATGGTGAAACCCCACCTCTACTAAAAATACAAAACTTAGCTGGGTGTGGTGGTGTGTGCCTGTAGTCCCAGCTACTCAGGAGGCTGAGGCAGGAGAATCGCTTGAACCCGGGAGGTGGAGGTTGCAGTGAGCTGAGATTGTGCCACTGTACTCTAGCCTGGGTGACAGAGCAAGACTTCATCTCAAAAAAAAAAAAAAAAAAGAAAAAGAAAAAAAAAGAAATAAACCCAGGATTGAATCTTTTCTAACTGAAAAACTCTTGGATGAAATTGATTGTTCATTCTGTCCCCCATTTATGACGTTCACCACAGATTTTGCTGAGCCAGTAAAACCCGTGAAGTCCCTTCCTTGGGAGAGGAAGAATGGGAAAAGAGATTGTGAACATGTTTACCTAGCTCAGCCTTCACTTTGGTCCTCTTTTCTCATTTGTTCAAAGGGAAGTTCCAGAATGAGACAGGGAAATCTTAAGCTGACCCAAAGGAGATGGGCAGAGACAGATGTTAGGAAACGTCACCATTGATATGTAGGTTTTACAAATTAGCCCTCACGCTACTGTGGGAATCTCAGGTACATGATGCACATAGCCTAAGATCACCTCCAAAATCAAGAGGCTGTCACAATTTCTATTTGTTCACTTCACAGTCCCCTCTCCTCCAGAGTCCCCTGCTCTCCCCCAGTTCATTAAATTGACCTACCTCTCAAACTCTAAAATCTTTCTCCCCATAAAAGTCTCCATTCCTAAAAGGTTATGTTTCCATTCTGAAGTCTGCTTGTCTGATTAACTGCATAAAATCACTGTAGAATGCATAGGGGAAGGGTGGACTGTGGGGATTTAGAGAGCTTCCAGGTCTCTCTATTCTACAGTACCCACATATCCTTACCAGGTGTCCCCTGCCCCCAACTCTGTCAGCCACAGGACAAATACAGGGAGACAGCATTGCAAAACCAACCCTTTCCTCAGCTGCTTTTTTTTTTTTCAGTTGGAGTCTTGCTCTGTTGCCCAGGCTGGGGTGCAATGGTGTGATCTCGGCTCGCTGCAACCTCCACCTCCTGGATTCAAGCAATTCTCGTGTCTTGGCCTCCCGAGTAGCTGGGATTACAGGCATGTGCCACCATGCCCAGCTTATTTTTGTATTTTTAGTAGAGACGGGGTTTCACCATGTTGGCCAGGCTGGTCTCGAACTCCTGACCTCAAGTGATCCTCCTGCCTCGGCCTCCCAAAGTGTTGAGATTACAGGCGTAAGCCACCATGCCCAGCCTCTCATTTGCTTTTGAGACAGCATCTTGCCGTGTTGCCCAGGCTGGAGTGCAATGGTGTGATTGTAGCTCATGCAGCTTTGACCTCCTTGGTCCAAGCCATCCTCCTGCCTCAGCCTCCCAAGTAGCTAGGACTAAAGGCATGCCAAAACACTTGGCTATTTTTTCTTTTTCTTTTTTTTTGGAGATGGAGTCTCACTCTGTCACCCAGGCTGGAGTGCAGTGGCGCAATCTCAGCTCACTGCAATCTCCGCCTCCCAGGCTCAAGCAATTCTCCTGCCTCAGCCTCCCGAGTAGCTGAGATTCCAGGCACCTGCCACCACATCTGGCTAATTTTTGTATTTTTAGTGGAGACCAGGTTTCACCACGTCGGCCAGGCTGGTCTCAAACTCCTAACCTCAGGTGATCCACCTGCCTCAGCCTCCCAGAGCACTGGGATTACAGGCATGAGCCACTGAGCCTGACCTATTTGAATTTTCAAGTGCACCTCTGAGTAGACCTAGGTGTAGACTCCCCCAACCATGAAAACAGTCACTGAGGCCACCTGGATGGCCAGCGACTACACCATCTCTGTCTGTCAACTCACTTCCATGTGCCGTTTCTGAACATGGGTTGGACACTCCAAGAAGAGCCAAAGATGTTCAAGGACTTGGAGAAGCAGTCATTGTAGATCAAACCCGTGTAGATGGAGAAGATGCCCATAAGTAGGATCAGATAGCGCCCGTGGAAGAAGGTGTTCCAAATCTGGCCTCAGAGAGACAGAGAGGATGATTGTCAGTGGGCTCTGAAGCAGACCCCAGAGGGAAGCGTTCTACAGGATATCTCCAGCATCACCGGTGCAGGCACCCTTGGGGGAGCCACATGACCACAGCAGACATCAATCATCCAGACAGGAAGAGCACACACTTCATGGTTTTTGGAACATATAGGTGCACCAAAAAGTCCTAGGCTGGTATTTGTTATCATGAAACAAAAACCATATAGGCAAAAATTAGCTGGGCATGGTGGTGCATGCATGTAATCCCAGCTACTTGGGAGGCTGAGGCAGGAGAATCACTTGAACCTGGGAGTTGGAGGCTGCAGTGAGCCAAGATTGCACCACTGCGCTCCAGCCTGTGTCTCAAAAAAAAAAAAAAAAAAAAGGCCGGGTGTGGGGGCTCACACCTGTAATCCCAACACTTTGGGAGGCCAACATGGGCAGATCACCTGGGGTCAGGAGTTCGAGACCAGCCTGACCAACATGGTGAAACCCCGTCTCTACTAAAAATTAGCCAGATATGGTGGTATGCACGTTAGTCGCAGTTACTCAGGAGGCTGAGGCAGGAGAATCACTTGAACCCAGGAGGCGGAGGTTGCAGTGAGCTGAGATTGCCCCACTGCACTCCAGCCTGGGTGACAGAACAAGACTCTGTCTCAAAAAAATATATATATATATTTTATAATATATATATTTATAACATATATTATAAATATATATATTATAATATATATTTATAACATATATTATAATATATATATTATAATATATATATTTATAACATATATTATAAATATATATATTTATAATATATATTATATATGTATATATATTATATATATATGCATGCCTCAGATTCTTCCATTGCACCTGCATTAGAAAATAAACTGAAGTGCAAGCAAGGCCTCATCTGCTTAGGAAGGGACTTGAAAGCAGGTGGCTGTTGTCTCAGGTGCTTCCAGGAAATAAGCACTGAACTGGCCTCCCATGGCTGCTACATTTATGACAAGTCAGATATATACACATTTTGCGTCTTGTCATTGTAAAGTTGAGTCCCTGTCTGACTATGTCTGCTGAGAAGAATAAAGTGCTTTCTCATAATACTGAATAATGTGTGTCAATCATTCCAAGAAGTGCTGACGTGTAACTCTGAAACTCAAAATGTTTACCATACAAAATCATATCTTTAAGCTTGGCATGGAAAACTATATTGGTCACAGGTTGATTCTGCTCACTAACCTCGACGTCGCTGACCTAGCTGTAATTAATTCAACCTGTAATAAAACATTGCAGATATGTTTTTTTTTTTTTAAGATGGAGTCCCTCTCTGTCAACCAGGCTGGAGTAAAGTGCTGCAATCTCAGCTCACTGCAACCTCCACCTCCCGGGTTCAAGTAATTCTCCAGCCTCAGCCTCCCAAGTAGCTGGGACTACAGGTGCCCACCACCATGCCTGGCTAATTTTTGTATTTTTAGTAGAGATGGGGTTTCACCATGTTGGCCACGTTGGCCTCGAACCCCTGGTCTCAAATGACCCACCCACCATGGCCTCCCAAAGTGGTGGGGTTACAGGTGTGAGCCACTGCACCTGGCCAGCCAATAAACTTTGAACCAATGCACCCTCCTGAGTTGTCTCAGCCTTCACAGCACTCTGCAAAGGTGGAGAAACTTAAGAGTGGGGAAACGATGTTCAGGGTTTCTCAGTGTTCAGAAGAACACGGGTCCCAGGCTGCTTCTGCCATGAACAAATACTCATGATATTTTAAGTAAAAACACTACAAATAGTATGCATTACTTGATGCCAATTTTTGAAAAATTGGTGGATAAGCACAAACAAATTGGAAAGATATCCAAAAGCATTCATGGTGATTTTTCTCTCGGTCATTAGATGGTTGCATTTTTCTAATTTTTACAGTGATTATGTATTGCTTTCATAATCAGGCAAAAACATCAGAGTTAGAAAAAATATATAATGAAAAAGAAAAATCGATGCCTTATCAAGTCATGAACAAAAACCCAAAAATGCTGAAAGGAACGGCACCAAACCATCCAAAGGAATTACCTTTGGCCAGAAGTTTTAGGTTAATTTTGGCTCTTTTTTACTTTCCTTCTCTCCCTTATTTTTCATAAAAACGTGTTATTTCTATGGTGAAAACCACATACAGATTTTCATATTCTGAAAATGAATGGGGGCAAGACGGTCAATGGACACTCACCTCATTGTCTGTCTTCTGGGAGAGCAAGCGTCTCTCATTCAGAATCATCCAAAGTGCAGCCAGGAGCATCACGGTTCCATGACCACAGTCTCCAAACATCACAGCGAACAGGAAGGGGAAAGTGATGATGGTGTAGGGGGCTGCGGAGGGGAGACACACAACGCCTGAGGCCTCAGCAGAGCCTCGGGGCCCCCACCTCAGATTCCCTGCCACAGCTCCACGATTTGCATGCGGGTTTCCTTAAGCCTTTCTGGTTGTCTTTTCTCACCATCCCTACCCTGACACATGCTTAGCTGCCACATAAATGAGTGCATCTGTTTCTAGGCATTCTGTTTTTCAATTTTTTTTGAAAGAGGGTCTCGCTCTGTCACCCAGGCTGGAGTGCAGTGGCACAATCATGGCTCACTGCAACCTCCACCTCCTGGGCTCAAGTGATCCTCCCACCTCAGCCTCTTGAGTAGCTGGAACTACAGATGTGTGCCACCATGCCTAACTAATTTTTAAAATTTTCTATAGAGATGAGGTCTCGCTATATTGCCCAGGCTGGTCTCGAACTCCTGGTTTCAAGCAATCCTCCCACCTCGGCCTCCCAAAGTGTTGGGATTATGGGCATGAGCCACTGCGCCCAGCCTATGAGTAGGCATTCTTATTCCCCACTTTACAGATGTGCTGAGGCTTAGAGAAGCTAAGTGACTTGTCAAAAATCACAAAGTCAAAAAAAAAAAAAAAAGAAAAAATCACAAAGTTTGATGGAACACAAGATCAGCTTTCTCTCTCTAGGTGCTTTCTATACTCTTCTCCACACCCATCTTTTGTCTGTTTCTCCACCATTCACATGCACCACACACCACCAGTAGTTTGCTCGCAGGGACCCTCAACCCAGGAGGCCCCTGCATTACAGGCCACAAATTCGACTGGGCCTCAGGCTGGAGAAGAACAATCACCATGCACTGCTTGGATAAAGGGTATCTGGTCTATCCTTTCATTTTATTTTATTTTATCTATTTTTTGAGACAGGATCTCGCTGTGTCAGCAAGGCTGGAGTGCAGTGGTGCAGTCTCAGCTCACTGCAATCTCTGCTTCCTGGATTCAAGCGATTCTCCTGCCTCTGCCTCCTGAGTAGCTGGGATTACAGCTGCCTGCCACCATGCCCTGCTAATTTTTGTATTTTTAGTAGAAACAGGGTTTTGCCATGTTGGTCAAGCTGGTCTCGAACTCCTGACCTCAAGCGATCCACCTCCTCTGCCTCCCAAAGTGCTGGGATTACAGGCGTGAGCCACCAAACCCAGCCTACACCTTTATTTTATTAACCAAGGTAGCAAGATTCCACAGCTTAGGACACCAAGAATTGAGTCTTCTAAGTTCTGTGTACTGGTGTCTTTCCCACACAATAACTACAGGACTGTGAAGATGCCAAGATATGGCCCTCATTGTATTGGTGAAGGAAATGAACATTGACTTCGGCTGCCTGATGAGGTTGCAGTTTAAGGGTGCACAGGTGAAGACAAAGAACAACTCTTTCACCAATCGGCATTTATAGACGACACCACAGGGTATTAGGAAACCAAGGAGGATTTTAGGAATCCTACTACTTGCCCCTACTATCCTACTTATTCCTCCGATTCCCACAGCTACTACCCTAGCCCCAAGCCTCACAGTTTTAACAAGTTCACCTCGGTCACCTCAGGGGTCCATCTTACCAGTTTTCACTTTCAAGCTACCCAGTCGTGCAGTTCATCAGATCTTTACCTGGGTTTATCTCCCGGTAGCTGCCAACACCATAGGCATCAACAATATTCTGGAAGCCAGCTGTGAATTTATTGGTCCGGTTAAATGTGGGAGGGGCTGTTTTAGATTGCACTGTGGTCATGATGGGGGCCATGGAGGAGCCACTTAGTTCCTGGAAAAAAAAAAAAGCGACAAAGATGTAAGGAGAAGAGTCTTGGGCTGGGTGTCAGCACAAAGGTCACAGTCCCAGCTCCTGCCGTCCCTCACTGAGCGAACTTGGGGCAATCTCTTGATCTCTCTGAGACTCACGACCTTATGTGTAGAGAGTTAATACCTTCCCAATACTTATCTAATGCATCTCATGGGAGGGCTGTCAAGAGAATTGAGTCCCTCTGGAGTCTCTGACAATCTCCCATCTCCTACTGCTGTAAATGCGAATGTTATGACTCCTGGCCCTCTATGCTTTCCTCCTCTCCACTTTCTCAATTCATCCCCCTCTTCCAAATGGCTCTGACCCTTCCCCAATTTTTTCCTAATTTCCTGCTTAGACTTTCAAACTCCAATGTGTCACCAACCCCACAAAATCCAGGAGCCTAATCCTGAATTCATCAACTCTCCACAAAGCCAGGTCCCCTCCACAAACTCCCTGCCCCTTCAGCGGAGCCTCCATTCTCCCAGATTCCTAGAATCTTGGAATCATGGATTTGTCCTTCTCTGGTTTCAGGCAGTCGATCACCCAGCAAAGCTTGCTAGTTCTCCCTTCGGAATCTTTCCTCCGATTCCCACAGCTATCACCCTAGCTCCAAGCCTCAGCATCTCTGCCAGCCCCCTCCCTCTCCGTTTATCTAACACCCAGATTGCTCAAGCACTCTTTTAATAAAACAAACAAAAAGCACTATTTTACTCATGTTACTCTCCTGCTTTAAAATCTTCAAAGGCTGCCTATCGCCTAAAGAATGAAATCAAAACTCTTTAGTCTTGTGATCAAGACTACTTAACAATATGCCTTAATCCTCCATTCACACCTTCACCCCTCCCCACGCTTCCCCATGGAAACTGGCCATGTCTACACTAGCCACCTCTCTTCTCCACTTGCTCAAGTCTTTTTTCTTTTTCTTTTTTTTTTCTTCCTGAGACAGGAAGTCCCAGGCTGGAGTGCAGTAACATGATCATAGCTCACTACAGCCTCAAACTTCTGGGCTCAAGTGATCCTCCCGCCACAGCCTCCTGAGTAGCTGGGACTACAGCCATACAATGCTATGTTACGCAGGCTGGTCTTGAACTCCTAGGCTCAAATGATCCTCCCACCTCAGCCTCCCAAAGTGCTGGTATTACAGGCGTGAGCCACTGCATCCATTCTACCTACTCGAGTCTTAACAATTCCAAGTGCTCCCTGTCCAGGAACCGTACAGCCACCGCACACCCAACAGCACTTGCCACATGCACACCCAGTGGGATCTGACACCAGCTGGACGAGTGCTCACGGTCCCAGCTTCAATCCTCCTCTGCCTTCAGGAGGCCCCACCTCCCTTCACCTGCTCCCCGGCCAGCCTCCCAGCGCTCTGCGCATGCATCACTTCCTCCAGGACGCACCCCCGCCCTGCTCAGCCTGGTTGAAATGCTTTTTAAGTGCCCCATTTAGGTGGTTTTTGGACCATGATGTGGGGACATCGACTGTTTTGAGGAACAGTTTCTGTATTCAAACCCTGCCTCCTGGCTATAGGACTGTAGTCAGGTTACTTCTACTTTCTGTGCCTCCATTTCTTTATCTGTACGAAGGGGATAAAGAAAGCTCCCACCTTCTAACCCATTCCTACTGCAAGGCCTTTACCTTCAGATTCCTCCGCCTGCAAAACCCTTCCTCCCGCCCCCAACCTTCCCATGCTATCAATGCCGCCTGCTCAGAGAGGGTTTCTTCAGATACCACGAGATCTGCCGTCACCAGATATGCCACCCAGCTAGTTCCCCATCGGCCGAACCAGCTGCATGCCACCCACTCCTCAACCTAACGGCTTCACTCCTCCTACCCCGTGAAATTATTCAAACAAGCTAATCACATCCTTCTGCAAGAACCAAAGGTCACCTCACCCTCGTTCACTGCAGAGCCTGCCTCCCACCGGCCCTGCTGCTTCACTCTGCTCCCAAACGCAGTTCCCGAGGGCAAGCCCTGTGTGGCCCGCATGGCGTGCGGTGTCCTTCTCCCCTGGGCTCTGAAGACGAGTGACTAAAAACAGCTGCCAAGCCCATCTGTCCAGTGTCGGGGTAATGTGTTCGGCCATCTTGTACTATTTAGGGCAGGAGGGGGTCCCTCCTTCAATGGGGTGAATAACGGTGATCAGAACAAGCCCCCCTCTCCATCCCGCCCCTCGCCGTCCCCTGCTTGGTTTCCTGCCCACCACTCATCACTGCCTGAAATCTCATTAGTCACGGACATGCCTCCGTGTCCCTTTCTAGAATGTCTATCAAAGCAGGGTCTTGGCTTGCCAGTGTGTAAGCCCTAGATCCGTTCCTAGTACACAGGGAATGTCTAAGGAATGAATGGAGGGAGCGGTGAGAACTCAACGAGGACAGAGTGCTTAGCCATCGCGGACACACCGCAAGCGATCTACATATTTTGGCTCTTATTATAGGTGCTTGGTTATTCATCTTTCTAGCTAGACTATAACCTCCATGAGGTAACAGGTGGTATCTACAGTCTAGCAGAGTGGAGCTGGGCATGGTGGCGCGTGCCTGTAGTCCTAGCCACTTGGGAGGCTGAGACAGGAGGATCACCTGAGCCCAGGAGTTTGAGGCTGTAGGGCAGTATGCCCATGCCTGTGAACAGCCCTGCACTCCAGCCTGGGTGTCATAGCGAGATCCCCATCTTTAATAAGAAAAAAAAGACAAAATCCCCCCAAAACGATAGTCTAGCTGAGAGACTGACACATTAATGCTCAGTATGGCCGGGTGTGATGTCTCACACCTGTAATGTCAGCACTTTGGGAGGTCGAGGCAGGCAAATCACCTGAGGTCAGGAGTTTAAGAGCAGCCCAGCCAACATGGTGAAACCCCGTCTCTACTAAAAATACAAAAATGTGCTGGACGTGGTAGGGCGCACCTGTAATCCCAGCTACTCGGGAGGCTGAGGCAGGAGAATCACTTGAACCCGGGAGGCAGAGGTTGCAGTGAGCCGAGACTGTGCCACTGCACAACAGCCTGGGCTACAGAGCGAGATTCTATTTTTTTTTTTTTTTAAAAAAAGCTCAATACGTACTCACAAAAGGTCAAAAAATGGTGAACAACTGTCAAACACTGAAAAGACAAAGGAATTTCTTTTATGTCCTCGAGTGGGGTTGATAACTGAAGACACAAAGATGAAGGAAGCAATCCTACCACCAAGTCACTTGAGTTCATGTGGCCCATGAGGCCAACACCCTCTGAGAGCCCAGCAGAGGGGCTGACTCATCGGACCCCTCCTGGCTCCACCTGCCACGCACCATGCCTTGCTCCAGTGCCCTCTTGATACGTGTGGCATCTGCCACCGGGAACCAGATCTCGGCGATGACACACTGCTGGGTGACGTCGATGTTGCACATGTTCAGGATGTGGTAGACAGCTTTCATCTTCTGCACCTTGATGAGCCAGGAGTGCCAGTTGGCAGCGGCTTCCTGCAGCAGGCGCTGGCGGTGAGACTCTGTTTGTGTTATGACCTATACAAAAAACAACACACAGGAAAACAGAGAACCTTCATAGAGCTGTTTGACAAGGTGCCAAAAATGGAGTGTCACAGGCCACAGCAGCTTCCTCTGCTCTGAGCAGGCTCCTTTGACCTGTGGCTGTCACCTGGCCTTGAACTCTCCTGAGCAGTTTATCTCCCCCGCTAGAGGCTAAAACCCTTAGGCAGAGATTGTATCTTCCTTTTCTTCTAAATTCCTCATTGTCCTATTGTTATGGGTTGAATTGTCCACATAAAAGAGTCCTGAACTCTGATACCTGTGAATATGGCCTTTTTGGAAAGAGGGTCTTTGCAGATGGAATCAGGTTAAGAAGATGTCATACTGGATTTGAATGGGCTCTAATCCCATATGACCACTGTCCTGATAAGAAATGTAGACACAGAGGCACACAGGGGAGAATACCACGTGACAGCAGAGGCAGAGAAGTAGGCACTTGCAAGCCAAGGAATGCGGAGGACGGCCCGCAGCACCAGAGCTGGGGAGAGGCAAGGAGGGGGCTACCTTCAGGTCTTCCAAGAGAGCACGGCCCTGCTGACGCCTTGATTTCAGACCTCTGGCCTCCAGAACCGTGACAGAATAAATCTCTATTGTCTTATGCCACCCAGTTTGCTATAATTTGTTATAGCAACCCTAAGAGATTACTACATCTACCACAACCCTTTATATACACAATCCCTCCAATAAATGACAAGTGAATGAATGAAGGAATGAATGGACAATTGGGCCCACACAGAATTTATTTAATGGAAATCATTTTTATGTTTTGATGATACAACAAACAGGGTAATCTTTTTCAGCACACATGCCCTCTGTAAGAGACACACTGTAAGAGAGACACGCTGGCTCTAAGATTAACGAGAGCCATGAGGCCACCGAAGCGTCTCACAAGCCCAATACTACCTGTCACTTAGCAATATAATGCCACCTGGCCTGGGGATTTCCAGGAGACAAGAGCACCTCAGCACAGAGGTGACTTTCAGAAACCTCAAAGAGCACAGCCCGAATTATATGCCTCAGCATCAGACAGTGTCTAAGATTCATCTTTGGCAGGGACTGAGCCAAAGGAGAAAGCTCCCCCTGCAGAAGCTGCTCAGCTGGGATCACCTGAAGCCCTCGACACAGCAGCAACCCGTCATACTAAATGTAAGCACACATCTAGCAGAATTTCTTTTCCATTCTCCTCATGACGTTTTCATAAAATCAAGCATGGAGAATTGGGGGGAAAGGACTTCAACGGCTTCGGGGAAACAGTGTTCCTGACAAGTGACAAAGAAGTAATGGAGAGGATTAAAAAATCAAACACAGGCCAGGTGCAGTGGCTCACGCCTGTAATCCCAGCACTTTGGGAGGATGAGGTGGGTGGATCACCTGAGGTCGGGAGTTCGAGACCAGCCTGACCGACATGGAGAAACCCCATCTCTACTAAAAATACAAAATTAGCCAGGCATGGTGGCGCATACCTGTAATCCCAGCTACTCGGAAGGCTGAGGCAGGAGAATCACTTGAACCCGGGAGGCGGAGGTTGCGGTGAGCCGAGATTGCGCCACTGCACTCCAGCCTGGGCAACAAGAGCAAAACTCCATCTCAAAAAAAAAAAAAAAAAATTAAACACAGGTTTTCTGGAGAAGTAAAGTTGTCTGCTAGCCTAAGGGTTTTGAAAGAGGCACATCTCTAATTTCTTAACATACTTGTCCAGAATCTAAAACTGAGTTGACTTCTACCACA
This sequence comes from Pan paniscus, assembly GCF_029289425.2. Classification (NCBI taxonomy): domain Eukaryota; kingdom Metazoa; phylum Chordata; class Mammalia; order Primates; family Hominidae; genus Pan; species Pan paniscus. The sequence goes on from NC_073255.2 coordinate 175,569,347, forward strand.
GCCATATGCAGCTACTAAATTTTATTTATTTTATTTCCTTTTATTTTATTTTGAGATGGAGTCTCCCTTTGTTGCCCAGGCTGGAGTGCAGTGGCGCGATCTCGGCTCCCTGAAACCTTTGCCTCTCAGGTTCAAACGATTCTCCTGCCTCAGCCTCCCGAGTAGCTGAGACTAGACTACAGGTGACTGCCACCACGCCTGACTAATGTTTGTATTTTTAGTAGAGATGGGGTTTCACCAGTTTGGTCAGGCTGGTCTTGAACTCCTGACCTCAAGTGATCCACCCACCTCAGCTTCCCAAAGTGCTGGGATTATAGGCATGAGCCACCGCACCCAGCCCTAAAATTTAAATTGAATTAAAATTAAAAATACAAACTAAATCACTTAGTGGCACTAGCCATGTTTCAAGGGCTCAATAGCCACATGTGGCTCATGACTGCAGCGTTGGACAGCACAGGACACGTGAACCTTCCATCATAACCGAAAGTTCTATTGAACTCTAGCACTGATGAGAGTCTGCCAGCGAGGGAGGCCCAGCTGTTTTCAGCGATTACTTTCAAAGCTGCTGTGATTGAAGAAAGAGTTCTGATCATAAGTGTGTTGAGTGACCCTGGATGGTGACAGACTTTACAAAGAAAATGAGTTTGGGATGAATGAATGTTCACATGGTGAAACTAGACTCACTGTTTTTACAGAATTAACCCATCAGCTTAAACAACCGGGCAATTCAGTGGGAAAATAATCTGTCAAACTGGTTGTTCAACTTAATTGGCTGGGTGGTTGTATCATAGATTCCGTCTAGGCCGAGGCTGGCAATAAAGGGTGCCTTTTATCAGATCGGGGTGGCCACCTGAAGGCTGACTAGGGCTGTGGTCAAATCTGACCCTGGGCAAAGCATTCTTAAGACACAGCTTCGTTCCCTCTAGCTTATCGAACAGTTTCCCAATTGTGAAATCTTCCACAGCCACAACCAGAAAGGCATAGCCAGCATTCCAGCCAGCCTCCCAGCAAGGGCCCTGGGGGGCAGGGCTTGTATGAAAACAGCAGAGGCAGCCCTCCTGCAGCTGCCATCACACCATGCGCCCAAACCCCTCACTCACGGTGATTAAATCTTCCAGCCTCACATTGACGCTCTCCAACATCTCTCTGCGCTCCACCGCAGGCTCTGGGCAAGGGTAGACAGTGGCTCGAAACCTGTGTTTAATATATTCCAAAGGAAACAGGTGAGTTCTTGCTGCAAAGCATTCTGCATCCCCTTTTCTGCTAAGACATCGTTTGCTGACTTTAGTTAGATGGCCAACCTATCCTAGAATAACTGCGTCTTTGGCCACTGGAAAAGGAGTCCCAGTCATAAGGGTTCCCAGTACGTCACTTGTGCTGTGAATTGAGGCTGCAGTTCTGTTATATGAATGAGCTTCATTCAAACCATAAAACCTGTGAGTTGCTGGGTAAGTAAGACTGCAAGCTGGGCTTGCCCCTTCCTAAGAATCTATTAATGTATTAATATCCTCTGCACTGAGTCATTTCTGCTTCTATGGAGCTACATGTAACACGATTCTGTAAAATCCAAAACAAGTTAGCCATGCAGTTGGATTACTCTGGAGCAGCTGATGAAAAGTCTCAGATGGAATAGACTGAAATGGGGAACATGTCCATTTTTAGTTACCCTCACATTTTGCATATTCAAGTTCTCCCTATTCATATTCTCACAACTATTAAAAATCAGTTGGGGCTGACTTTTACGTGAGAAAGTTACTCTAAAGCCTTACCGACCTCTAGAAGCCACAGTCGTGTGCATTTGACATTGCACATCTCTTTATCTAATCCTGGCCCAAATCACTGAAGAAAGAGCCATTCACTCCCTCTTACCCATCACAGATCTTCTTGATTTTCTGCCTGAGCTGCTCTCCTTGGTAAAATATGATGAATATGTTCTTCTGAATTTCTTCTTTCTGGAAAATCAGAATAAGTTAAAAAAAAAGGGGGGGGGGTTTCTTTCTGGTTAAAACATAATAGAGAGAAATGTAAAGTCCTGTTTTTAGGCCTACACAATTCATAAATTTAAAACTGGGAAACTGTAACTTTCCTAGTTCATCTAAGTTCATAGCTCACAGTTGAGAGCAAGGCCATCCAGGACCTCACAGAGGCTAATGCAGCCTTAAGGTGACAGGCTCCCTGTTCCCGATGCTGGTTGGACCACAGCCAGACCTTATATTCAGCTCTAAGCCCCACATTTAAGAGATATGATAATAAACAAGAAACCATTCAGAAGAGAATATTGCGAGGCTTAAAACGAAGACAGCTGGCTGATAAACTGGCTCACCAGAGTTAATTAACACACAACACTGACATTTTGGGGATGAGTAGGTGTTTTATATTTAACAAAGGTAAAGCCATGCCCAATTTTTGACTCATACATACAGTTGCTCAGATTTTTTGACTCACACAGTTGCTTGTGTGCCATAAGACTGCTGCTTAAATCACACTTGTCAAGTCCAAGTTGGACAATTCACAAGAAAGGAAGATGTGTTCCACAAGCAGACAGGCAAATGTTTAACTCTTACTGTAAGCAAAGAAATATGAGCTGAAACAATGCATTCTTCCAATCTTATTTAGTTTGAGGGGGTAAAGGTAAAATGACAAAACCCAGACCGGGTGCAGTAGCTCACACCTGTAATCCCAGCACTTTGGGAGGCTAAGGCGGGTGGATGGCTTGAGCCCAGGGGTTCAAGACCAGCCTGGGCAACATGGTAAAACCCCATCTCTACAAAAAACACAAGAATTAGCTGAGTGTGGTGGTGCTCACCTGTGGTCCCAGCTACCAGGAAGGCTGAGGTGGGAGGATTGTTTGAGCCCAGGAAGTCGAGGCTGCAGTGAGCCATGATCATACTACTGCACTCCAGCCTGGGTGGCAGAGTGAGACCCTGTCTCAAAAAAAACCCCAAAAAACAAAAACAAAAACTATTGTTGGAAAAGTTATGACAAATCCAATAGACTCATCACATACTACTCGAGGCACTGGAATCAGAAAAGTCACTGAAAGGCCATTTGTCGGGACCTATAGGGTGTCATTAAAATGCCCACACCCTTTAAGCCAGCAATCCTATTTTCCTTGAACTTGTTTATTATGAAAGTAATTCAAAAGCAAATAAAAATCCACATGCATAAAGATGCTCATCATGGTGTCTACATTCTGGAGAAAAATTAGAAATAAAGTGTCCAAAATAGATAGTCAACGTCACGTCAACTCAGTGGACACGTTAGACATTCCTTAAAAATACTATCAAAATGAATCCTGTCTTTGGCATTTCCTTACGGGAGCAAGTGGCGGTGTTTTAGGATTTTCAGAGCTGCTGCGTTACATTATTTCCAAAAGGTTTCTCTACCCGTGGAGTCTACCCTGGTCCTTTTCTGAGTCTCTTAAATTTTCTTTTCTCCTGATCCACCAGAATCAGGAATCTGCTCTAATCTCATGACTTCCCTTTGGTGACCTTCGGCGTCCACGCTCATCTTTTTCCAGATGCTTTTACTTTCTCTCCCACCATGACTGTCACATGTCAAAACAGGATTATAAAAAGTGATGATTTAATGTCAAATTTAAAAATGATCTTTACAAAGGATGCACAGTAATATGGGGAGGGATCTCGTATTAGGTAAAACAAAGAAAAGAAAAAAATTATTTCCATGTATACTACAATCATATAAAATTATACCTGTCTATGGCTATAGAGAGAAATAGTACAAGAGGCAAAATACAAATGAAGACATTAGAGTGATGGGGTTTCTCATTTTTTTCATAATCTTTCTTATTTTAAATTTCATTTATTTTAAAGTTGTTTTTCATCAAAATGAATTTTGTTGTTTTTTCATTAAAATTAATTTTTTTAGCCTCTAATCTGAAAAAGACTATAGACGCTCAGAAATAAGCCTAGCTTCTGGGAATTAAAGGGCAAGTGGATTAAATACAAACTGGAAGGTGAGACAGCAACATCCGACAGAATTCACAGCAACAACTGTATGGCACTAAGGGCTGAGCCCCCTTGAAGCCTTGTTGTTTGAAGTGCGGGATCTATTGGCAAATACATCATCAGGATTATCAGCATTCTCTGGGAGTTGTAAGAACTGCAGAATCTCAGGCCCCACTCAGACCCACTGACTCAGAATTTTTTTTTTTTTTTTTTTTTTTTTGAGGGAGTCTTGCTCTGTCACCCAGGCTGGAGTGCAGTGGCACAATCTCAGCTCACTGCAACCTCCGCCTCTTAGGTACCAGCGATTCTCCTGCCTCGGCCTCGCAAGTAGCTGGGCCTACAGGTGTGCGCCACCACTCCCGGCTAATCTTTATATTTTTAGTAGAGACAGAGCTTCACCATGGTGGCCAGGATGGTCTCAAACTCCTGACCTCAGGTGATCCGCCCACCTCGGCCTCCCAAAGTGCTGGGATTACAGGCATGAGCCACCATGCCCAGGCTATTTTTTTTTTTTTGGTTTTTTTTTTTTTTGAGATAGGGTCTCACTCTGTTCCCCAGGCTGGAGTGCAGTGGTGTGATCATAGCTCACTGCAGCCTTGACCTCCTGGGCTCAAGTTGTCCTCCCACCTCAGCCTCCTAAGTAGCTGGGACTACCGGTGTGTGCCACCACACTCGGTTAACTTTTTTTTGTAGAGATGTTTTCTTGCTATGTTGCCCAGGCTGGTCTCAATCCCCTGACCTCAAACGATCCTCCCACCTTGGGCTCCCAAAGCGCTGAGATTACAGGCATAAGCCACCATGCCTGGCCTGGAATTTGCATTTTAACAAGATCCCCAGGTGACCTCTATGCTCGCGTGCACATTGAGGCTTGAGAAGCTGACCTCAATCAGTTCTCAGTTCTTTAAGACACAGCTGCCGCCTAGGATAGTACTAGTATAACTAAGTTCTAGAGAAAAGTATAGCTATGTCTCTGGGAAGAATAAACAAATTATGAGGTGTTGACAAGAATCAGTCCTTGAACTGACCTTTCAAATATATATTTTTAAAAAGGAACAAAGTAAAAGGGAAGGAAAAAAAGGAGAAAGAAAGGAAATAGATCTTAGTCTCATCAAACTAAAGACCGCCCACATTTTGGGAGAACGAAGCGCTTCTGCTGAGGGCTATGGGAAGTCTCAGAGAAAGTTTTTGCAGCCCAAGGTTCCCACCGTGACAGGATCCTCCAGAGGGGCGTCCATCTCACTGAACTTCAAGTACACGTTTCCTCGGCAGATTCGCCACAGTAACCGCTCAAAGGAAGCCATTCTCTCCCTGTTGATCACACCGGCTATGAACCTAGGCAGCCAGAAGGGAAGACATTCCTTAGGCACAGGGATTGGGATGCAGAGAGAAGGCCCTGTAGGACGTGAAGACACACCATGAAAGGAAGGGCCATTCACTCTGTGAGCAGGAGGGACCCCGACACAGCTCTACCGACAGGAGTCCCAAGGCCACCCCGCATCCAGCCCCGACTTGCCCCAAGTCCCTTTGACCTTCTGTTTTCTTTGGTATCTTGAAATATCCTTAATCATTCCAATACTATATCGTCACTAATTGCAATTAAGAATATGGTAGAATGGCCGGGTGCCGTGGCTCACACCTGTAATCCCAGCACTTTGGGAGGCTGAGGCAGGCGATCACCTGAGGTCAGGAGTTCGAGACCAGCCTGGCCAACATGGTGAAACCCCATCTCTACTAAAAATACAAAATTAGCCACACCTGGTGGCGTGCACCTACAGTCCCAGTTACTCAGGAGGCTGAGGTAGGAAAATCACTTGAACCTGGGAGGCGGAGGTTGCAGTGAGCCAAGAATGTGCCATTGCACTCCAGCCGGGGTAGAGAAGAGTGAAACTCTGTCTCAAAAAAAAAAAAAAAAAAAAGAATATGATAGACCATTCATCATGCATTGTAGCTAATGATAGCAAATATTCAACAGTGGTCTCTATGCATTTTTCCAAAAATATTTTAATACTAAGAGGGAAAAATACATTGATGTCTATATATATCTGTTTTTTCCATTACCCAAGCATGTAGATAACTGCTGACCCAAACTTCTCATGTTAGCCAGCGACTTTCACTGGCTTATTACTTTAAATGTTCATTGATCCTGTATTACTTTCTGATCAAATATTTCCAATAAATATTTTTATTTTCATTTCAAATTCAATGCCTAGTGCCTCAAATATCAGGCCCTCAAATATTTATTGAATAAAAAATCATAAATCCCAAACTCACAATTTTCAGAAACGCTTTAAAATGCATCAATTTCACTTAGGCACTGAACAAAATCCTACCATTTTGAATCACCACATTATTTTCATGGCTACAACACATCATATCACTGCTTCTTGGAAATAACTTGATTGCATAACTATCCCATTTCTTTTTTTTATTAAAAAATTTTTTTTTGTAGACACAGAGTCTTGCTATGTTGCTCAGGCTGATCTCAAACTCCTGGCCTCAAGTGATCCTCCTGCCTCAGCTTCCCAAAGTGCTGGGATTACAGGCATAAGCCACCACATCTGACCCCCATTTCTAATTACATTTGAAAACGTATCCCAGGCAACACAGTGAGGCCTTGTCTCTACTAAAAAAATTTTTAAAAATTAGCCTGGCATAGTGCCTGTGGTCCAGCTACTCACAAGGCAGAGGTAGGAAGATCACTTGAGCCTGAGAGGTCAAGGCTGCAGTGAGCTATGATTGCACCTCTGCACTCCAGCCTGGGCAACAGAGTGAGACCCCGTGTCAAAAAAAACATAAAAATTCAGGCCAGGTGCGGTGGATCACACCTGTAATCCCAACACTTTGGGAGGCCGAGGCAGGCGGATCACGAGGTCAGGAGATCGAGACCATCCTGCCTAACACGGTGAAACCCCGTCTCTACTAAAAACACAAAAAAATTAGCCGGGTGTGGTGGCAGACGCCTGTAGTCCCAGCTACTCGGCTGAGGCAGGAGAATGGCGTGAACCTGGGAGGCGGAGTTTGCAGCAAGTCGAGATCAGGCCACTGCACTCCAGCCTGGGTGACAGAGCAAGACTCTGTTTCAAAAAAAAAAAAAAAATTCAAACTCCAAATGCATTTTATTATCAAAGTAATATTTTATTTTATTTTTTTGAGCTGGAGTCTTGCTCTGTCGCCCAGGCTAGAGTGCAGTGGCACGATCTTGGCTCACTGCAACCTCTATCTCCAGGGTTCAAGCGATTCTCCTGCCTCAACTTCCTGAGTAACTGGTATTACAGGCACGTGCGACCATGCCTGGCTAATTTTGTATTTTTAGTAGAGATTGGGGTTTCACTATGTTGGCCAGGCTGGTTTCAAACTCCTGACCTCAAGTGATCCACCCACCTCAGCCTCCCAAAGTGCTGGGATTACAGGTGTGAGCCACCGCGCCCGGCCCCCAAAATAGTATTTTAAAGAGAAAGGAAAAACATAAGTCCCCATAGCCTTGTTCCAACGCCAGGGAAGTGTTGTGATAACCCATCTGAACAATGATCCCCACAGTTTCCCATGGGGGAGCAATATAAACATTGCAGTCTTCAGGCTCAAGGAGGTCAGCATCGCCACTAACAAGAAGCTGACACCACTTCCGACTCCACCAACCTAGTAAGTTACATATGGGTCTATCGCTTGGCAGAGGCTTTGCATCCATGGGAAACAGTCCCCATTCCAATGGCTATTTGTTCACCCGTTCCTTCACTCACTCAGAAATCACCCGCCAGGACCAGGGACCCATCTACACACAAGAGTTACACTAACCCCAACTTTCCGGTCATATATGCAGGCACTGCTTTCAACTCCAGGAGGCCAGAAGTGTCCTCAGTAAAGAAATCATCGGCTAAATTGGTTTCCGTCTGAAAGTCAAAGCACTATGATTTTCATTTAAATATATTTAGGGAAACTCAAAAGGCACCTATACCTCAAAGATTTTCTCTGGTTTTAGTGAAGCTTTAATTTTCCACAAAAAGTTAACAGAAGTCAGAAAACAGAGTGCTCCTGGCCAGATCAAAAAGCTTCCCTGGTCTTTTCCTACCAAAACCCTAAAACTTCTCAAACCAACTGCTGTGCTTGGTTCTGACTTCTCTTTCTGCCTGAGCCATTTTCAGCACATACATTTTACTGAGCACCATAATATTTTTCCCTTCAATTCAGCCAGCACTACAATTATTCCACCCAAAATACTCCCCCGCCCTCACCAATGGCCTAGCCATGGAACAGAAACAGAGTGATTTACTCAGATCCCAGGCCAGCCAGTTTCCAAAATGGAAATTTGAGGTTCTGAGGAACGGGCCCTTTAGTAAATCATCCCCACGTGACCACCTCAAAGAAGTCTTGGGTTTTCTTCAGGAGGTATTTCAGTTCTGTCAGTTCTAGGAAGCTTTGTTTCAAGGCCTGCTGGTTCTGGTTGGCTTCCTGTAACTCTCCTTCCAGTTTTTCTAGAACAGTCTATGCAGGAAGGAAAAAGAAGGTAAGCCAACAGAAAGTGCTATGACATTCCTGAAATACATTACCCACAACAGATGACTAAAAAAAATCAAAGGAATCAGCACATAACATGATTGCAGACCCTAATACACATACACACAGACACACACAGACACACACACACACACACACACACATGCATGCTCTCTTAAGAGTTCCATCACCAAACGAGAGGATTAGGAAGTACTTGGAGGAGTGGATGGCCACTTCATGGAGAAGTTAAGACATTTTGGCAAATCATGCCTCTCCTCATTTAAAACACTAGGCCAGGCCGGGTGCGGTGGCTCATGCCTGTAATCCCAGCACTTTGGGAGGCCGAGATGTGCAGATCACTTGAGGTCAAGCATTCAAGACCAGCCTGGTTAATGTGGTGAAACCCCATACTAAAAATACAAAAATTAGCCAGGAATGGTGGCGCACGCCTGTAATCCCAGCTACCCAGGAGGCCGAGGCAGGAGAGTTATTTGAACCCGGGAGGCAGAAGCTGTGGTGAGCCGAGATCGTGCCACTGCACTCTAGCCTGGGCGACAGAGCAAGACTCCATTTCAAAAAAATAAATAAATAACAATAAAAATAACTTCAGAAACATTAAACAATATGGAGTCTTAAAATAGAAAATGATGGGCCAGGCACGGTGGCTCATCCTGTAATCCCAGCACTTTGGGAGGCTAAGGCAAGTGGATCACTTGAGGTCAGGAGTTCAAGACCAGCCTGGCCAACATGGTGAAACCCTGTTTCTACTAAAAATACAGAAATTAGCCGGGCATGGTGGCACATGCCTGTAGTCCCAGCTACTCTGGAGGCTGAGGCAGCAGAATCGCTTGAATCCGGGAGGCGGAGGTTACAGTGAGCAGAGGTCGCACCACTGCACTCCCACCTGGGAGACAAAGCTTTTTTTCAGACTCTGTCTCAAAAAAAAAAAAAAAATATATATATATGTATATATATACACACACACGTATGTATATATGTATATGTATATAATATATATGAAATCGATGAAATAGCAAGTTGCAGAAGAATAAACAATATAGTTCCATTTAGAGAAAATTTTTTAACATGTAAAGCTATACCATGTTATTTAGAAAAATAAATATGTAATAAAACTATGAAAAAATAAAGAAAAATACAGAAGTTAGGATAATGATGATCTCGAAGGGAAGAGGGGAAAGGAGATGGAGGAGGGGTGAGGAGGGGCACACAGGTTTTTATGAATGCCCCTGTGGGTACCGTTATCTTACACAGGGCGACAGACACATGGTGTGTGCTGATCCTTACTTTTTATACCTTACATGTTTTATAAAAATTCTACTAATTCAATTTAATGTTTAACAAAAACAATAACAAATCCACACTGAAACAGACAGGAGTGAAACTATAGAACAAAGATAAAACTTTAAAGGCTATCAGGGAAAAAAAGGACATATATCCACAAAGGGGTGATAATTGAACCAGTAGCAAATATTATGAGAAAAATTTAGTGAATATGTGCCTTGAAGTGTTAAGTGTAACTGTCATCTGTAGCTTGCACACCAATCGGTAGTGGGGAAGGGTTGGCAGGTATTACAGAAAGACAGGAAAGGGAAGGGAAGTAAAAAACAAAAGGAATAATAACCGAAAAAGCCAGTGAATCAGAAATCACAATAAATGGAAATGGATTAAGGTCACCTATTAAAGAAGAGATTATCATGCTAGTTTTTAATCCATCTAAAAGACACTGTTAACAGAGTGTTTGTTTTTGTTTTTGTTTTTAAGACAAAGTCTCACTCTGTCGCCCAGGCTGGAGTGCAGTGGCATGATCTTGGCTCACTGCAAACTCCACCTCTCGGGTTCAAGTGATTCTCTTGCCTCAGCTTCCCAAGTAGCTGGGATTACAGGCGTGTGCCACCAGGCCCGGCTAATTTTTTTGTATTTTTAGTAGAGATGGGGTTTCACCATGTTGGCCAGGCTAGTCTCAAACTCCTGACCTCAAGTGATCCACCCACCTCGGCCTCCCAAAGTGCTGGGATTACAGCCGTGAGCCACTGTTCCTGGCACAAAGAGATTTTTTTAAAACAATAAAAAATGATAATCCTGTAAATGTTAGCTCTCCCTGAAATGCTTAGTATTAGACAAAATTGAATTACTATGGAAAATTTCAAACACACACAAGCAGCGTGAATCCTATCTGCCCATCATCTAGCTTCAGTGCCACTCCATTACCTCCCGTCTCAGAGAAAGCCATTACCCTGAATTTTGAATACTGAATATAATGACCCAAAGTTGGGGGGAAAAGTAAATCTTCATTTCCCAATCATTTCCTCTATCCACTTAATGATGCCATAAAAATAATGCTGCCATTACTATACACAATGGATATATAATTATGTAAAAGTATAGCTGCATGAGAATAAAGCCTGAAAACAAGGAAAAGCCAGGGCAGTTTCTGCGGGGATGGTGGTTTTTTCCCTCCCCCCTGAATTAGTATTTCCTCTAGGACTGTTATAAAAGCCTCTTTAGAAACTCGACAAGGCAGGGGCCCAGAGCCATTGGTGTACTCTTGCCAAAGGATTCAACTCTCTAGCAATGTTGGGGGAACACAGCTAACTGCAGGATTAGTCAAATCAATCAATCAACAAATCAATTCCAGTGAGCAATGAATGGTAAAAGATATTACTCTCCTACTTTTATGCTGGTGGTTTTTGTTTTTGTTTTTGTTTTTTGAGAGAAGGTCTCACTCTGTTGCCCAGGCTAGGGTGCAGTGGTGTGAACACAGCTTACCACAGCCTCGACCTTCTGGTAGCCACTCTCCTGCCTTAGCCTCCCAAGTAGCTGGGACCACAGGTGCACACCACCACACCCAGCTGATTATTTTTATTTTCTTGTAGAGACAGAGTCTCATTATGTTGGGCAGACTGGTCTCAAACTCCTGAGCTCAAGCAATCCTCCTGCCTTGGCCTCCCAAAGTGCTGGGATTACAGGCATGAGCCACCATGGCCAGCCCTGGTGCTGTTTTAATTTCATTTTTATAGCAAATAACATTCAGAAGAAAAACTCTAAGGAAAGACTTGTGCACACATCTGATTGCCCCTTATCTATCCTACAAATGTATGAATGTAGAGCTTTAACACCTTAAAATATCATGTTTTTTGTTTTTTTTTTTGAGACACAGTCTCGCTCTGTCACCCACGCTGGAGTGCAGTAGTGCGATCTCGGTTCCCTGCAACCTCCCTCTCCTGGGGTCAAACAATTCTCCTGCCTCAGCCTCTAGAGTAGCTGGGATTACAGGCATGCGCCACCCACGCCTGGCTAATATTTTTGTATTTTCAATAGAGATGGGGTTTCACCATGTTAGTCAGGCTGGTCTCGAACTCCTGACCTCAAGCAATACACCCGCCTTGGCTTCCCAAAGTGCTGGGATTACAGGCGTAAGCCACTGCGCCTGGCCTATCATGCCAGACATTTTTTTTTTAAATCCATCTAAGAGACACCCTTACCAAAGAGATAAAAGATAAACGATATAGCCCAAAACAATAAATTTTCCCCAAAAATAAAAAGGGCTATCCACTCAAATTTTAGCTCCCCCTACCCAGAAAAGCTTATTAATATCAGTCAAGATTGAATCTTTTAAACTTAAAATGGTTAAACTTGAAAATGTGTGTGCCTTGGCATGGTTGAAGTCAGCCAAAACTAAACCCAGTTGGATGAATTCCTTTATTAAGGTACTACAGCCAACTCAGTTTGAAAACAAAAGCAGCACATGTTACCCGTTTAACAAAATCATGACAGGCTCTATGCTTGTCAAGTTTCAGTGTAATATCAAAGAAGAATATCCATAATTATTTGAAAAGGCTATTAAAATATTCCTCCCTTTTCCCACTGCTTATTTGTGTAAGGCTGGATTATCTTCCTCTACTTCAATAAAAACAGCACATCACCAACAGATTTAAAGTAGAAGCAGGTGTGAGAAACCAGCTGTCTTCTATTAGCCAAGCACTTTAAAAATTCACAAACAATGCCATCCTTCTCATGAAAGTGTTTTTGTCTTGGAAAAGACAGTCATTTTTCACTTAAAAAATGTTACCATGTAATGAGACATTATTGTTATTTTCAAGTGAATTAATACATAAATATTTTACATACTTTTCCATTTTAATTTGTAATACAGTAAAAAATCAATAAACAGGCCAGGCGAGGTGGCTCACGCCTGTAATCCCAGCACTTTGGGAGGCCGAGGTGGGCGGATCACCTGAGGTCAGGAGTTCAAGACCAGCCTGGACAACATGGTGAAACCCCGTCTCTACTAAAAATACAAAAATTAGCTGGGCGTGGTGGCGCATGCCTGTAATCCCAGCTACTTGGGAGGCTAAGGCAGGAGAATCGCTTGAGCCTGGGAGGCAGAGGTTGCAGTGAGCCGAGATCACACCACTGCACTCCAGCCTGGGCAACAGAGCAAGACTCCATCTCAAAAAAATATGATAAGGTCCAAAATATTTTCTAGAAGATTTGACAATCTAATATTTCTATGTGAGTATCAAGATTTATACTACTCATGGCTTTGAAATTTTCAAGAATTTGAAGTTATCTTCAAAAAAAAAAAAAACACCCAGCCAGAGAAAAGGCTCAGCTAGGTGAAGCCTTGCCTACCTGCCCACGCCCTGAATGAGCTGTTCCACTGCCGAGGATAAAATACCTGCTTTTTCAGTTAAGTCCCCCAGGGTCCTCCATGATCTGGCTCTGCCTACCTCTTCACTTCCTCTCCCAGCCCTGCCCCTCATCCCTGTCCCCACCATCTGCTCTATAAGCCCTTGGAGGGCACAGTCATGTTTATTTCTAAGCTACCTTGCATGTGGCAGGTATTCAGTGGTTTTTTTGTTTGCTCGTTTGTTTGTTTTTGAGATGGAGTCTTGCTCTGTCGCCCAGGCTGGAGTGCAGTGGCATAATCTCAGCTCACTGCAACCTCTGCGTCCCGGATTCAAGCGATTCTCGTGCCTCAGCCTCCCAAGTAGCTAGGATTACAGGCACCTACCACCACCCCCGGCTAATTTTTGTATATTTAGTAGAGACAGGGTTTCACCATGTTGGCCAGGCTGGTCTCGAATTCCTGACTTCGTGATCCGCCTGCCTCAGCCTCCCAAAGTGGTGGGATTACAACAGGGGTGAGCCACTGCGCCCAGCTGGTATTCAGTGTTTTATAAAAGACTGAAGGGGAAGGAAATAGACAAGGAAAGGAAAGAGGGAGAGCCCCACCAGCTGAAATGTCCTTGAAAACTGCAGTCTTCTCCCAGTTGACCTACAGAAGCCAGTCAGAGAAGCAGCTTCCATCTGGAGTGAGTCCAACTCATCAGCTGCTTCCCACCAGAGAATTAGAAAACATCCCATTATGCCCACACTCAGCCCATTCAGTGGCACCCGGCAGACAAGACTCCACTGCCTGTAAGAATCAAACACCCACAAAAGCAATCAACCCCTCAAAGTGGGCTAAGCTTCCCGAGGCCTATGCTGAGAAAGGAAAACAGCTGTCTCCAGATCAGCAGGTGTGGCTCTAAAAACCGCACACTGGGATTTTCCTGGGGCTGTAACCCTGAGAAGGAGACGACCATGCAAGCCTGCCTCCCTGCCTTCAGCAAACAGGTAGGGAATTTGCAAGTGGCTCTCAGGGCCTTCAAGGAGACAGGCTTCATGACTGTCCTTACCTGGAGAGGCCAGCAAAGTGGAGAACTTACCTCCAGGGTAATCATTTCCCGTGGGAGCGGGGTCAGTGGGCTTTTCTCGAGCAACTGAACTACAATCTCATTTTGCATCTCGTCTTCCAGAAAACCTGAAGAATGAAAACCCACCAGAAACCCCAAGGTGATTGTGTTTTCTCATAACTAAGAAATGAGGTCAAGCAAGACATGTGCCTTTCACTCAGCTCAGCTACCTGAATTGTCCTAGGAGCTGCCCCAGCACCTGGATCCCACCCCCAACCTCCCCCATTCCCTCCAGGTGGGCCTCTGGGACCACCTCAAAAAGTATTGCAAATAGGGACACATTTGTTCATTAAGTCCTGCAAACTATTGACCCCCTTGCCAGTTCACATTTGAACAGTAAGCAAAAAAAAAAAAAAAAAAAAAAATTGGCTTACGGAGGATTCTCTCCAGTGATTCACACCTTCTGACTTCATTCACAAATTTCCTTTGAAAGCTGTTCACATTCATATTTAACTAGGGGGGCGAAAATCACAAGATACACGTTAGTAGCAACAGCTGCCAGTAGATTTCTTTCTTTTTTTTTTTTTTTGAGACTGAGTTTTAATCTTGTCACCCAGACTGTAGGGCAATGGCACGATCTCAGTTCACTGTAACCTCCACCTCCTGGGTTCAAGTGATTCTTCTGCCTCAGCCTCCCAAGTAACTGGGATCACAGGCACCCACCACCATGCCTGGCTAATTTTTGTATTTGTAGTAGAGATGGGGTTTCACCATGTTGGCCAGGCTGGCCTCAAGCTCCTGACCTCAGGTGATCCGCCCACCTCAGCCTCTCAAAGTGCTGGGATTACAAGCGTGAGGCACTGCGCTAAGCCCCCTTTTGGTCATTTTATTATCTTTTTAATACTAGAGAATGTTGCTGGAATTATCTTAGGAATAGATACTTCCATGCACAAGACAGGTGAGTTACAGGCAAAACACACCTTAGTGTTCTTATATTCAATCCCCCAAATGCTTCAACATTCACCCTCTCGTTTCTAAAAGAAACAAAGTCCTGGCCAGGTGCAGTTGCTCATGCCTGTAATCCCAACACTTTGGGAGGTCGAGGCTGGTGGATCACTTGAGCCCAGGAGTTCGAGACCAACCTGGGCAACATAATGAGACCTCATCTCTACAAAAAATTACAAAATTAACCGAGTGTGGTGGTGTGCTGAGGTAGGAGGATGGCTTGAGCCTGGGAGGTCAAGGCTACAATGAGCAGTGATTGTGCCACTGCACTCCAGCCTGGGCTACAGAGCAAGACCCTGTCTCAAACAACAACAACAAAAAAAATTGGACTTAATCAAAATTTAAAACTTTTGTGCATCAAAGGACACTTAACAGTGTCCTTTCACTTTCTTAATGGGAAGTGAAAAAAACCCACAGCATGGGAGAAAATCATATATCTGCCTCAAAAAAGAAAAGAAAAGTAAAAAGAAAGGAAAAGAAAAGAAAAAAGGAAGGAAGGGAGGGAGGGGAAGGAAGGAAGGAAGGAGGGAGGGAGGGAAGGAAGGAAGGAAGGAAGGAAGGAAGGAAGGAAGGAAGGAAGGAAGGAAGGAAAGGAAGTCTGTCCTCATCTAAGTTTACCTTATTTCTCCACCTTGGCTATCCAAATGAGCCTCAAAATCCTCAATGGGGTCATAAAAATGACCAGACCTTGAAGATTGCACAGCTCCATGTAACGTATCACAGTCATCAACAAAACTTCAACTCTCAGCTCAGCTCAATAAACGTTATTGAGGACCTGCCTCATACGAGGTCCTGTGTGAAGAACTAGGGATGCGAACAACAAGATGTGATTCTTCCCTGCAGGAGCTTAGCTCTGACCTTGACCTTAGTGAAGAAGTAAAGAAGGACTGGTTTTCTCAATTAGACTAAGAGCTTGGTGAGGGTCTAAACTGCCCCTGGGAAATGATACCCCAATGTCATACTCAAGACTGTCTAACTCTAGAATATCACTCTGGAACTCAATCCCGGGTATGACAACCAACTCTGGACTCCAGAATACTTTGTCTTCAGCCTGTCTAGTCAGGAAAAATAGTTTTTATGGTCAGAATAAGGTTTGGTAATCTACATGCCCATTGGCTATATACAATGTTTGAAGATGCTACACAAGAGAAAAAAAATTCAATGACATCTAACGTGTAGTGATTGCATTAGAGCTTCAAGACATTCCTATAGAGGAGACAGGCATGGAGGGAGGGGGAACACGCTCTTGAATGACCTGCCTGGTCATGACAAATCCTAGCCAGAAGCACTAAAACTACAGAATTTCGTCGATTCCAGCTCACGGCTCCTCTCCCTACAAAATGGTTATTGTTCACCATAAAGAAGTGTTGTGCAAGAGTTATCTACTCCCACCCCTGCCTTCCTCTTATCTCCAAAGAACTCAGTACCTACATCTTTGAACTGAACCAATCCGAGCTCTCCGAGCTCAGCCACACAGCAATATGCAGCTTCCACCTGGAGAAACAGTTGTGACAAACACATCTCCTCGCTTCGAAACACAGACGCCATCTTGGCCCAGCCTCGGTCTACAGGAGAAAAAGAAAAAGATATTAACATTTAAGGTAATAAATGTGTGAAAACCTTAGGGTGAAATTTTTAAGTTAAATTAAAATCTAACAGGGAAAAAAAATCCATTAGGAATCACTCCTGATTTTAGGAGACTTTTTTTTTTTTTTTTTCCTTCGACAGGGTCTCACTCTGTTGCCCTGGGCTCGAATGCAGTGGTGCAATTCTGGCTCACTGCAGCCTCAACTTCCCAGGCTCAAGTAATCCACCCATCTCAGCCTCCTGAATAGCAGGGACTACAGGTGTGCACCAGGATGCCCAGCTATCCTGATTCTAAAAATATAAACAAAAACAAGATAGCACTTTATGCCCTCCATCAGATTGGCAACATATTATACTTTATTTTTGAGACAGAGTCTTGCTCTGTCACCCAGGCTGGAGTGCAGTGGCACAAACATGACTCACTGCAGCCTCAACCTCCTGGGCTCAAGAGATCTTCCTGCCTCAGCCTCCTACATAGCTGGGACTGCAGGTGTGCACACCACACCAAAGAAACTGAGTTCTTTGGAGATAAGAGGAAGGCAGGGGTGGGAGTAGATAACTCTTGCACCATACCCAGCTAGTTGTTTTATTTTTTTGTTGAGACAGAGTCTTGCTGTGTTGCCCAGGCTGGTATTGAACTCCTGGACTGAAGTGATCCTCCCACTCTGGTCTCTCAAAGTACTGGGATTACAGGCATGAGCCACTGCTCTCAGCTGGCAAAATGTTTTAAAATATGACTAAAGACTCGAGTTGTGGAGGGTATGAGAAAGCAGGCCCCTTCATGCACTCGAATGTCACTCCAGAACTCAGTCGTGGGTATCGCAACCAACTCTGGATTCCAGAATACTTTGTCTTCAATTTCCCTAGTCAGGAAAAATAGTTTTTGTCATCAGAATGAGATTTGGTAATCCATATGCCCATTGGGTATATCCAACGTTAACGTGTAAATTCTTTGTAGCTTTTTCAGAGAGCAATTTATCAATGTCTATCAAATCTTATATCCCTCATACCCACAAATCAAGATGTCCACTGCTATTTATCCAGATAGACCTGGATATGTATGGAGAAACAGATGAACAAGAATGTTTCTTATAATATTGTATGTAATAATTATAGTAAATGGCTGTAACCTAGATATCCATCAATAGGAGAATGATTAAATAAACGGTGATATAACAGAGCCTTGTGCAGTCAGAAGGAATAAAATAAATCTGTATGTCCTGTATATGGAAGAAGGATGCCCAGGGGTGAGTGGGGCAGGGGAATGGTGCGAGTTAGGTTAGCCAAAACTGACCTGCAAGACACAGTTCCACCATACAGTCATAAGTGTGTATTGACACTGCTGATTAAAGAAAGACTAAGACTCACACTCCTGAAAGGGGAATCTCAAACATCTAGACTGAAATAGATTAAAACATCCACCATACTCTAACAGATGCATGTCCAAAGTTTAACTGTGAAACTGGGGGATGATCTTGAAGCCATTGCCACCAGCCCGCACACAGCATACGTAGCCAGGGAACGGAGCCCTGGTCATCAGAGGCCTCCCAGCAGCGATCAATGCATTCCAAACTCTGGGGTGGGGCGGTTTGTCACTCCTGAACATTTCTCCATTCCTTAATAGACCATCCAAGTCACGCTGCCCATCGGACTGCCTTTAGTGTCACTTAGAACAGGTGGCAGGGAAGGACACCTCCCAGGGGTTGGAAGAAAGTGAAGCTCTTTCCAATGGTGAAATTGAAGGCCACATGAGAGCCAAGGGGAGGAGGAGGGCACAGAAGCTATTCCCAAAGATCCTCCCGATGGCCCTACTGCTGCCAAATCACACTGTTTCCCCCCAGGTCAACCTTCTGGAAGAATTTCCACACCTCCAGAGTAGATTTAATTTTATCATGTACAGAGTATCTACTGTGTGCTCGATACTGGGCCTAGCCATGTGTGCTCGATACTGGGCCTACCCATTGTCCCAGTTTCACACAGGACCAACCCTAAAGTCCTCGAGCTGGCCAGCCGAAGGCTGCAGGACCTGGCCTCCTCTGTGTCCTCCTCCAGCTTTGGCCTCTCCAGGGACCCTGCATTTCTCCCAGCTCCCACCCCCTTCAGGCCCTTCACCCAGGCTTTCCCCTGGGTTTGGAACCTCAATATCCTCCTCTCCACTGTCCATCCCATGCCCCGCATGACCCCGTCACTCCTCCAGTCTCCATGTAAGGATCTTCTTCCTCCACAAGACTTCCTTGACACCTCCAGCTCCCTCAAGGAGCTAAGCCCCCTCCTACATGCCCCCAGAAGAGCAATCATTTGCAATCGCTTGTTTGACTGCCTGGATTCCCCACACACAAACCAGTGAAGTCCACGAGGCTAGAACCATTCCCTGTTTCCACTCCCACACCGGTCTAGGTCAACAGCACCACAAAGTGGGTACTCCAGAAGCAATATCCCATGTATGGACCAGAGGATAAACATCATCCCTCAGGAAGTGCACATGGTCTGGGCCCACATTTGTGCCTTTTGACACCAAGATGAATTCAAAGCTCTCCTACTGCCCTGTCTAGTAACTACAGCCAAGTGAACATAGACCAGAGACCCAAGGCATTCACTTTATGCAGATCAAAAGCACAGCATCAACACCCTTCTTACCCCGGCTTCCTCCAGGCGGGTCCTGGGTCGGGGTCTGGGGCAGATGGTGGTTTCCCCAACCTGATGCACGGAGCCTGGAGCCCCAGGTCTGGCAGCCCTCCGTGCTTGGTAGCAGTCCTGGGCGGAGCAGCAGCTGGTGAATCCGCAGGTGGCTTCCCCGCAGCGCCCCTCCCGGCTCCTTCTCCTCCCAGGCTCCCAAAGAGCCAGGAGGCAGCTCTGTTGTATCAACACTGGCCTGTTGTGGGTGAGGACAAACCTGCCCCACCGGCCAGCCTGCTCAGCCCCCGCCCCACCTGTGCCCTCTGCCGTGACCTTAAGTTCCCAGCAGGAAGCATTCATTTATTTTCTAATGAAAGTAACTTGCCCCTCAGGGAGCTGAAGGTTGAGGACAAGATTCCTGGAGGCCTTAGAAGGACCCCAGTAAACCAAAACATCCCTTGAACTTGTAAAAACAAAATAACTTTGAAAAATAATTTTGGGGGCCGGGTGCGGTGGCTCACGCCAGTAATTCCAGCACTTTGGGAGGCTGAGGTGGGCGGATCATTTGAGGTCAGGAGTTTGAGACTAGCCTGGCCAACATGGTGAAATCCTGTCTCTACTAAAAATACGAAAAAATGAGCAGAGTGTGGTGGCGGGTGCCTGTAATCCCAGCTACTCAGGAGGCTGAGGCAGGAGAATCGCTTGAACCCAGGAGGCAGAGGTTGCAGTGAGCCTAGATCACGCCACTGCACTCCAGCCTGGGCAACAGAGCCAGACTCCATCTCAAAAATAAATAAATAAATATATATATCTATATATATAATATATTATATACATTATATATATTATATACATTATATATTATATATACATAAGTATATATGTGTGTATATATGTGTATATACACGTATAAATGAAAAAATTAAAATAGTTTTGGAAAATAAAAAATATCACACTCACCATCCTATCAACTGTTAACCAAAACACTCTACTTTCAAAGGAAAATGGAAGACTCCTTATGAAATGCCCAATGGCTGAAATTCAGCTTCCGCTGTGGCCCAGGTAAAAAGAGACAGAAGCATATGTGATATGTGCCCTTTTCCTTTGGAGGGGTCTTGTCTTTTCCTATTTCTTTGACAGAGGGTGCGAGGGGCAGAACAAGCCAATTAGGTGCATTTCTCTTGCCCAGGGGTGCGGGGCTGCAACAGCCATCTGCGTTTGTTTGAATGAGCTTTGCTTCTCCAGAGTGGTGCACAGATCCCCCACAGGGACTCTCCCCGCCAGTGGCCTTAGAAGGTACCCCAGAATGAGTGAGGGGAGTGCTTTTTTTTAACTTTTCTGTACTTTTCTGCAAAAGTACAGCAAATAGTACAGGGAACCCCTACGTACACATTACTTGGCCACACCAGTTCGTGAATGTTCTATCATCCACACCCCACCCACTTCCCCTCCCCACCTCTGATTATTTGGAAGCAAATCCCATACATCATATTATTTCTTTCAAAATATTCTAGCAGGTATCTCTAAAAGATAAGGATTCTTTTATACGCACATATACACACACAAACACACATAAAATACCAGTCACTCCTAAAATTCAATAATTCTTAAATTTGCCTTAATTCTAGGATTCAAGTTTCCTAGATTGTCTGTGATTTGCATTTTTTTTTTAAGAGACAGGGTCTTGCTCTGTTGTCCAGGCTGGAGTGTGGTGGCGCAAACACAGCTCACTGCAGCCTCAACCTCCTGGGCTCAAGTGATCCTCCCACCTCAGCCTCCTGAGTAGCTAGGACTACAGGTGTGCATCACTATGATTGGGCTGATTTTTTTTTTTTTTTTTTTTTTTTTTGAGACAGTCTCTCTCTCTCTGTCGCCCAGGCTGCAGTGCAGTGGCGCGATCTCGGCTCACTGCAAGCTCTGCCTCCTGGGTTCACGCCATTCTCCTGCCTCAGCCTCCCAAGTAGCTAGGACTATAGGCGCCTGCCACCACGCCCAGCTAATTTTTTGTATTTTTAGTAGAGACGGGGTTTCACCGGGTTAGCCAGGATGGTCTCGATCTCCTGACCTTGTGATCCACCTGCCTCAGCCTCCCAAAGTGCTGGGATTACAGGCGTGAGCCACCGTGCTCGGCAATTGGCTGAT
The DNA here is from genome assembly GCF_029289425.2 of Pan paniscus. Taxonomy (NCBI): domain Eukaryota; kingdom Metazoa; phylum Chordata; class Mammalia; order Primates; family Hominidae; genus Pan; species Pan paniscus. The sequence goes on from NC_073255.2 coordinate 175,590,855, forward strand.
TTTTTTATTTTAATTTTTATAAAATATGACAACATAAAGACAGGGTATCACTATGTTGCCCAGGCTGGCCTCCAACTCCTCGCCTACAAGTAATCCTCCCACCTCTGCTTCCCAAAGTGCTGGGATTACAGGTATAAACCACCATGCCTGGCCAAGACTTGCATTTTTAATAAGCTCCTCAGGTGATACTTGTGCATGATCAAATTAGAACCATTGTTTAGAGAACACAGGGTGAGAAATCAAACTTTAGGCTGGGAAGCAGCAGGGAGGAGCTGTAGGCGTTTTGGGAAAATCAGCTAAGCTGAGGCAGCGATTGTGAACCTGGGGCAGTGGAGGCCCAGCCCTCTGAGAGAGCACCTGCTCTGTACCCTGGAGGAAAGGAGTTGCTTGCGTTTCTTGAGAGGCGGAGCTCGGCTGCACCCACCCATCCCGCCAGGGCAGATCTGTCCAAGAATCCAGACACCTGGATGAAGTTCCAAAGGCTGAACTCAAGATTTGCAAAGAAGAGCAGGAAGATAAGAACTGTGTTGATTCTACCTCTCCCTTCATATGAGCTCCAGAGGCACTAGGAGCCCTGGCCTCAATTCGTGCCTCCCTCCACTCTCCACTTCGCCCTCCTACCTCTCATCCTGCTCTTCCCCAAGGCAGGTGTTTGCTTTGTCTCCCAGTCAGTGGGTGGGGCCATAGTTTTCAAATGTCTGGGTGCTCAGAAACCACTCAGGAACATGTGGAGAAAAGAGTGCACGTACCTAATGGTTAAGAGCAGAGGCTCCAGCCCAACTACTGGAGTCAGGATCCCAGCTCTGCCATTTACCATGCGTGACCTTGGGAAAGCTGTTTAACCTCAGGGCCTCAGTGACCTTATCTGAAAAACAGAAGAGGCTTACTTAGAAAGTGGAAGTATAGGCTGGACGCGGTGGCTCACGCCTGTAATCCCGGCAGTTTGGGAGCCTGAGGCAGGAGGATCACTTTGAGGCCAGGAGTTCGAGACCAGCCTGGCCAACATGGTGAAAACTCCCCTCTCCACTAATAATACAAATTTAGCCAGGTGTGGTGGCGTGTGCCTGTAATCCCAGCTACTCGGGAGGCTGAGGCACGAGAATCGCTTGAACCCGGGAAGTGGAGGTTGCAGTGAGCCGAGATCGCACCACAGCACTCCAGCCTAAAAGACACAGCGAGACTCCGTCTCAAAAAAAAAACAACAAAAAAAGTATGTGTATGGTATGTCAGAGTAGGAGGCAGGGGACAAGCCATGCCCCAAGTCTGCTGGGCCAATAAGGAATTTGAATTTTATTCTAATAGCATTGGGAAGCCCTTGGGAAATTTTAAGCAGGGAAATGGCATGACCTGGTTCACATTTTTAAAAATATTATGGCCGGGCGCGGTGGCTCACGCCTGTCATCCCAGCACTTTGGGAGGCTGAGGTGGGTGGATCACCTGAGGTCAGGAGTTCAAGACCAGCCTGGCCAACATGGTGAAACCCCGTCTCTACTAAAAATACAAAAAATTAGCTGGGCTTGGTGGCGCATGCCTGTAATCCCAGCTACTCAAGAGGCTGAGGCAGGAGAATAGCTGAACCCAGAAGGAGGAGGTTGTGGAGAGCCAAGATCGTGCCATTGCACCCCAGCCTGGGCAAAGAGAGGGAAACTCCGTCTCAAAAAAAAAAAAAAAATACACACACACACACATATTACTTTGGCTTCTGCATCTGGAAAAAGGGAGTAGAAATACATTTTCTTCCCAACCAGTAAAAATAAAAACCCTGTACAGTATATATACAGCAAACATAAGCAGACTGTGAAAGCTGGACAGAAGATAGACCCTCTGAGAATCACAAGATGCAAGAAACAACACAGAGGTGAGTTCTCTGGGTTTTCTTGTTACTTCCTACAGGTTGAGTATCCCTAATCTGAAAATTCAAAATCGGAAATACTCCAAAATCCCAAACTCCGAGCACCAACATGACACCACAAGTGGAAAATTTCACTGACTTCATGTGACAGGTCGCAATCAAAACTCAGGCACACAACACATATTTCATTCAGAGTCCTCAAGGGAAAAATAAAATTACCTTCATGCTATGTGTGTAAGGTATATATGAACATACATGAGGCTGGGCACGGTGGGTCATGCCTGTAATCCCAGCACTTTGGGAGGCCAAGGCGGGCAGATTACTTGAGGTCAGGAATTCGAGACAAGCCTGGCCAACGTGGTGAAACACCATCTTTACTAAAAATACAAAAAAATTAGCGGGGTGTGGTGGTGGGTGCCTGTAGTCCAGCTACACAAGAGGCTGAGGCAGGAGAATCGCTTGAACCCAGGAGGCAAAGGTTGCAGTGAGCCAAGATCGCGCCACTGCACTCCAGCCTGGGCAACAGAGTGAGACTGTCTCAAAAACAAAAAAAAAATCATGCATGACTTTTGTGTTTAGACTTGGGTCCCATCCCCAAGACATCTCATTTTATATATATATATATATATATATATATATATATATATATATATATATATATGCAAATATTCCAAAATCTGAAAAAGTCTGAAATCTAAAACACTTCTGGTCTGAGCATTTCAGATAAGGGACAGATAATCAATCTGTATATTCCGGACTCAGTGCGGCAGAAGCCAGTACATGTGCAGCAGAAAAGTTCCAAAGAAAGCCTGCTCGCTCTAGCAAAAGGACCAGGAAAGGGGCAGTCTGCCAAGAAAGAAAACTTTCAGACAATAATCACTCGAATCCAGTTAAACGCCACAGAAAAAACTATGGCCCTGCCCCCCACCCCATTGCCAGCAAAGCCCAAGTGGGGAGCCTAGACTTCCAGGCCGAGTGGGGAGTCTGAATTCAGCCCCACTCTGTGGTAACAAGGCTCCCTTGTTTGCCCCTGTTGGGGGTGTCAGAAGAAACCTAATCAGAACTTTTACCCCCATCCATTGGTAATAAGCTCCCCTCCCCCGATCATTGATGGTGAAGATCACATGCAGAGCAGTAATGAGGCATCTCTGCTCCTCCAGCCCCGGTGGTAGCAGCAGAGATCTCGTGAATAGAAGAATGAAGTGGGAGAAACGCTCTAACCAACTTCAAGACTTACTGTACAGCACCAGTAATCAAGACTGTGGTATTGGGCCAGGAGCGATGGCTTGAGCCTATAATCCCAGCATTTTGGGAGGCCAAGACAGGTGGATTGCTTGAGCCCAGGAGTTTCAGACCAGCCTGGGCAACACAGTGAGACTATCATCTCTACAAATAATAATAATAAAAATATTAGCCAGGTTTGTGGTGCGTGCCTGTGATCCCAGCTACTTGGGAGGCCGACTTGGGAGGATGACCTGAGCCTGGGGAGGTCGAGGCTGCAGTGAGCCATGATCATGCCACTGCACTCCAGCCTGGGTGACAAAGTGAGACCTTGTCTTTAAAAAAAAAAAAAAAAAAAAAAAGATTGTAATACTGGTGGAAGGATAGACATGTAGATGGAATATCTATCTTCTTTACTCAGTCTACCCATTCAAATGCTAATCTATTCAAGAAATACCCCCACAGGCACATCCAGAAACAATGTTTTACCAGCTATGTGGACATCACTTGGCTCACTCAAGTTGACCATAAAATTAAGCTTTCCAAGTCCAACCCTTGTCAACTTGGCACCTATGTGCAACTCTTAAACCACCCTTAATCTCCAAATAAAGACAATGACAGGGTCACAATTCTACCCAACATGATACGACTAAAAATGCACTCATCTCTTCCCCAGAAGAGGAGGTAAACTGCTTGAGTGGTGTATACTCTTCTCCTGATACCCCATAACTTCATTACTATGATGTAAAATTAACAATAGTTAAATACTGATATAAAATCAATACATTTTATGTCTCATGATAAGAGGAAAAGAGAGAAAACATATTTGCTTAATATGAGTATATATATGCACAAGTGTGTTCATAAAAAATAAAGGAAAAGATACTGATTGACAATGATAGTCCTTGTTTCTGGAGCTGGTGATGTGGTTGCATCCGGTATTCATAACTACCTACACTACAGAATACCTGTTCTATGTTCCCTTTACCTTCAGCAAGCACCTCAGCTGGTTGTGGTTCTTTACCTGGTGGAGTGACCCAAATTTTCATTCCTGAAGAGTGTGGGCCATTTGTAGTTCTGCCTGGGTTGTGTTGTTGCAGTTTCCCATTGACCTTAATTATAGAGCAGGGTCATACTAAGAGATGCAGTAAAGCAGCAATCCCCAACCTTTTTGGCATCAGAGACCTGTTTTGTGGAAGACAGTTTTTCCACGGATGGAGGTTGGGGGATGGTTTGGGCATGAAACTGTTCCATCTCAGATCACCAGGCATCAGATTTGTAAGGAACACACAACCTAGATTCTTCTCATGCACAGTTCACAGTAGGGTTCATGCTCCTCTGAGGATCTAATGGTGCTGCTGACACGACAGGAGGTGGAGGCTCAGGTGGAAATGCCTACTCCCCTCCAGCTATGTGGCCCAGTTCCTAACAGGCCATGGACTGGTACCAGTCTATGGACCCCCCAGTACCATAGCTGGCGGATCACCCCAGGGAATAGTGCCATCTTGAGGGCTCAGTGTTGATCTCTGCTGCTGGCAGATTGGGCACTCAGCAAGGGCAACAGCCAGGTTGGCCTTGGTGAGTGGAAGTCCATGTTGCTGAGCCCACGCACAACCTCCATCCCTGCCACCATAGCCACTTTGTTCATGAGCCCATTAGGCAATGTCAGGGTTGGCTGGGGAAAGAGAGTTTGAGACCAACCTGGGCAACACAGTGAGGCCTCATCTCTATGAAAAATAAACAAAAATTAGCTGGGCGTGGTGGTGCATGCCTGTGCTTCCAGCTACTTGAAAGCTGAGGTGAGAGGATCACTTGATCCCAGGAGGTTGAGACTGCTATGATCCGAGATCATGCCTCTGCACTCCAGCCTGGGTGAAAGAGCCAGACTTTGCCTCAAAAAGAAAAAATAAAAAAAAATTTAAAAAAAGAAATTTCACTGAGAGAGGAGGCCCCTAAATTTTTGTCTGATTTATTTCCCACCCTCTGACATCCAAATGTCTTATCAATAAGTCTACAATAATTGTTATTCTTGCTCACTAGGTCCAATCAGTATATTGTCATCAGTGTAATAGACCACTGTGATATTTTATAGACAGGAGAGATGATTAAGATCCTTGCAAACTAAATTATGACACAAGGCTAGAGAGTTGATATTCCCCTGAGGTAGGACCGTGAAGGTGTACTGCTGGCCTTGCCAGCTAAAAGCACCCTGCTTCTGCTGGTCCTTATGAACAGGTATGGAGAAAAAGGGATTTGTTATACAAAAACTTAATTAATTCCAGGAAAGCTTTTTTTGGTTGATTCTTTCAGATTTTCTTTTTTTTTTTCTTTTTCTTTTTTTGTAGACGAGTTTTGCTCTTATCACCAAGGCTGGAGTGCAGTGGTGCAATCTTGGCTCGCTGCAGCCTCCACCTCCCGGGTTCAAACAATTCTCTGCCTCAGCCTCCCAAGTAGCTGGGATTACAGGCACCTGCCACCACGCCTGGCTAATTATTTTGTACTTTTAGTAGAGACGGGGTTTCACCATCTTGGCCAGGCTGGTCTTGAACTCCTGACCTCGTGATCCACCCACCTGGCCTCCCAAAGTGCTGGGATTACAGGTGTGAGCCACCGCGCCCAACCTCTTTCAGATTTTCTATATAGGCAATGAATCATCTGTGAATAAAATTTTATGTCTTCCTTCCTAATCAGTATGGTTTTCATTTCTTTTTCTTATGGCATTAGTTAGGACTCCAGTATGATGTGAAATGGAGTGGTGAGGAAGAATGTCCTTGCCTTGTTCCTAATCTTCTCAGCAATTTTTTTTAAAGAAATTTTTCTCTCTCTCTCTTTTTTTTTTTTTTTTTGTAGAGTTTGGGTCTCACAGTGTTGCCAAGGCTTGTCTCAAACTCCTGGCCTCAAGCAATTCTCCCACCTTGGCCTCCCAAAGTGCTGGGATTACAGGTATGAGCCACTGCACCTGGACCCCAATAATTCTTAACAGTGTAAAGAGGACCTGAGACGAAAACATTGGACAACCACTAGCCTGGGGACCGCAGAATTGGGTGTATGAGTTTCCTAGGACTGTGGTACCAGAGTGCCATAAACTGGGTGGCTTAACCAACAGAAATGTATTATCTCAGCCCTGAAAGTTAGAAGTCTGAAATCAAGATGCCACGCAAGGCTGGTTCCCTCTGAAGGCTGTGAGGAAGAATCTTCCAGGTCTCTTACTTGGCTGCTGGTGGTTGCTGGCAATCTTTGGCATTCCTTGGCTTGGAGAAGCATCACTCCAATCTATGCCTTCACCTTCACATGTGTGTGTCTGTGTCCAAATCCCTTTTTATAAGGACACCAATCATATTGGATTAGGGGCCCACCCCACTCTGCTATAAACTCATCTTAACTAATTATCTCAGCAAAGACCCTGTTTCCAAATACGGCCACATTCTCAGATCCTCCGGATTAGAACTACAAAATATGAATGGAATGGGGCAGCACACTTCAACCCATAAGGAGGGAGAGGCAGTGGAGGTCCAAGCCTGAATACAGAGAAATTCCAGGATTTCAAGGCTGCACAGAGGAGACAAACAAGAAACAGAGGGAGGAGGATAATCAGAAGAATGAGAACTCAAAAGAAGAAAATGTCTTGAGAATCATGGAGTGTTCATGAAGGGGAGGGCTGAGAAAGATCTGGAGGTTACTGGGGACCCCGTGGATCCACTTCGATGGAGTGAAATGGGCAGGATTCTGGGGACTCAGAGAAAGTCAGTGGCTGGTGAAGAAAAGATGGGCATGGAAATTGGCTGGGCATGGTGGCTCACACCTGTAATCCCAGCATTTTGGGAGGCTGAGGCAGTTGGATCGCCTGAGGTCAGGAGTTCAAGACCAGTCTGGCCAACATAGTGAAACCCCTTCTCTACTAAAAATACAAAAATTAGCTGGGCGTGGTAGCAGATGCCTGTAATCCCAGCTACTCAGGAGGCTGAGGAAGGAGAATTGCTTGAACCCAAGAGGCGGAGGTTGCAGTGAGCCGAGATTGCACCACTGCACTGCAGCCTGGGGGACAGAGCAAGACTCCATTCCAAAAAAAAAGATGGGCACAGAAATCAACTACAGCTTTCTTTTAAAAACACCAACTGTGAAGAGAAAGGAGGGAGCAGGGCAGCAGCTGAAGAGGAAATGGAGCATCAGGAGAGGGTTTTATTTATTTATTTTCAGGAGAAGAGACAGTTAATAACTTCCCCTCCCCAAATTCTGTGAGTTCTAGTTGGGAGATGCATCTAGAAAATGGGAACCATGGCTGGGTATGGTGGCTCACACCTATAACCTCAGCACTATGGGGGACCGAGGTGGGAGTATTGCTTGAGGCCAGGAGATCAAGACCAGTCTGGGCAACATAGCAAGACCCTGTCTCTATTTTTAAAAAATTTTTTAATTAAAAATTTTAAAAATGAGGCCAGGCACATGGCTCATGTCTGTAATTCCATCACTTTAGGAGGCTGAAGCAGGAGGATCGCTTGAGCTCAGGAGTTTCAGACCAGCATGGGCAGCATAGTGAGAAATCATCTCTACAAAAAATTTAAAAATTAGCCGGGCAGAGTGGTGCACACTTGTAGTCCCAGCTACTCAGGAGGCTGAGGTGGGAGAATCACTTGAGCTCGGGAGTGCAAGGCCACAGTGAGCCATGATTGTACCACTGCACTCCAGCCAAGGTGACAGAGTAAGACCCTGTCTCAAAAAAATAACTTTTAAAATGGGAACTCCTACTTTTTCTTACCCATGATGTATATCTGAGACAATCTCTTTGAACCATGACATCTTTGACATTTCTCTAGAAGTTTCCTGTCTGAGCTCAATTTTTTTATGTCCAACATTTCATAGCATTGCTGATTCTTGGAAAGTTGAAACAGGCCAAGCATTAGCAAACACAGTCCAATTTGTCCAAAATCAGAGTAAATTTTCTAAGTTCCCTACTGTGAACCTCAAGAGTAAAGGAAGTAGAAAAGGAGGAGAGAAGAACCAAACACAGCTCTAGCCCCCAAAAGAGTGTCCATTGGCAGGTAAGATATAGATGATCTAGTCCAATCCACTCTTGCAGAAAAGTAAGGCACAGTGAGGCTAAGTGACTTGCCCAAAGCCAGATAATACAGCCTTATTTCTCTAATTATTTGTGCCATTGAATTTTTTAAAAAGAAACTAATCCACCTATGAATCCTTAAACATTATATATATATATATACACACACACACATATAGATATATGTTTGTTTTTTTTTTTGAGATGGAGTCTCACTCTGTCACATAGGCTGGGGTGCAGTGGCGCGATCTTGGCTCACTGCAAGCTCCGTCTCCTGGGTTCATGCCATTCTCCTGACTCAGCCTCCCGAGTAGCTGGGACTACAGACACCCGCCACCACACCCAGCTAGTTTTTTGTATTTTTAGTAGAGATGGTGTTTCACCGTGTTAGCCAGGGTGGTCTCGATCTCCTGACCTCGTGATCCGCCCGCCTCAGCCTCCCAAAGTGCTGGGATTACAGGCGTGAGCCACTGCGCCTGGCCTAAACATAATATTTTTATATACTCTCAAAGTCAACTCAGTACTTTGAAGGAAAATAATATTTAAATTCAGCATTCAGTCTTGAGAGAAACAACTTTCTTAGGGCAGAATCAATCCTCTATATTATCCAAACAAACATTGCTTTTGACATTTGGTGTTTCAGGCCACTGTTCCCATTCTTTAGACAAGTCTGGGGCACACTGCCAGTTCCAAAAGCTTTACACTTAGCCTCAAAGGTCCCTGGCAAAGCACTTTCATGCCCTGAGGACTTTCTACAGAATGGCTCTTGAGGGTGAAGAGATGAGCATTCCACTTACGTGCCTTTAAAGCGGGCATTCCTTTAACACAGGGCTTCCTGTGTTCTCATACCCTTGTACCCAGGATTAGGAAAATATTGCACACAATCACATGTTCAGTGTACAAGATCAATTTACAGGAGGAGATCATTGTAATTTAGAAAATGACAAAGGATAAATACAGAGCCAGCTAAAATGTTTGCAAGGAATTTAATCCAAAAATAATAATCTAGCTGGAAAAGTAACAATCTGACTTTTCTAAAAAGAGCATCTGATTTTTCTGAACTGCATTCCCTCCAGATAGCCTTCATTCAAATAACTGATTTTATCATCCACTCAAACTGAATACTTCTTACTTTCTTTTTTCTTTTTTTTTTTTTTTTTTTTTTTTTGAGTGGAGTCTTGCTCTGTCGCCCAGTCTGGAGTGTAGTGTCGTGATCTCAGCTCACTGCAACCTCCACCTCCTGGATTCAAGTGATTCTCCTGCCTCAGCCTCTTGAGTAGCTAGGACTACAGGTGTGCACCACCACGCCCGGTTAATTTTTTGTATTTTTAGTGGAGACAGGGTTTCACCATGTTGGCCAGGCTGGTCTTGAACTCCTGACCTCAAGCAATCCACCTGCCTCGGCCTTCCAAAGTACTGGGATTATAATAGGCATGAGCCACTGCACCCAGCCAAGCTGAATACTTCTTCACTGTTGGCCAGGCACTGACTCTGCCACCCACCACCCTTTACAATATGCACTCATAAACAAAGTGTTTGAGACAGAAAAGAATGATTTGAGGTTGCTAAAAAAAAGAGAGAATGACATTCAACTTCCTCCATTGTATGCACACACACACGCACACACACACACACACACACACACACACGTGCAACTGAATGCAATTCATTGATAGTAAGGTCCAAGAGTTCATGAATCAGCACACTGAGATCAAATCTACGGATGCTGGAACCAGGATCATCCCTGCCATGCACATTTCCACTTCCTCCTGGCCACGACTTTTTCCAGGAATGTGTCTCAGTGCTCACTGCTGCCATCCAACGCCAGTGGGGCACTCCCTGCTGTTCTACCACTTTCTGTCCTCTAGATCACGTCCTAGGACACTGAGCCCTCCCAGTGGCTCTCAGACAGCTCCACTCTCCTCTACTCTCCACTCCTCCCCACACCCCTCAGCACACGACCACCTCATTCCTTAGGAGAAGATCCTCCTCCACCACGGAGCCCTCCAGCTTCCCTCTTCTCCACCTCAGCGTACCTTGGCTGTGTCTCTCTCTCTTCTTCTCTTCAGAGCAAAGCTGCTTTACATTCCTTTCATTCCTGTCTTCACTTGCCACGTCATGGAGGAACTGGAAATGAGACTTAGGAAAATGAAGTTTTATCATAAAGAGAACAGAATGGGCTGGGCACAATGGCTCATGCCTATAATCCCAACACTGTGGGAGGCCGAGGTGGGAGGATTGCTTGAGCCCAGGAGTCTGAAACCATCCTGGGCAACATAGCAAGACTCTGTCTCTACACAAAATAAACTTAGCTGGACTTCGTGGCATGCATCTCTAGTCCCAGCTACTCAGGAGGCCGAGGTGGGAAGATCGCTTGAGCCAGGGAGGTGGACGCTGCAGTGAACGAAGATTGCACCACTGCACTCCAGCCTGGGTGACAGAGTGAGACCTTGTCTCAGGAAAAAAAAAAAAGAGACAACAGAATGCCCTGAAGTTTATCATGGATGGATTTTTTTACCTATAGCCTAAGGCGAGAGAGAGAGACAGATTGAGAGAGAGAGATTCTCCCTATGTTGCCCAGGCTGGTCTCAAACTCCTGGGCTCAAGCAGCCCTCCCACCTCAGCCTCCCAAAATGCTGGGATTACAGGCATGAGTCACCACACCCAGCGCTAGCCTAAGTTTTTCACTCGGGAGCACCTCCCTAGTTATCGGCCTTTTCTATAATAATATTTACTCCCAATTACACAAGTAAGTTTCTTATCATGATTTCCACCTCCACTTTCTAAAAAAGAAAAAAAAAGAATTTAAATGTACTATCTTGTTTCTCTTCTTTCTCCATTTAATATCCTGCATTGACTACAGAGTCATAGAAATCTATCACTGGAAGAAACTTCGAGATCACCTGATTCAGTCTCCTTACTTTAGAGATGAGAAAACAGAACTCCAGGGAGCAGATGCAATTTGCTCAAGGTCCTGCAGGTAATTGGCGGCAGAGCTGGAAGCAGAACCCAGGGCTCTGCACTTCAGGGTCTTTTCATGCCATCACGGTAGCTTTCCAGTTGTTTCTCACAGGACTTAACACCCCTTTGTGTTAGGAAGTATACATAGCAAAACCCTTTCTGGGCATCACGTATCCCCTCGGCAGAGTCCTGCGGACCCCAGAGAAAATTCTCCCCACAAAGGATGGAAGGCATAATTCCCCCAGATTTTTCCCCTTGTGTTCCCCTTCTAGAAAGTCGCATCGACACCAAGGTTACATGACTCCTCCAAGGTCACACTCCAAGTGACAACATGAAAACTGGAATCCAGGACTCTTGACTCAGGATTCTTGTGTTCCCAACCAACCAACCTAGAGGCAGCTTGGACAAGAGAAGATGAGGAGCTAGGCATGGTGGTGCATACCTGTAGCCCGAGCTACTAAGGAGGCTGAGGTGGGAGGATCACTGGAGCCCAGGAGTTCGAGGCTGTAATACACTGTGATTGCACCTGCGAATAGCCACTGTACTCCAACCTAGGCAACACCCTGTCTCTAAATAAATACATAAATAAAATGAAACATATGGACAAAGCATTTTCAAAAAAGAAAAAAGAGGCCAGGAGCAGTGACTCACACCTGTAATCCCAGCATTTCCAGAGACTGAGGCGGAAGGATCGCTTGAGCCCAGGAGTTTGAGACTAGCCTGGGTAACAGAGCAAGACCTCATCTCTACTAAAAATAAAAAATATTAGCTGGGTGTGGTGGTACATGCCTGTAGTCCCAGCTACTCAGGAGGCTGAGGCAGGAGGATGGCTTGAGCCCTAGGAGGTGGAGGCTACAGTGAGTTGTGATTGCACCACTGCACTCCACCCTGGGCAATAGAGTGAGATTCTGTCTTAAAAAAGGAAAAAGAGAAAAAGAGAAAGAGAATGAAGGGAAGTTATAGAAAAGGCCAGAAAACACAGTGAGAGAGGGGTCTTTGGATGTTGGGAAGACAGGTCCAAACAATCATTGACTTGACTATCTGGTTCGCTTCGGTTTTATGTGAACAAAACTGGAGAAGAAAAATTGGCGGAATATTTATTACAAACCTGCAGCTTATTTCCAAAAACTTTAGCTTAAAGTTACTCTTTGAGAACAAATCTCTGTTTATTAAACAAAAGATGAATCTGACCACATGCTCAGATTGTTGTGCCAACAGAAATATTTTGCACAAATGATAAGAGTAATTGTAGGGAACCAGAAATTGCCAATCATAGAGTTGAGAGCTGAAAAGCCCTCCTTCCAACTGTTTATTAACTTCACCTTAAAATGCCCTTACTTGTTTGATGCCAGTAACTCACAAACTTTTCTACCTGAGCTAACCCACAGAAGAGCTGGCTGTCTTAAAAATTAGTAAGAAACCAATCCCTTGAGGCATTTAAGCAGAAGTCCAACTAACAACCTTAAGAAGCAGGACAGGTCAAATGCAGCTATACGAAACTCTATAATATCCTACTTTCTTTATAGGAAAGTCATATGGTTTGGCTGTGTCCCCACCCAAATCTCATCTTGAATTGTAGCTCCCATAATTCCCACTTGTCGTGGGAGGGACTCAGTGGGAGGTAATTGAATCATGGGGGCAGGTCTTTCCTGTGCTGTTCTCATGATAGGAAATGAGTCTCACAAGATCTGATGGTGTTATAAATGGGAGTTCCCCTGCACATGCTTTCTTGCCTGCCACCATGTAAGATGTGCCTTTGCTTCTCCTTTGCCTTCTGCCATGATTGTGAGTCCTCCCCAGCCATGTGGAACTGTGAGTTCATTAAACCTCTTTTCTTTACAAATTACCCAGCCTTGGATATGTCTTTATTAGCAGCGTGAGAACAGATTAATTCAGAGGGCATTCTTCCAAGGTTAAAGATTGGCCTTGATGGTCTCTGAGGTCCTTTTCCAACACTGACATTCTAATTGCAATCCGATGTTATATCTGTGTCTTCTTTCTAGTCTTCTTTGTGTCCTGACCATCCGTGGATATGTCTGTACATTCCATTGTGACCATGAGCACTCCAAGAGCTGAGGCTATGATAGGCAGTAATCTGCACCATGTGAAACTTAAAGGTTAAGGTTTTTTTGGGGTTTTTGTTGTTGTTGTTGTTGTTGTCTTTTTGTCTTTTTTTCTTTTTGAGACAGAGTCTCGCTCTGTTGCCCAGGCTGGAGTGCAGTGGTGCAATCTCGGCTCACTGCAAACTCTGCCTCCTGGGTTCAAGCAATTCTTCTGCCTCACCCTCCCAAGTAGCTGGGATTACAGGTGCCCACCACCACGCCTGGCTAGTTTTTGTATTTTTAGTAGAGATGGGGTTTTACCATATTGGCCAGGCAGGTCTTGAACTCCTGACCTCAAGTGATCCACCCACCTCAGCCTCCCAAAGTGCTAGGATTACAGGCGTGAGCCACCATGCCTGGCCAGCTTGTTTTTTTAATGGAAAAGAAGATTCCCTGATATTGAACATATTTCCCAGGTAATGGGACAGATATGTAAAATCTGTCTGCTTTATTGTGACTGTATTGCTTTCCTGTGAAATAATCTTTAAGAATGTATTAACTTAGGCCAGGTGCAGTGGCTCACACCTGTAATCCCAGCACTTTGAGAGGCTGAGGCAGGTGGATCACCTGAGGTTGGGAGTTTGAGACCAGCCTGACCAACATGGAGAAATCTGTCTCTACTAAAAATACAAAATTAGCTGGGCATGGTGGTACATGCCTGTGATCCCAGCTACTCGGGAGGCTGAGGCAGGAGAATTGCTTGAACCTGGGAAGCGGAGGTTGCGGTGAGCTGAGATCGTGCCACTGCACTCCAGCTTGGGCAACAAGAGTGAAACTCCATCTCAAACAATAACAACAACAACAAAAATTAGCAGGGCATAATGGCAGGTGCCTGTAATCCCAGCTACTCGGGAGGCTGAGACACTAGAATCACTTGAACCCGGGAGGCAGAGGTTGCAGTAAGCCTAGATTGCACCACTGCACTCCAGCCTGGGTGACAGAGCAAGATTCTGTCTCAAAAAAAAAAAAAAAAAAAAAAGTATTAACTTGATTTTATTTCTTGATCATAAAAATAATATACACATTCATTATTTTAAAATGGAAACACAAAAAAGTATTAAAAACAAAATTAAAACCACCCAAAACTGTACATCCTAGATATGACTACTACTAACATTTTGAGAGGATTCATTCCAAACATTTTTCATTGTATATGTGTATATATTACAAAACTGGAATTATATTGACATAAAGATTTATATCCTGCTTTTCTGTTTTGTATACTATGGCAAATGTTTTCCCAAGTGATTAAATGGTACCCAAGAATGTTTTTTGTTGCTGTTGTTTTTTTGAGATAGAGTCTTGCTCTGTAACCCAGGCTGGAGAGTAGTGGCATGATCTTGGCTCACTGCAACCTCTGCCTCTTGGGTTCAAGCGATTCTCTTGCCTCCAGTCTCCTGAGTAGCTGGGATTACAGGCACATACCACCAGGACTGGCTAATTTTTGTATTTTTAGTAGAGATGGGGTTTTGCCATGTTGGCCAGGCTGGTCTCAAACTCCTGACCTCAGGTGATCAGCCCACCTTGGCCTTCCAAAATGCTGGGATTATAGGTGTGAGCCACCATACCCAGTCCCAAAAACGGTTTTAATAGCTACCCTTTATTTCATTATAAACTGCTTCCAAGCTTTCACTTTTACAAACATTGTAATATTGAGATGGAGAACTTTGGATATGCATTTTTGTGCTCATCTTTGGTTATTTCCTTGGGGATGAAATTTCTAAAGGGCTACACCATAGAAGGAAAGGTATCCAAAATAAACTGACACACATCGTCTCAATTCCTGAGACTGGAATGACATGATAGCAGATTTGTGTTGCCCCCAAGCACTCAATTAAAGCAACAACAACAAAAATCATGTCTACAGGAAGAAAGCATTATCCTGGGTCTCAAGTTATTTCTATAAACAATAGTGTATAATTGCAATTTTGCCTACGATAAAAAATAACCAGGTATGCAAAGAAACATGATCACATGAATGAAAACAGCAGAAATAGTAGACAATGGAAATAAATGAATGGGAAAAGAATGGCAAAGACTGAGGTTATCAGACACAGATTTTAAAGGAATTATATCCCCTCTGTTTATGAAGACGAAAAACAGGACTGAATAGTTTGGCAGAAAAAAAAATATAAAAAAGAACAGAATGGAAATTCTGGAACTAGAACTAAGATAATCGAAATTAAGAACCCAATGGGTAGTTATAAAAGAGGATTAGACACAGATGACAAGAGATTTCATAAAAGATTGGGCAGAAGGCAATATCCAGAGTAAAACACAGGAAAACAAAAAGATAAAGAATAAAGAAGAAGGTAAGAGAATTACAGGATGGAGTGGAAAGATCTAACCTATGTGTAATCAGTCACAAAAAGAGAGGAGAGAATGGTTCACAAGTAGTATTTGATGGCTGAGAAGTTTTCCAAACTTATTAATAACATCAAGCTCCATATCCAATTGCCTACAAATTCCAAAGAGGACAAAAAAGGAATCCATACTTCAGCACATCAGAGTAAAACTGCTGAAAACCAAAGGCAAGGAAAATTTTAAAAACAGCCAAAGAAATAAAAGAGGCAAATTATCTGCAAGGAAGCCCCAGTGAGGTGGACAGTTCTCAACAGAAACAATGGTAGCCAAAAGAAATGAAATGTTATCTTTAAAGCACTGAAAGAAAATATCTGCCAACCTTACATTTTGTACCCAATGAAGGTGATTTCCAAGAATGAAGGAAGAATAAAAACATATCCAGACAAACAAAGCACATGTTAATCACTCCACTGAGGGAATACTAAATGGTATTCTTCAAAGAGAAGGAAAATGATCACAGATGGAAGACCAGACATGCAGAAATAAATTAAGAACAATAAACTGGTAAACATGTAAATAAATTTAATAAATTTCACTCATATATTCACTTGGAAAATAATAATAATAATGACTTATTGAGTTAAAAAGTATGTGTATAACTAACATACATGACTACAATGGTATAAAAATCAGGAGTGGATAGGCCAGGTGCGGTGGCTCACGCCTGTAATCCCAGCACTTTGGGAGGCCGAGGCAGGCAGATCACGAGGTCAGGAGATCAAGACCATCCTGGCTAACACAGTGAAACCCCGTCTCTACTAAAAATACAAAAAAATTATCCGGGTGTGGTGGCAGGTGCCTGTAGTCCCAGCTACTCAGGAGGCTGAGGCAGGAGAATGGCGTGAACCCAGGAGGCAGCTTGCAGTGAGCCGAGATAGCGCCACTGCACTCCAGCCTGGGCGAGTGGGTAAACGGAGTTAAAGTTCTGAGGTCTTCATATTATCTATGAAAGTGGTGAAAGTGTCAATTAATATTAGACTTTGATATGTTAAGAATGCACTTGTGAGAACATATATTCAGGGTAACTTGGATCTATGCTCCTGGGTTGCAGAATAAAATAATCTTAAAAAACAACAAAAAAGGAATGCATGTCGTAATCTCTACAAAATGGAATAACCAAACAACTCAATCCAAAAGTAGTGAGAAGAAAGAGAAAAGGAACATAAGCTAGATGGGAAGAGTAGAGAGCACTTGGTAAGCTGATAGATTGATTGATTTGTTTGTTTTTAAATTTTAGAGACAGGGTCTCACTCTGTCACCCAGTCTGGAGTGTAGTGACTCCATCATAGCTCCCTGCCATCTCGGATCTCCTGGGCTCAAGCAGTCCTCCTATCTCAGCCTCCTGAGTAGCTGGGACCACAGGCTTGCATCACCAAACTCAGGTATTTTTTTTTTTGTAGCAACAGAGTTTCACTATGTTGCCCAGGCTGGTCTCACAGTCCTGGGCTCAAGAAATCCTCCCATCTTGAACAGGGTTTTAGAAAAGTTGAAAGTAATATGATGGGAAAATGATTTAGCATGCCAAACAAAACAAAAGAAACCTGTTATAGCTATAGCAATATCAGACAAAGTAAAGTTTATGGCAAAAAAACATTACTAGAGATAAAGAAGGCTGGGCGCAGTGGCTCACACCTATAATCCCAGCACTTTGGGAGGCTGAGACGGGAGTCTCACCTGAGGTCAGGATTTCAAGACCAGCCTGGCCAACATGATGAAACCCCTGTTTCTACCAAAAATACAAAAATTACCCGGGGGTGGTGGCACACGCCTGTAATCCCAGCTACTCGGGAGACTGAGGAAGAAGAATCGCTTGGACCTGGGAGGTGGAAGTTGCAGTGAGCCGAGATCGCGCCACTGCATTCCAGCCTGGGCGACAGAGAGAGACTCCATCTCAAAAAAATAAAAGAGATGAGGGATATTACAAAATGATTTTTTAAAAGAAGGTTCGATTTGCCAGGAAGTTGTCAAAATTCCGTATTTGTTTGTACCTCAATTACAGCCTCAAATATTGAATGCAAAAGTTGACAAAACTACAGGGAAGAAAGAAACCCGCAATCATCTCTGCATTCAACAGAATAATTAGACCAAATTTTAAAAGACAGGAAAAATATGGATGTTCTGAACCACACAATTAGCACTCTTGATCTAATGGACTTACCCAGAGCACTGACCCCACAACTGCATGACACATTCTTTTCAAGAGCCACAAAAATTGGTCACATGGTGTCTTTTAACTAACATCAAAAAATAGAAATCATCAAAGTATATTCGCAGATCACAGTGCAACTAAGCTACAAATCAATAACAAAAAGATAACTAGAAAACCTCCATATGTTTGGAAATTAAGAAATATACTTCAGAGAAGATGGGAGGGAATAAGATACAGGACCCAGGTGGAAGGTTGCTTTCACCAAGAGGAAGGACCCCCTTTGTGTTAACCTCCGCGTGTCTGGACCATAGCTGCACCGCCTCCCAGTGCAATTTTGAACAAGCTAAGTTAGTCATCCTGGGAAGTGTTCAAAAATTATTCCAAATGGTGGACTCCAGGACTTCCTTGCTGACTTTCTTACTTTGATCAACTAACTCTATGGCATGATCTTAACAGCTGTAGTTCTCAAGGTTTCCTAAAAGGGAACCTCTTGTTCTCTCCAAATTACAGACCCATCACTGAAGGGCAGGGAGTGAGGTTAACTCCTCCACAAACTAAGTGCTGCTCAGGTCCACATCTAGATGTTTCGGTCCCACAACCACCCAGAGCCTGACATTATTTTGTAAAAACAGATCCTGACAGAGCCAGGAGCAGGAAGAGCCATCAACCCCATCTCTGTGAGGGAGCTGGGGCTCGGCAGGCACAGGCTTGGTTAGGGCCACGATTCTCCTCTGAATGGATTTTGGGTTAACTGGAGATGAAAAACCCAAGTTCAAGGTGAGAGGTCTTTTCCCCGAGATGGACAGGTGGCAACGGGGCCTATCAGAATCACAAGAGAAGCTTCATTAACATGAAATATTCTTCCCTGGGCCGTTCCAGGCCACAGACTGCAGGTTTTCCATCTTTTAGCCCTGGAAACTCTCTGCCTACTTCTTTTCTTTTTCACATGAAATCTTATCAGGGATAACAGATGAAATTGGAAGCAGTAAGAGCCCTGGAACCCCACTCTCTTGGCTACCCCTCTCTCCAACCACCACCATGGTGCCTAGCCACAGACATTTCAGCCTGAACTTTTAAAATAGTATGTGTAACCAAATACCTATCTCACCCATTTAAAAAAAAAAAAGTCTTGAGAAAGTCTAGCTTTGAGTAAGGCAACTTCCTGATACGCGCTCCAAAGTAAACCTGATGCAAAATGTATGAGTGAGGAAACGGGCCACATGGAGTTGTTAGTTGTAGACCTGCTACAAACAGCAAATACTGGCGACACTCGTAAAGTAAAAAGTGGCCACACACACATAGCCCTTTCTTTGGGGTTAATAGTTATCATTGGCCAGTCCAGCCCACCCTATTTTTTTTTTTTTTTTTTTTGAGACAGAGTCTCACTCTGTTGCCCATGCTGGAGTGCAGTGGCACAATCACAGCTCACTATAACCTCCACCTCCCCAGTTCAAGTGATTCTCCTGCCTCAGCCTCCCAAGTAGCCGGGATTACAGGCATGCACCACCACGCCTGGCTAATATTTCTGTATTTTTTTAGTAGAGATGGGATTTCACCATGTTAGCCAGGCTGGTCTCAAACTCCTGACCTCAAATGAGCCACCTGCCTCAGTTTCCCAAAGTGCTGGGATTACAGGCCTGAGCCACCGTGCCTGGCCCAGCCTATACTATTTTAGAATAACAAAGTTCCTCCATCTGTAGATAGGAGAATGTTTGTCCTACAAACAGCTCATCTAAAACAGTCCGACATCACATAACAATGATAAAATAGGGAGGGAGGGCCAACACATTATCCCCTTCCTCCACATCCACTGCTCGCCAGAAAAGCTTTCCCTGATACGACTTGATAGGATGGTCTCAGCTTAGGCTGCAGATGCTGTTCAATCCACCACTACAATAACCCCAGGCAGGCCATCTTACATGTTTGCATACCTCAGGTTCCGATTCCATAGGAGGGACAGGCTCTGCTCACGTCAAACACAGTAAAAGGCACCCAGCGTCCCACATTAAATCGTTTCCGTTTAAACATTTCAAGTGAACTGTATAACTTTGCTTTTGAAACAATCATTTATTTTGCCCAGTTTTTGGTTGTTCAAAGTTTTGTTTGTTTGTTTGGGGACAGGGTCTCACTGTGTCACCCAGGCTGGAGTGCAGTGGTGCCATCTCAGCTCACTGCAGCCTCGACCTCCTGGGCTCAAGTGATCCTCCCACCTCAGCCTCCTGAGTAGCTGAGACTACAGGTGCACACTACCATACCCAAGTAATTTTTTGTGCTTTTTTTTTTGTTTTGCAGAGGCAGGGTCTTACTATGTTGTGCAGGCTGGTCTTGAACTCCCTGGCTCAAGTGATCTTCCCACCTCGGCCTCCCAAATTGTTGGGATGACAGGCATGTGCCAATATGCCTGGTCTGTTGTTCAAATTTTGGATCTGAGAATATTTTCTCAGGTCTCAAACATTTTTGAGATCCTTGAAAATCTCGGGGATTCCATGTACCGCTGTTATCCCTAGTACCCATTGGATAAATCAGTCCTGCCCTGTGAAACTCACTGCAGGGTTTACTTGTGAGGAAAACATCGAGGACAGCATTTGTTCTACTAAGCAGTGTCCTCTCTGTGGGGACCTTGAGTTCCTTGAGCACAAGGGCTGTGTGGTCTTTCTCACCCCCAGGTCCCCACACCGAGAGCCTGGCCTGGCATGCAACTGTTTAATGTTCAACTAGTGGTAATGCCTAAACTGGACTTCTGTGCACTGACTGAAAATCACCCTTCCTAGTGCACGTTGGCCCCATCCCCAAATCCAGGAACGTAGGCCACCACTATTTTATATCTTTGAGCCAATTAGAAAAAAATGCCTCCCCTGGGCTGTTACACTCCACTAGGAAATCCTTCCTTGGGGCTTACTCACGCCTTCTATGTCTTTCCGCAGAGCTGGAGTCCACCCCTCACCCTTACCAGGCCCATTCATGCGCAGGAACACTTCCACACATGGCAGGCTGTGTGCACACAGACGATTCTCTCGCCTTTATAGGTGCTATTCCTTTGACTTGAAAAGCCCATCAACTCTAATCTGCACATACAAACTTCAGCACCCAGCCCAAATGTCACTTTCTCTGTGAATCCTTCCCCTATACCTCTCAGGCAGAGTTCATCCCATCCTCCTTTTTATTCCCATCACAGTGGAAGGTACCCCTATTTGGGTCTTGCCAGGTTGCATCAGATTTCTTTCTTCCGGGTTTGGTTCCCTGCTGAACTGTGCTCTCAAGGGGAAGAGGCGTGTCTCAGTCATCTCAGTCTCCAGTGCCTAGGATGAGACCTTTTATATACATGTGGGTCTTCAATAAATGTTTTAGACTGAATGCAGAGCTCTAGTCAAGTTACTCCTCAGCTCAAAATCTCTACAGAACCTTCCCCTTTGCTTCCTGACTTTGTTTCAAATTCCTCTACCAGGCACGCGGAAGCTTAGCCCACAGCTCTCCTCTCGCCTCCCCACGTCACCTGCCTTGGCTCACCTGTGCTTCTGGGTGCTGCTGGTACAGCCACCCTCTGACACTTCCTTACCTCTGGACCTTTGCTCATCTGTCCCTCTACCTACAATGCCATCTTCCCCTCTCCCCCTGTCAAAATTCTAGCCATCCTTCAAGGCCCAGGCCAAATGCCATTTTCTTTCTTTCTTTTTTTTTTGGAGATGGAGTCTCCCTCTGTCGCCCAGGCTGGAATGCAGGGTCAGGAGCATCTCAGCTTACTGCAACCTCTGTCTTCCGGGTTCAAGCGATTTTCCTGCCTCAGCTTCCCAAGTGGCTGGGACTACAGGCATGCACCACCACACCTGGCTAATTTTTGTATTTTTATTAGAGATGGGGTTTCACCATTTTGGCCAGGCTGGTCTTGAACTCCTGACTTCAAGTGATCCACCTGCCTCAGCCTCCCAGAGTGCTGGGATTACAGGGTGAGCCCCCATGCCCAACCTCAAATGCCATTTTCTTCTTGAAGCATCCCATCAGCAGATGTGGCCTCCACTGTTGAAACCCACAGTGCTTTCTCCTCCCAAGCCATTCCTCAAACACGGCTCTGGGGTTGAATGATGCGTGTTTGTAATGAACGCACTTTGAGAGCAGGTATCTCCCAACTTCAGCATAGTGGGTGCTCAGTGAATATTGGACCAAATGGAATTGAGCATCCATGCTACACCTGCAGATGGGAGAGGCAGCAAACTCATGTCCCAGGAACCAGCATGACACAGATCTCTCTTGTCCTCCCCTTGTTTCTCAATAAGGACAATATTTGCGCTCAGGGGAGAAGGGCATAGCTTGCCCCTCCCTTCCTTCCTCAGCCAACGGTTTGGCTTCCCTTCTAGAGAGGTGAGAGAAGGTGTGACAGGCCAAGTTTCCTTTGCTCCACCCCATGGTGTTTCCCCCAAACACCCAGCATAAGTTCACCTCTGGCAGAGTTGCTTTCCAGCTCCTGCAGGTGGGAGTCGACTCACCTGCAGCAGGCACTCGGCACAACTCCGCAGGACCGGCTCACCTGCACCGGGCACTCAGCACAGCCTCCAGCATGCAGCGCCTCCCCGCTGCCACCCGGGCCACCCTGATCCTCAGCCTGGCCTTTGCCTCCCTCCACTCGGCTTGCTCCGCAGGTAGCGTTATGAGCTTTATTCGTGGCCAGGCTGGGAAGGCGGAGGGAAGGAGGGAAGAGAGGTGGGAGGGAAAGAAGGAGGAGGGGGAAGATTCTTTGGCCAGGGTTGGTCCTGCACAAAGGAAGGAGGAAACAGAACTTTCTCATCTGAAGGATTAGGCAGGGGGTGGGAGGTGGGGCTGGGGCGGGGGAGTCTTAGGTTGGCCTGAGACAGAGATCAGATACTCAATTCCTCAGCTAAGGCAGGAACAGCCACCTCTCTTGGCCTTTGCCACAAAGAAAGGAAAAAGTTATTTGCTGGAGTCTCACCCATCAGGGGACCAAAATGATATCTCTTGGTCTGCTGTGTCCTGAAGGCTCCTTCTCAGCCCCACTGGGCTGTCGTGCTTTGCAATCCTCCCTGTGCACATTTGTGTCTGACCTTCCCTTTCCTAAGTCCTCCACCCCTCCCTGCCCCTTGTACTTTCTCTGCGACTTTCACAAAACCTGACTGCCAGGGGGGCTGCCATTCACTGTCTCCCACCCTCCTGCCTCCCCGGGCACTGGAAATGCTGGGTTATCTCCCCATTTTCCTGTGGAGGCTGGAAGGCTGATCTACATCCCCTGCCTTGCCCTGCCAGGCCGGGGTCTGCAACTCATGGCAGAGGGACCTTGGTTACCATCTTATGCTCCTGGCTTTGATCTTGTTCTCAGCCACCTCAGAACACCACCACACTCTCTATGCCCTGCAACACTCCTGCTCCCAAAACCAATCCTGCCCCCAAAGTCCTGTATCTGCCCCTCTCATCCTCAGACTCTCTTCTGTAGCCACTGCCGGGGTGTTGGTGTTGAGGTTCAAGACGTGCACTCTTGAGCCGCTGAGCCTGAACCCAGCTCCAGCTTCCATGACTCACTAGCTATGCGACCTCGAGCAAATGACTTTACCTCTCTATGCCAAGTTTCCTCCTTTATCTCATGGGGACAATCATAGTGCTTGTCAAGACGAATTGATGTAATTTCATGTAAAGAACTTAGAAATAGCCCATAGAACACACACAGTGAATGTCAGCAATTATGGTAAGCACATTCATTTTATTTTCCAACTTCACCCCTCCCCAAATAAGAGTGCTGAGTTTCTTTCTACTTACCCTGACAGTGCCTTGCTTATGATGGGAGCTCAGAATCAGAAGACAAGTTTAACTGCACTGAATCGTTGGGTCTTCCCAGCAGCTTTTCTTGTGGAATAGCCCCAAGTAGGGCCAGTCCCTCCCTCGCTTCTGGCTCTGCTTATAAGGGAGGAGGGTGATGTTTAAATTCTTAGGAATTTTCACCGGGGCTATTCCATTTGAACCACAGAAAATTGCTGATATCGAACAATTTTCACCTATAACAATGGCAATTTCATAAGCTCGAACCTAACCCTAGCATTCAGCCAACTAGGGTTTTTTTCCACTCACTTTGGAAGAGGACAACTTCCATTCTAGGTGTAGAGGTGAGATGAAAGTCAGGGCCAAGGAAGTTATTTGAGTCATAAGGAAAATTAGAATAGTGAGGAATCAGTTTCTCCAAAACAAATAAAGACCAGGCTCTAAGCCATTTAGCTGTAAATAATTTACAGTAACAGATTGCATCGAGGCAATTACTATACTTTAGCAGGACATTGGAGTGGCTTGGGGGTTGGGTGGCATAAAATTAGTCTCAGCAGCAACTTCATGGCTTTAGCTAAACAGCAGGTTTCTTCTGAACTCGTCCTGCTGTGACAACAAGCTCCCTTGAAGGACACACTGACCCACAGTCAGGGGAGCCTTGAGAGTTTCCACGCCCACCACTTTTTTTTTTTTTCCTTTTTGCATTCCCCAAGAAGCAGAATGAACAGCAATATAATTTCTAGGAAGGTTCTTCCAATCCATCTCTTGGTTTCCATCTGCCTAGGTCAGCATGAGCACTGTCTAATAATAGAACTTGCACTGAGGGTGGAAATGTCCCATGTCTGAGTGGTGCTTCCAATATGGTAGCCACTAGTCACACGCGGCAATGGAACCCTTGGCATGGGTCTAATGTGACCAAGAAGCTGAGTTTTTTTTACTGAATTTAATTTTAATACATTTAAACAACCACAGGTGGCTAGTGGCTGCCGTATTGAACAGTATGGACTTAGAGGTCATCTCTCTTCTTATTGTCAGTTATGGACAGGAACCTGGATGCCTCAGATCCCTAACCCAATCCCACACCCCAAGACAACAGGACTTTAACAATTCATGCTAAAGTCCTTTTTATCTTTCCACTCCTTGCTCATGAATCAATCTATGTGCTGCGTATTCTGGCAGTCTCTGGGCTTGCTTCTATGATGTTTAATTTTTTTTGACAGCCATCATTCTGGAGGCTGGAAGTCCAAGATCAAGGTGTTGATGGTTTGTTTTCTCCTGAGGCCTCCCTCCTTGGGTTGCAAATAGACGCCTTCTCACTGGGTTCTCACGTGGACTTTTCTCTGTGCACGCGTGTTGCTGATGTTTCTTCTTCTTCTTCTTTTTTTTTTAGACGGAGTTTCACTCTTGTCACCCAGGCTGGAGTGCAATGGTGTGATCTCAGCTCACTGAAACCTCCGCCTCCTGGGTTCAAGCGATTCTGCTGCCCCAGCCTCCCAAGTAGCTGAGATTACAGGCATGCACCACCACGCCCGGCTGATTTTTGTATTTTTAGTAGAGACAGGGTTTCATCATGTTGGCCAGGCTGTTCTTGAACTCCTGACCTCAGGTGATCTGCCCACCTTGGCCTCCCAAAATGCTGGGATTACAGGTGTGAACCACTGCACCTGGCCTCTTCCTCGTCTTATAAGGACCCTGCCATATTGGATTAGGGCCCACCCATAGGACCTCATGTAAGCTTAACTGCCTCTTCGAATGTCCCATCTCCAAATACAATCACATTGGGGTTAGGACTTCAATATATGAAACTTGGGAGAGGGGAACATAATTCGGTCCATAACAGGGAGTTAGCTTTGTTGCAGAAAGCCTCAATATGCCCATGCTGGAGCTTCTATAATACTTTTATAATACTCACTACTGATTTACAAAAAACATTTCAAAATCTATGCCTGGAAATAGCTTTTGCCAGTGCCTCAGACTATCTCCTATCTTTTCTTCCAGAAGCAAGCAGCAGCAACAGCTCAACCTTGACCGCTCACCACCCAGACCCTGGGACCCTGGAGCAGTGCCTCAGTAAGCTTCTCCTGCCAACTGCTCTAACCCCAGAACTGGCCCTCAGCCTGGGAGGGAAACAAAGGCCTCCCCGCTTTCCGTTGATTGGTGTCAAGTGGCCAAGGCCCTGCCTGGCCTTCCTGTGCACCAGTGTGGTTTGTCCCAGAACTATTTGCAGAGCAGGTCTGAAAGGCTTTCTTGGCTCTGATCCCCATCTAGGTGCACAATCTTTGACACAGATTGCCTTAATGACCCATCCCAGGTCAGCAGCTAACAATGCCCTAGGTTCAAATGCTTGAAGAAGTTTGGAGGTGAAAAGGCCATAAGAAATCATCTAGTCCAACTTCCACCCAATGCAAGAGCTTGGTTTTGGCGTCCTTGGAATACATATTTCTTCTTCTTCTATGCACGTTCTTCCTCTTCTTGCATACTTCTAGCCACAAGGCGCTCAGTAGTCTAGCTAATAGAAAGTTTTGCAGCTGGGCGCAGTGGCTCATGCCTGTAATCCCAGCATTTTCGGAAGATGAAGCAGGCGGATCACCTAAGGTCAGGAGTTTGAGACCAGCCTGACCAATATGGTGAAACCCTGTCTCTATTAAAAATACAAAAAAATTAGCTGGATGTGGTGGCATGCGCCTGTAGTGCCAGCTACTAGGGAGGCTGAGACAGGAGAATTGCTTGAACCTGGGAGGCAGAGGTTGCTGTGAGCCGAGATTGCACCACTGCACTCCAGCCTGGGCAACACAGTGAGACTCCCTCTCAAAAAAAAAAGAGAAAGTTCCACTTTATTTTATCTGGTTCCCTTTATCCTGCCCTCGTTGAATGACCGAATGCATTAACTTAAGCACTTAAAACGAAGGATAGGCTGGGCGTGGTGGCTCATGCCTGTAATACCAGCACTTTGGGAGGCCCAGGTGGGTGGATCACTTGAGGCCAGGAGTTCAAGACCAGCCTGGCCAACATGGCAAAACCCCGTCTCTACTAAAAATACAAAAAATTAGCTGGGTGTGGTGGCGCGTGCCTGTAATCCCAGCTACTTGGGAGGCTGAGGCAGGAGAATTGCTTGAACCCAGAAGGCGGAAGTTGCAGTGAGCTGAGATCATGCCATTGCACTCCAGCCTGGGCAACAGAGTGAGACTCTGTCTCAAAAAGAAAAAAAAAAAAGGAAGGGTATTAGGGAATAATACATAGAGGTTAAGAGTGTGGCTTCAGAGTCCTGCAGACTTGCGTTTGAGTTCTTCTTCTGCCATCTTGTGACCTTGGGCAAATTACAGCCTCAGTTTCTTCATGTAAAATGGGAATAAAAGTCACACCTGTCGCTTTGTGAGGAAGGCATAAGCTAACGTGTAAAAGCACGCAGCACAGTGCATGGCACATAGTAGGCCTCATCAGTGTCAGCTACCGTGCTGTGATTGTTCTGTTAATATTAATGGTAGAGAAGCCTGGGCAGGGCTGGTGGTGCATGCCGTCGTCCTTGCTGTCCCTTCCCCACCAGACGTGGACTTCTGCCCACAAGCAGCCCGGTGCTGCCGCACAGGAGTGGACGAGTATGGCTGGATCGCGGCGGCTGTTGGCTGGAGCCTCTGGTTCCTCACCCTCATCCTGCTCTGTGTGGACAAACTGATGAAGCTGACTCCAGATGAGCCCAAGGACTTGCAAGCGTGAGACCCAGGCTCGGTACACAAAATGGTGATTGCCACCAATTTGTGGCTAATGGGGAAGGGGAGTAAGGCTAACACGGTTTCTATGATTTAAGTCATTTTCACCTTTAAGCTTCAGTTACTTTTACAAGGGAAAGAAGAAAGAGCAGGAGAACCAAATAAGGCAAGCCAGTGCTGCCCTTGCATGTCACTCCCAAGGGCCCCTGGGCCTTCTGTGCCCAGGTAACTCCTCTCTCAAGATAGTCCCTCTGTAATTTATCCTGTTTTAACCTTTCTTCTAGGCACCAAGGGAGGTGCACAAGAAACTATAAGACTTAGTCTCAACATCAACATTTTCAGAAGCAAGTGCCTAACCTTCTCACCAAAACCAGGTTATTTGCTTCTGTCCCTGGCTTGAGTCCCAGGCTTAACTGTCATTTCAGAATGTGAGAATCAGTCAGGTATGGTGGCTCATGCCTGTAATCCCAGCACTTTGGGAGGCAGAGGTGGGCAGATCACTCAAGGTCAGGAGTTCCAGATCAGCCTGGCCAACATGGTGAAACCCTGTCTCTACTAAAAATACAAAAATTAGCCAGGTGTGGTGGTGCACACCTGTAATCCCAGCTACTTGGGAGGCTGAGGCAGGAGAATCTCTTGAACCTCAGAGGTGGAGGTTGCAGTGAGCCAAGATCATGCCACTGCACTCCAGCCTGGGCGACAGAGCAAGACTCTGTATCAGAAAAAAAAAAAAAAAAGAATGTGAGGATCAGTCGGGCATAGTGGCTCATGCCTGTAATCCCAGCACTTTGAGAGACTGAGACAGGAGGATCACTTTAGCCCAGGAATTCGAGACCAGCCTGGGCAAGATGACAAGACCTTGTTTCTGTTTAAAAACTTTTTAAAGTTAAAAATAAAAATGTGAGAATCCCCTTGACACTCCCACCATCTTCACCCCCACCTCAGGTCCTTCTCCACTCTCCTTCTGGCTTCATCCTGTCTTCCACGGCTCTCCTGTCCCACCTATTCTCCCTGCCGGTGCCCAAGTTTTAGCCTTCACTGCCTTCCCCTAGAACACACCAGGGATATTGCATTCCGTCCTCACTGTCTTGAGGATCTTCCTCTCTGGCTCATCACTCCCCATGGGCAGCTGCCAGGGTAGGCGCTGTCACCTTCTGTTGACAACAGTCAGTAGCTCCTAAGGACTAAAACTTCTCAGCGCAGCATTCAGCTCTTTGGAGGAGTCCATCTGTCCCCCAGCACATCCAGGAGTAAGGATTCCGACTGGTCCACTCCTCATCCTGGTGTCTTCAGCTTCTCTGCTGCCATGTTCTTTGCTGGGATGGCTGCTTCCCAACTCCACCTCCAGAATCAAGGATATTCCTCCAAGCCCAGCTCGAATGCTTGATCTGCCTGGAGCCTTCCTGGTCATCCTTGGGTGACCTGGAGCTGGTGCTGTTAGAGCACTTCTGCTCTGCCCTGATGTGCAGTTGTTGTGAATGGGCCACTCCATAGTTTATCCTTCCTCACACCCCTGGGGCATAGTACCCTATTCAAGTTTGTCCAATGAGTGCATGGGTGAATTAATGAATGAATGAACAAATGAGTCTTTGCCCTAGACAACTTAAGGTCCTCACTCTGCATTAGGAGCCTCCATTTTTCTCCAGATGGTTGAAATAACCAGCCTCCGAAGGAGCCAACGGTTTGGTCACTGCTCTCTCAGCAAATTACAGTCACTGTCACTTAGCGTGGAGAGTGGACGTTGCACATCACTGTGAAACCTTGCAGAGGAGGAGAGGGCAGGTTCATCAGAAGAAAGAGAGGACAAAATGACTCCTTATGAAGCATTTTCTGCCCTCTGTCAGAAAACATGTATTTAGATCAGATAAACTCTAGTCAAAATACAAAAAGGAAAAATGAAAGACCTCTGAAATAGGAACAATCTCTTGAAGAGGCAAATGACTCAAAACTGCTCAATGGCTCTTTCAGAAAATCTAAGTAAAGTTCCCTGACAGCAGAAACTGAAGAGATTGCCTGGTTCATCTTGTAGTCTTCCAAAACAGCAGATAATTTCTGAATCTCAGATGTTGAATCAGTACAACGGGATGAATTTCTTGTTCCTAAATGTTAAATGATCACATACATAAAAGAGTCTGAGCCTGAGCAACATAGTGAGACCCTGTCTCTACAAAAAAAAAAAAAAAAAAAAAAAGATTAGCCAGGCGTGGTGGTGCACACTGATAGTCCCAGCTACTCAGGAGGCTGAGGTAGGCGGATCACTTGAGCTAGAGAGTTCAAAGCTGCAGTGAGCCATGTTTGTGCCACTGCACTCCAGCCTGGGCAACAAAGTGAGACCCTGTCTGGAAAAAAAAAAAAGTGTCTGCATAATTCCTGGTGCATTTTGTGGATATACAATATGAGTATGTGTTCCATGTTTTCAGAAATTCAAAGGAAGCGTTTCCACAATATGTGATGGTTTATTTCCCAAGAGATGAAAAGATTCATTAAGGTGCATGCTTTGATTTAACATCTGCAAACATTTAAAAAATATAACAGTGTGTGACGTAGCAGTGAGATTACTATCTTTTTTAAAAAAGGGAAATTAAGATTTATTTCTGGCCAATATGAACAGAAATAAGTCACTTTATCTCACTGGGCACCAATTTTACACGTGGAAAATAGAAGAATTGGACCAAATCAGCAGTTTCAAGCTGAGTTGCAAAAGTTCATGGAGCCATTTCAGTCGCTTCATGGAATCGGGGTAGGCATGAGGCCCGTTGTTCTTTCAACCTGAGCCGCGTGGCTCTCGTGTCTTTAAACCTTGTGGTAGGATTTTTTTTTTTTGTCTGCTTTAATAAGTGAAGGGTCAGGGCACCAGTTGGTGTCTGAGATGCCCTCCAGTCTGGGGAACCCCGTAGATTCTTAGACTACTTTGAACTGAAGTATGTGCAGTCTGCCATCTCACATTAAAATGTAGGCATTTTGTCAATTGCTTTTCTTTCATCTGCACAAGAGGAAGGAGAGAACGAATCAATACAACCACTCTTTTCCTTGAGACTGCAAAGAAAATGGTTCTATAGTTTGATGGTTCTACTTCCCAGATGCTACCTCTCGGATTTATTCTCAACAGAAAATTTTTTGATTACAGCAGACCAGATCTTTATCTGTCAATAAGTTAAAAAAGATAATCTGGGCTGGATGTGGTGGCTCACGCCTGTAATTCCAGCACTTCGGGAGGCCAAGACGGGAGGATTGCTTGAGCCCAGGAATTTGAGACCAGCCTGGGCAACACAGTGAAACCTTGTCTCTACTAAAAATATAAAAAATTAGCCAGGTGTGATGGTGGGTACCTGTAATCCCAGCTACTTGCGGGGCTGGGGCAGGAGAATTGCTTGAACCTGGGAGGCAGAGGTTGCAGTGAGCCGAGATCAGGCCACTGCACTCCAGCCTGGGTGACAGAACGACACTCTGTCTCAAATAAATAAATTAATTAAATTAAATAAAAATCATCATTTAAAAATCTATTCCTGGCCGGGTGCGGTGGCTAATGCCTGTAATCCCAGCACTTTGGGTGTCTGAGGTGGGCGGATCACCTGAGGTCGGGAATTCGAGACCAGCCTGACCAACATGGAGAAACCCTGTCTCTACTAAAAACACAAAATTAGCTGGCGTGGTGGCACATGATTGTAATTCCAGCTACTTGGGAGGCTGAGACAGGAGAATCACTTGAACCCGGAAGGCAGAGGTTGCGGTGAGCCAAGATTGCGCCACTGCACTCCAGCCTAGGCAACAAGAGCAAAACTCCATTTCAAATATATTCCTTTTTATATGCATGACACCTAATGCAAACAAAACAAATATACAATTTTTTATTAACAAATAAATGTTACAGCATGTAAGATTAATCAGCTGGACCTGGTGGTGCACATCTGTAGTCCCAGCTGCTGTGGAATCTGAGGAGGGAGGATGACTCGGGCCCAGTAATTAATTGCTTTGAGGGTGTAATGCCCAATGATCGTGCCTGTGAATAGCCACTGCACTCTAGCCTGGGTGACACAGCAAGACATTGTCTCTAAAATGAAACAAAGCAAAACAAAAAATTAATCAAAAACAAGTCTTAGGATAGCTTGGGCCTTGTCTTAGTCAGTTTGGACTGCTGTAACAAATTATCATAGACTGGGGAGCTTCTAAACAACAGATATTTATTTCTCTGGAGGCTGGAAGTCTGGGATCAGGGTGCCAGCATGGCTGGTTTCTGGGGAGGGTCCACTTCTTGGTTCATGGACAGCCATCCTCTCATTGCATCCTCATGTGGTGGAAAGAGGGCAAAGGAGATCTCTGGAGCCCCTTTTACAAGGGCACTAATCCCAATCGTGAGGGCTCCACCCTTATGACCTAATCACCTCCTAAAGGCCCCACCTCCAAATGCCATCACCTTGGGCACTAGGATTCAACATCAATTTTAGGGGGACACAAATGTTCAGTCTATGGGAGGCCTCATTTCCACAAAAATATATAGAAGCATATTTTTAAACTTGGAGAAATATTAATCTAGACGTTTCTGATGAAGAAACTGCTCTGTCTGAACCCCAGCATCCATTTTGAAGTCATCTATAGGGGATCTTCCTTGCCATGTGGTAGGAGTGCCTTGTATACACCCTCTGCCTGCCACCTACTTCCAGCCTTACCTGGCTCCAGCCCCTCCTCCTCACTTCTTCGAGAGTGATCTGTCTAATACATAAATAAGCGATCAAATCACCCCCTTCCAAAATCCTTCTGTGGCTCTGCACAGCTGATGGAACAGGATTTTTACTCAGGGTGAGCCAAAAGAGCTCTGTAATTGGATCTCCAGACATTTCTCTAGCTTTATCTCTTGCATATCCTTCATGCAAACAGGGTTTGAAATGATTCCCATTCCCTAAACACTCTATCCTCCTGGCCTTCATTTTTGCTGTTCACATGGCCTGGAACGTACGTAACCTTCCCCAGAGGAAGATCTGCTGTGAACCAAGAGAAGCTTACACTTCAGGCCTCCTTACTTGAATGGGCCCCTCCGAGTCCCTGAGTCTAACACGGTATTACTAATTTTCTATCCTTCTTTTTTTTTTTTCTAAAGGCAATCTCCCCTTAATTGTCTACATTTAAGGCCCCATAAACCTGGGCCTGCCTTTGCTTCCCCTCATCCTCCCTGGCCCCCCACTCCCGGTTGGATTTTGGTTTACTAAGATTGATCTTCCAAGTCAAGTTGCCTCTTCCTCCCTGGATGGATGGACACACACACACACACACACACACACACACACACACACACAACCTTCCTTGACCAAACTCTAGCCAGGCGGTTTTTTGAGCCCTCTTCTTGACTAGACCTTAACCTTGGCTTATAAAAACTACAGACTCTCAGCATAAATGATTTCATCCAGTCTCTTCCCCTCACATGTAAAGACTTGACCAAATACTAACACAGCCTCTAACAGCTCCAGGCTGCACCCCTAGGATGAACAGGAGGTCGAGACTCTGCCTGGGAGATGCAGCTGGAGGTGAGTGATGCCAGGCCGGGTCCCAGGCACATCATATGCACGGCACAAAGGTGCTGTTCCCATCCAAACAGAGCTAACCTATGTGAGAGCTCGGGGTGCCAGGGGTGGGGAATTCAGGACTCTTATCCAAGTCCCGGGGCAGCCAGAAGCCCCCTTCCAGTAAACCCCTCTAACAAACCCACACTGCACATGCACACATACACATATACCCCAGTGCTTTGTCCTGGCCATGCTCTGGGGATCCCTGAGATCACTTCCCTCCCCTGCCCACAGTCCACAGCCAATTCTACCCCTGCCTGACTCAGGATGGCAGCAGGGAGTGCAATGGCAAGTGTTTGAGGGGCTGGCTGGGTGTACTGGGCTCCAGGGTCCATGTGAGTGTAAAACTCAAGCACACACGGCAACCACGCTGCTGCCTGCTGGGATCCAGAAAGCCCTCCAGCAGAAGCCCAGGTTGTTCCTCACACATTCAGTTTCCTTGAGGAATAGGCACCCTTTAAAATGTGCATAGCAGTTCCAAAGGGCTGCTAAATCCAATGGAAAAAGGGAACTGCACATAAGATCTAATACTTGGCTTCCATTACATGCTTGACTGCTACAAAACACACTTGCTACATGGCATATTTGCATATGTGTTGTTCAAATTGTGATTAAAAAAAAAAGACTAAAGTTAAAAAAAAATTGATTCCAAGCCCTAATCAATCTCATGGCCAGACTGATCAAGAGCCATTGATCAAGGAGCCTAGTGAGGATGGCAATCCTCTTCCACAGGCTGCAAATGTGGCGTTTCAGTTTCCCATCCTGAGTGCAACTGATGTGAAATTGCACTTCTATGTCCAATTCCAGTGCACATAGAAGCACATTTCTCTTTCCTACTAACACAGTCAGGACCAAGGTGCAATTATCATGTTTCTTTCATGACATGTTCTTTTCTATCAAGGAGGAATAAGGACCAAAATCGTCATTTAAAAACAAGCAAATTTCTCTCTCTTTTCATTGGTTGAGCAAGTGGCTCATTTCCTAAGTTTGTATTGTTATAAACAATATATAAAGTACAGAGAATAATTAAATTATCAAGTCATGAAAAGACACAGAGAGCCGGGCTCAGTGGCTCACACCTGTAATCCCAGCACTTTGGGAAGCCGAGGTGGGAAGATTCCTTGACCCCAGGAATTCGAGACCAGCCTAGGCAACGTAGCAAGACCCCCATCTCTAAAAAAATTTTAAAAATCAGCCAGGCGTAGTGGCACATGCTTGTAGTCCCAGCTATTCAGGAGGCTGAGACAGGAGGATCCCTTGAGCCTAGGAGTTTGAGGCTGCAATGAGCCATGTTTCTACCCCTGCACTCCAGCGTGGGTAACAGAGTGAGACTCAGTCTCAAAAAAAGACAAGACAAGACATGGAGGATATGCATATTACGAGTGAAGAAAAGCCAATCTGAAAAGGCTATATACTGAATGATTCCAACTATATGACATCCTGGAAAAGGCAAAACTACGGAAGCAGTAAAAAGATCAGTGGCTGCCAGGGGTTTGTGGGGAGGGGGGGATGAATAAGCAGAGCACAGAGGATTTTTAGGGCAGCAGAACTAGTCGGAATTATAATGGTGGGTACATGTCATTATACATTTGTCCAAACCCACAGAATGTACAACACCAAGAGTGAACTCTAATGCAAACTCTGGACTCTGGATGATACTGATGTGTCAATGCAGGCTCATCAGCTGTAACAAACGTACCAGGCTGGTGGGGGGTGTTGATAATGGGGGTAGCTGTGCACTGGGGAGCAGGGGATATATGAGAACTCTGAACTTTCTGCTCAGTTTTGCTGTGAACCTAAAACTGCTCTAAAATATAGTTTATTTTTAAAAAAACTGAGCTAAGAGCATCTCAGAGAGTATTAGTACCCACTCCAGAGAAAGGTAATATTTAATCCCTTAAATTTAAAATCCCTTAAATTTAAAATCTTCAATAACAACAAAAAAAGTACTGGTAGAAGGAAACTTCCGTATCTTACGTACTAAGAGCAAACTTTATTTTTACTTTTTTAAAATTTTTTTATTTTTATTTTTTTTTTAGGTTGGGAGGATTTTATATATATATATATATTTTTATTATACTTTAAATTTTAGGGTACATGTGCACAACGTGCAGGTTAGTTACATATGTATACATGTGCCATGTTGGTGTGCTGCACCCATTAACTCGTCGTTTAGCATTAGGTATATCTCCTAATGCTATCTCTTCCCCCTCCCCCCACCCCACAACAGGCCCAGGTGTGTGATATTCCCCTTCCTGTGTCCATGTGTTCTCACTGTTCAATTCCCACCTATGAGTGAGAACATGTGGTGGTTGGTTTTTTGTCCTTGTGATAGTTTGCTGAGAATGATGGTTTCCAGCTTCATCCATGTCCCTACAAAGGACATGAACTCATCTTTTTTTATGGCTGCATAGTATTCCATGGTGTATATGTGCCACATTTTCTTAATCCAGTCTATCATTGATGGACATTTGGGTTGGTTCAGGTCTTTGCTATTGTGAATAGTGCCACCATAAACATACATGTGCATGTGTCTTTATAGCAGCATGATTTATATTCCTTTGGGTATATACCCAGTAATGGGATGGCTGGGTCAAATGGTATTTCTAGTTCTGGATCCCTGAGGAATCGCCACACTGTCTTCCATAACAGTTGAACTAGTTTACAGTCCCACCAACAGTGTAAAAGTGTTCCTATTTCTCCACATCCTCTCCAGCACCTGTTGTTTCCTGACTTTTTAATGATAGCCATTCTAACTGGTGTGAGATGGTATCTCATTGTGGTTTTGATTTGCATTTCTCTGATGGCCAGTGATGATGAGCATTTTTTCATGTGTCTTTTGGCTGCATAAATGTCTTCTTTTGAGAAGTGTCTGCTCATATCCTTCACCCACTTTTTGATGGGGGTTTTTTTTCTTGTAAATTTGTTTGAGTTCTTTGTAGATTCTGGATATTAGCCCTTTGTCAGATGGGTAGATTGCAAAAATTTTCTCCCATTCTGTAGGTTGCCTGTTCACTCTGATGGTAGTTTCTTTTGCTGTGCAGAAGAACAGCAAATTTTAACACCTAAATTTATTTATCAAGTCCATTCTTAGAATGACTGAATCAATCAGAAGTGGCTCATTTACTCTTCAGAAAGCTATTCTCATCTATTCTGGAAAAATATATGACATACAGCCAATGTAGGCCCAGCTCTTCTTCACATGAAGTTTTATTCATCTAACCCCAGCTTTCTGATGTCTGTGCAGACAGTCTAGTTTGTCATTCCTCTTAGTTCATGTCACTCTGTCACCACTGGCCTCTGCAAGGTCCCCTCATTTCACTTTTTTTTTTTTTGAGATGGAATCTCGCTCTGTTGCCTAGGCTGAGACCAGTACAGTGGTGCGACCTCAACTCACTGCAACCTCTGCCTCCTGGGTTCAAGGGATTCTCCTGCCTCAGCCTCCCAAGTAGCTGGGATTACAGGCACGCACCACCACACTTGGCTAATTTTTGTATATTTATTTATTTATTTATTTTTTAGTAGAGACGGGGTTTTGCCATGTTGGCCAGGCTGATCTCGAACTCCTGGCCTCAGGTGATCTGCCCACCTCAGCCTCCCAAAGTGCTGGGATTACAGGCATGGGCCACTGCACCCAGCCTAACATGGTTTTTAAGAAGATGGTTATGAATAAAATTCTAGGGAGTGTGCATTTTAGCTGAATTAAACAATAAAATCTCCTCCCTCTTACTATATACCTATGGGTAGATTTTTCACCTTCACACCTGAGGCCAGGTTATTAAAATTAAAAATAAATTTTCACCATTAAATAGGCTGGAGTCATGCCAGATTTGGGGAGATACAAAGGAAGAAAATGTGTTCAAGAAGGCAAGTCTGTTGACTTTTTTGGAACTCTTTATGAAACCACAGTGTGTTTTTCCCAGAAATGAACTAAAATGCAGATACTATCACTCCATTCTGAAAGTCTGTCCTAGCAGTGTGAACAAACAACACAACCAGGTTAGGAGGGTAGAAGATAGCTGTGTCACACACCACGCTGATGAGAAAAACCTCCAGCATTGTGCCTCAGAAGGCTGAGACTGGGGGAATTTTGAACCATTCTTATTCTATAAGACACTAGAATGTACATGCCAGGTAGGCAGGAGTTTTAATAATTTTAAAATGACTTTTAACATTTAAAAATAGTTTTCATAGACTTGATATATCTCTGCAAGAGCTAAATTTTCCTGGAGACAAATAGAACCTCCCATCGTCTCCCGAGCATCTCCAGTCTGCTTTCAGGGATGGCAGCTTTCCAAGCCATCTCTGGATGAAGACCACACGAAATGCAGCTACATCAACAGAAGCAAACAAACCTCTCACCTCCCAACTTCCTGAGGGTGAGGGTAGGCGACCCCCTTTGGAAAGCACTGGGGTGGGGATGTAGGTGAGGGGTGCTGGCCAGGGGTCATCTGCATAAGATGTGTGATGGGAGGAATTTGCATGTAAGGCAAATCAAGACTTAATGATTATCTAAGGGTGAAGACATTCTCATTTTTTACCCAGAGATGTTCAGCTGAACATTTCATCTTGTTCACATAATTTATTTTTTACTTGCATCTGTGGCTTTCCATGAAACCCAAAGAGTTACTGTGAGTTGGCCAAAGTCACATCAGGTTAAGTAGCTCAGCATGGATATTTTTTAAAGTAGCTGATCCTCTCCAGGCTAAAAATTCTCTGCTTTAAACCTTCATCAGCAAGACTGCTTTAGATACTGGGACAATATAGTGAGTTATAGAATCTGAGTTGAAAGTAACATTAGAAGCCAAGTTCCATCCTCTCTCTCTCTCTTACACACACACACATCCACACACACACACACATCCACACACACACACACACACACACACATCCATTTAGCCATGCCTCAAGAAAGATGATCTGTCTCTGTTTGGTAACCAGTGAATGATGTTCAACACATTAAGAAGGAGTCTCTTAAATCCTATATACTGAAAATGTCTATATCTTATGACGTAATTCTAATAATTTGCCTAATAGAAAAATAATTCAAAGGAAAAAAAAGCTAAAAGCTAGGAAGATAATCTGGAAAAATAATAGCTGTTTCTAATAATTGCTATTCTAGATAATGTAACATATTGGGAAAAGAAATTAAATATCAAATAATAAGGTAATGGCAAAATAGTATTACTATGGGATATTATATAGCTATAAATGATAACTATGAAAACTCATTAGAATTTTTTAATTGGCCAAGTTACAAAATACTAAAAAGTATGTACATGTAGTCCTAATGCTGGTGAAGATACAGTTAGAGGTATCATCAAACATGGACATTAGGGGTATACTTTTTTTAGGGATATACATTTGACCAGGATTTCTGATATAATTGATATTTTGGAATAAAATCCTTTCAGTCTATTCAGGTCATTTGCCTCAGTAATTTTACCTCCAGGAATTGATTCTAAAGAAACAATATGACACCTAGACAATTTATATAGATACAGAAACTGCACACCATTATTTATAATAGCAAAACATTAAAAACAACCATATGTTTAACATGAGGGGAATGATTAAATTCTGGTAGATCCATTCAAGAAAATGTTATGCAGAAAAAATGATATAAATCTATATCTATAGGTACACATAAGCATGCCTCATTCTATTGCACTTTGCTTTAATACACTTCACAGATATTGTATTTTCCTACAAATTGAAGATTTGTGGACTGATCCTACATTTTTTTTACAAATTGACTATTTGTGGCAACGCTGTGTAGAGCACATTGGCACTATTTTTCCAACAGCACGTGCTCCTGGGTCTCTGTGTCACATTTTGGTAATTCTTGCCACTTTTCCCACTTTTTCATTATTATTATATCTGTCATGGTGATCTATTATGAGTGATCTTTGATGTTACTACTGTATTTGTTTTGTAGTACCACCAACCTCACCCATATAAGACAATGAGCTTAACCAATAAATGTTGTGTGTGTTCTCACTGCTCCACTAACTGGCCATTCCCCCATCTCTCTCTCCCTCTTTTGGGGCCTCCCTATTCCTGAGACACAACAATATTGAAATTAGGCCATTTAATAACCCTACAATGGCCTCTAAGTGCTCGTGTGAAAGGAAGAGCCCTATGTCCCTCATTCTTTTTTTTTTTGAAACGGAGTCTTGCTCTGTTGCCCAGGCTGGAGTGCAGTGGTGCGATCTCGGCTTACTGCAAGCTCCGCCTCCCAGGTTCATGCCATTCTCCTGCCTCAGCCTCCTGAGTAGCTGGGGCTACAGGTGCCCACCACCACACCCGGCTAATTTTTTGTATTTTTAGTAGAGCTGGGGTTTCCCCATGTTAGCCAGGATGGTCTCGATCTCCTGACCTCGTGATCCACCCGCCTCGGCCTCCCAAAGTGCTGGGATTACAGGCGTGAGCCACCGCGCCTGGCCCCTCTATGTCCCTCATTCTAAATCAAAAGCTAGAAATGATTAAGCTTGGTGAGGAAGACATGGCACAAGCTGAGATAGGCCCAAAGCTAGGCCTCTTTTGCCAAATAGACGGCCAAGTTGTGAATGTAAAGAAGAAGTTCTTGAACCAAATGAAAAGTGCTACCCCAGTGAACACACAAAGGATTAGAAAGTGAAACAGCCTTATTGTTCATATGGAGAAAGTTTGAGTGGTCTGGATAGAAGACCAATCTGGCCACAACAGTCCCTTAAGCCAAAGCCCAATCCAGAGCAAGACCCTGACTCACTTCAATTCTGTGAAGGCTGAGAGAGGTGAGGAAACTGCAGAAGAAAAATCTGAAGCTAACAGAGGGTGGTTCATGAGGTTTAAGGAAAGAAACCGTCTCTGTAACATAAAAGTGCAAGGTGAAGCAGCAGATGTGGGAGCTGCAGCAAGGTGTCCAGGAGATCTGGCTCTGACCATTGATGAAGGTGTTGACACTCAAAACAGATTTTCAATGTAGATCAAAACAGTCTTTTGTTGGGAGGAGATGCCATTTAGGACTTTCATAGTTAAAGAGATTTTTTTTTCTGTACTTGAATTTACTTTCCAAAAATCTCTTGGAAAAATTATAATTTCATAATAAAACAGGGTTTCTTTTTCTTTTTTTTTTCTTTTTTTTGACAGGGTCTCACTTTGTCGCCCAGGCTGGAGTGCAGTGGGGCAATCTCGGCTTACTGCAATCTCCACCTCCTGGGCTCAAGCAATTCTCCTGCCTCAGCCTCCCAAGTAGCTGGGATTACAGGTGTGCGCCACCATGCCTGACTAAGTTTTGTATTTTTAGTAGAGACACGGTTTCGCCACGTTGGTCAGGCTGGTCTTGAACTCTGGACCTCAGGCGATCTGCCCACCTTGGCCTCCCAAAGGGCTGGGATGACAGGCATGAGCCACCGCACCCAGCCCATAATAAAACTATATTAAAAAATAAAATATAGCAGAAAATTAATGAC
The DNA here is from genome assembly GCF_029289425.2 of Pan paniscus. Taxonomy (NCBI): domain Eukaryota; kingdom Metazoa; phylum Chordata; class Mammalia; order Primates; family Hominidae; genus Pan; species Pan paniscus. The sequence continues at coordinate 175,631,039 of NC_073255.2, forward strand.
CTTCTGGGATATTCTAAGACCTCAGAAAGTAAAACACCTGCTTCTGAGAGATCATTCTTGCTCATAAAAGTCGCCAGGAGGCCAGGTGCAGTGGCTCATGCCTGTAATCCCAGCACTTTGGGTGGCTGAGGCGGGGGGATCATGAGGTCAGGAGATCGAAACCATCCTGGCTAACACGGTGAAACCCCGTCTCTACTAAAAATACAAAAAAATTAGCCGGGCATGGTGGTGGGTGCCTGTAGTCCCAACTACTCGGGAGGCTGAGGCAGGAGAATGGTGTGAACCCGGGAGGCGGAGCTGGCAGTGAGCCGAGATCGCGCCACTGCACTCTAGCCTGGGTGACAGAGCGTGACTCCGTCTCAAAAAAAAAAAAAAAAGTCCCCAGGAGTCCTAAGAACCATCCACCAGTTACAGCAATGGAAGTTGAAAGAGGTTAAATAACTTACCCAAGGTCACGTATATAGAAAGAAGCAAAGGTGAACCCAAATTCAGGCATAGTGACTACACTACATTAATACCCGATTCTTCTGTTATGTACTTTATTATTATTACCATTACTCCTATTACTACCACTACTACTACTACTGCTACCACTATTACTATTATTATTAGGATGTAACATGTTGTAATATATTTTACCAATTATTTAAAAACCATTCTAACAAAGCCACTTACTCAATTTTATTTCTCAATATGTTTTCGTTTTTAATCAAATCTCATTACCCAAAGTCATGTATATAGTAAGCACAGGCAAATGTGTTTTCAGTGCTGTGACTGCGAAGTTTATGTTCCTATCCTATACGTTATTAGTTTTACCATTACTGCTTCTACTACAATGATGATGGTGATTATTAGGGTATGCCACATCATATTACATTCTAGCAATTACTTTTAAAACATTCTAGCAAAACCACACCACTCAATTTTATTTCTTTCCAATTTTTTGTTTTTAATGGACTCTTCATCTTTGACCCTGGTAGAGGGATGTTTTCAGTTACAAAGCATTTAGGTTGCACAACCCATTAGTTTGAGTAAGTTGCATAGTAACTTTGGGCGACATTAGCGGGGAAGCTCTATGTCTGGGTCGGCACATGTGTGTTTGGGGTGGGGTTAATTGTGAATTAAACATCACCATGTCTTCTGGGTTTCCATCTGATGTGTAAAGGGCTTGGATGCCCATAAAGCAGTCTAGTGTCATTTGCAATTAGACTTAGATTAGTCATAAACGTTCATTGCAAACTTTAGTGCAGAAAAAAGTTTTAAAAAAGCATAATTGATATGCGAAGAGAGAGGAGGAAATAGTATGATATAAAATGCTCAAGGCTGGGCACAGTGGCTCATGCCTGTAATCCCAGCACTTTGGGAGGCCAAGGCTGGAGGATCACTTGAGGACAGGAGTTCGAAACCAGCCTGGCCAACATGGTGAAACCCCGTCTCCACTAAAAAACTATACAAAAAGTAGCCGGGTGTGGTGGCGTGCTCGTATAATCCCAGCTATTTGGAAGGCTAAGGCTGGAGAATCTCTTGAACCCAGGAGGCAGAGGTTGCTGCGAGCCAAGATTGTGCCACTGCACTCCAGCCTGGGCGACAGAGCAAGACTCTGTCTCAAAAATAAATAAATAAATAAAAATAAATAAAATGCCGATAAACCAGAGAAAGCAGAAAAGTGAGGATCCCCAAAAAAAGAGAAACAAAGGACAAGATAACGAATAGAAAATAATAACAAATATAGCAGACATTAATTCAACCAAATAAATAATCACTTTAAATTTGTATGGTATAAATATATCAATTAAAAGACAGAAACTATATGAGTGACCAAAAAAAAAAACAAGACAACTATATGTTGTCTACAAGAAACATACTTTATAAAGACAGATAGCTTAAAAGTAAAGGATGGCGAAAAGATATACCATGCTAACACTAACCAAAAGAAAACTGGAGTAGCTATATTCATTTCAGACTAGCAGACTTCAGAGCAAGGAAATTTATCAAGGATGAAGACAGCCATTATATAATGATACAGAGACCAGTTCTCCAAGAAGACATAACAATCCTTAATGTGCATGCAACTAACAACGGAACATCAAAACGTGTGAGGCAAAAACTGATAAAACTGCAAGGAGAAATAGACTAATCCACTATTATAGCTGCAGACTTCAACACTGCGCTTTCATTAACTGACAGATCCACAGGCAGAAAATCAGTAAGGACATAGTTGGACTGAACAGCACCATCAATCAACTGGATCTAATTGACATTTATGAAACACTTTATCCAGCAACAGCAGAATACCCATGATTCTCAGGCTCACATGGAAAATTCATAAGACAGACCATATTCTGGGCCATAAAACATACCCTAACAAATTTAAAAGAATAAATAATACCATGTTACTCAATCATTATGTTACACCAAATAACAGACACCATTACTCTGAATGTATCTTATTTGCCATGGAAAATGAAACAGTTATCTCTTAAAAAGCACAAAATTAAACAATTTGCTGTGAAATAATGTTTCTGCTACCTACTAAAAAAATCCCAAGGCTTATAAATCTAAAGAAATGGTAACATATTCACTGGGAATTATTTTTTTCCAGAACCAAAAAGGTTGTCAATTTTTGCACATCAACAGAGTGACCTGAATCTTGGCCTGTGTCCTATGCTTTCCCTCCTTTGCACAACAGAGAAATACTCTTGTTCTTCTGAAGGCCTGTTTCCCCATCTGAAGGCGAGTTCCCCACTATGCTCTGAATCCCAATTCCTCTCACTTTCTCCTTTGTCTTTTGCATTATCCATAACCTCCCCCACTCCATGGATCACTCCCATTAGCACATACAATTCTGGGAGCTCTCTCTCTTTTTTTTTTTTTTTTTTTTTTGAGATGGAGTCGCTCTGTGTCGCCCAGGCTGGACTGCAGTAGCACAATCTCAGCTCACTGCAACCTCCACCTCCTGGATTCAAGTGATTCTCCTGCCTCAGCCTCCCGAGTAGCTGGGATTACAGGCACCCACCATCAAGCCTGACTAATTTTTGTATTTTTAGTAGAGACGGGGTTTTGCCATGTTGGCCAGGCTGGTCTCGAACTCCTGACCTCAGCCAATCTACCCGCCTCGGCCTCCCACGGTGCTGGTATTACAGGCCTGAACCACTGTGCCTAGCCAGAATTTTTTTTTTTTTTTTTTTTTTTGAGATGGAGTCTCACTCTGTCGCCCAGGCTGGAGAGCAGTGGCACGATCTCAGCTCACTGCAACCTCCGCCTCCCAGGTTCAAGCCATTCTCCTGCCTCAGCCTCCCAAGTAGCTGGGATTACAGGTGCCCTCCACCATGCCCAGTTAATTTTTGTATTTTTAGTAGAGACAGGGTTTCACCATGTTGGTCAGGCTGGTCTCAAACTCCTGACCTCGTGATCTGCCCGCCTTGGCCTCCCAAAGTGTTGGAATTACAGGCGTGAGCCACCACGCCAGGCCCCAGATTTTTTTTTTTAACCTAGAACTTTAATAGGATTAAATAAAATTTTCTTGATTTTTGGCTCTGTGTTTTAGCCTGTCAGTACCATTTTGAATTCTGATTTTGCCATCCATCACAATCTTTCTAAAATTGTGAGACATCTGAAAATTCAGTTAACTCTGAACACAAAGATGTGACAAGTATGCAGATACTTACCCCAGCTTCTGAGGTTCAGGGGCCAGTTACATCAGAAGGTGAAACCTTAATTATCCTGATAGGGATTGAAGTGTGGAGGACTTTGTCACAGGCGAAAGCATACTTTCGGCCTTGCACATGTCTGGGTCAAGCGGAAACTTATCCTTTGCCCTCTGATGGTTCACTGAAAAATCAACGGACAAAATGCAGATTATTAAGGGTAATGGCACACAAACTGATTAGCATGCACGGGGGAGGAAAATTACTCAGTGATTGCCACACCACACGATGGGTACAAATGGTTCTAGACCCATCTTCTTAGAGGAAAGGGAGACGGGGAAGCGCGGGCCATTTTGGGGGGTAGTAAATGATTTGTAAGGGAATTCAATGGGCTTGAAGAACATACAATGGCCTGAGACAAAGTCTGTTGTGCCTGCGGAGCAGACAATGATTTGTGACAAAAGTCTGTCCAGTTGCATTGACAGACTTAGTCTTTCTTCCTGCGATATGAGTTCAGTTAACAAGACCTCAGGGAAGGGACCAGAGGTCACTTTTCTCTTTTTTGTAAGTCCAGGTGTTAGGCAGATAAGGGAAACTCAGAGAACAACTTCATCCTGTATTTCGGGAGAGACAGAGGATGGAGAGACAGGAGGCAGCGGGGTCAGAGAGAACTCGAGACCTCTTCTTCAGGTCAGCATGTCAGAGTGCCATATTTTGGGGTATTGTTTCCTGAGCCCCAACACAGAAATATTAGACTGGTGCCAAGTAATTGCAGTTTTTGCCACTAAAAGTAATGATGAAACCGCAATTACTTTTGCACCAACCTCATAGTTGGTAAGCTACTTCTGGTTCATTCCTGTCTGATCGGTGGGTGGGGGAGTCACAGCGGAACACCAGCCGTGGCAGGAAATGCCTTATGAGGAGTTGATAGGTTCACCCAGTTAGCAGTTGAAGAGAGTCCTGCAGTCAAGGAAAAGACATCGATACAGATGTTTTTCACAAGGGTCCCTAAAAATACAGTTTGTGAGCTAAGTCTCACCGTCATCCAGCATTAAAGACAAAGGCTCAAAACCAAGGGTCGCTTTCTGGACCCGGCTTGCCTAGTCACGAAGTTCTCATCTCAGCCACAAACCTGGGAAACCTCTGCAAAATTCCATGAACTGTATCAGGAGGTCAGTGGGGCATTGCCTGTCAACTAGAGCACAGGATAGGCACAAAAGGGTGGGACTCCCTAGGATGCTCTAGCTGCTGGGTGCCATTTCCCTCCAGCAGTTAGAAAAATGGCTGCTGGAGAGCCCCAGAATATCTTCTGATCCTTCTTTTCGGATTGCATCTCACACAAATTCTTATCCTTTTATTGCCACCCTCCGCCCTTGTGTACTCTGGAATCCAAACCAATAGCTTACCAGAAGGTCAATTAGAAAGAAAATCATCCCCATCCGTCCCGATCGCCAAACAACATTAAGTTGGCTTAGATTTATTTGTTATTTAAAAATTTTTTTGTTTTTGAGACAGGGTCTCACTCTGTTGCCCAGGCTGGATTACAGTGGCATGATCTCAGCTCACTACAACCTCTATCTCCCTGGTTTAAGTGATCCTCCCACCTCAGCCTCCTGAGTAGCTAGGACTACAGACATGCACCACCACACCCAGCTAATTTTTGTATTTTTTATAGAGATAGGTTTTCACTATGATGCCCAGGCTGGTCTCAAACTCCTGGGCCCAAGTGATCTGCCTGCCTCCGCCTCCCAAAGTGCCGGGATTACAGGCGTGATCCACGGCACCCAGCCTTTAACTTTTTTTGAGACAGGGTCTTGCTCTGTTGTCCAGGCTGAAGTGCAGTGATGTAATTCTGACTCACTGCAGCCTCCACTTCCCAGGCTCAAGCAATTCTCAGCCTACCTTAGCCTCCCAAGTAGCTGGGACCACAGATATGCACCAACACACCTGGCTAATTTTTTATATATTTTTTAGTAGAGATATGGTCTCGCTATGTTGTCCAGGTTGGTCTTGAACTCCTGGGCTCAAGCAATCCACCCGCCTCGGCCTCTCAAAATGCTGGGATTATTTATTTATTTATTTTAAAAAGACCAAAATTTACTAAAATTTTGATGCCAGTGTCTCTGGTGGTAGAGTTATACAGGTTTTTATTTCCTTTATTTTTGCTAATTCATATTTTGACCAGGAAAGGAAGAACAGAAAAAGGTTAAGTGAATAGGCTTTAAAAACATATAATTCGGCCGGGCGCACTGGCTTGCACCTGTAATCCCAGTACTTTGGGAGGCCGAGGCGGGTGGATCACCTGAGGTCAGGAGTTTGAGAACAGCCTGGCCAACATGGTGAAACTCCGTCTCTACTAAAAATACAAAAATTAGCTGGGCATGATGGTGCGTGCCTGTAGTCCCAGCTACTCAGGAGGCTGAGGCAGGAGAATCACTTGAACCCAGGAGGCAGAGGTTGCAGTGAGCTGAGATCACACCACTGTTCTCCAGCCTAGGTGACAGAGTGAGACTCCGTCTCAAAAAAAAAAAAAAAGATATAATTAGGCCACATTTAAATTAGTGATGTTCTAATTTAAATTTGGCGTAATTATATCTTTTCAAAATTTTTTTAAAATTTAACTTTACTCCTAATTTGTATATTAAACTTGTCTCACTAGGAACCCAGAGAGAACAATATCTGGGAAAAGTAATACCAAGACCCAAGCACACACTGGTTCTCGGACTTCCAATCTAGGTAGCGATCACTCTTGTCTCTCATTTACAGCTTTGGGAGGATCCAAGGCGAATAGCTACTTCTGGATTCTGCTAAATACAGAACATCCCTGCTGCTCTTCAAAAGCAGCCACAGTGCAGAGCTACTGTTGGAAAGAAAGACCAACACTCATTTGTTCTGAAATGCAGGAACCCTGTTTTATCCTTTTTTTTTTTTTTTTTTTTTTTGAGATAGAGTTTTGCTGTTGTTGCCCAGGCTGGAGTGCAATGGCACAATCTCAGCTCACTGCAACATCTGCCTCCTGGGTTCAAGCGATTCTCCTGCCTCAGCCTCCCAAGTAACTGGGATTACAGGTGCCCTCCACCATGCCCAGCTAATTTTTGTATTTTTAGTAGAGACGGGGTTTCACCATGTTGGCCAGGCTGCTCTCAAACTCCTGACCTCAGGTGATCCAACCACCTCAGCCTCTCAAAGTGCTGGGATTAACCATGCCCGGCCCCATTTTACCTTTTAAGCCCTGTTTTTCTCCTAACTTCTTGCACTAACATTTTCTTTGAAACAATCTCAGAATTTTAAAATGCTTAATGAAATAAACCACTGATCTGGGGTATATTCTAATACTATATCCCAGAATGAAAATCCATATACAGGCATACCTCGTTTGATTGTGCTTCACTTCATTGTGATTTACAGATATTGTGTTTTTTACAAATCAAAGATTTGTGGCAACTCTAAGCAAGTTTATTCGTGCTATTTTTCTGTCTTTTTTTTTTTTTTTTTTTTTTTTGAGATAGGATCTCACTCTGTCACCCAGGCTGGAGTGCAGTGGTGCAATCTTGACTCACTGCAGCCTTGATCTCCTGGGCTCAAGCAATCCCTCCTTCCTCAGCCACCCCGAGTAGCTGGGACTACAGGCGTGGGTCACCACACCTGGCTAATTTTTTAATATTTTTAGAGACAGGTCCCACTATGTTGCCCAGGCTGGTCTCAATCTTCTGGGATCAAGTGATCCTCCTACCTTGGCCTCCCAAAGTGTTGGGATTATAGGCGTGAGCCACCATGACTAGCTCAGTGCTATTTTTCCAACAGCATGTGCTCACTTCAGGTCTCTGAGTCACATTTTGGTACTTCTTGCAATATTTCAAACTCTTTAATCATCTGTTATGGTGACCCGTGATCTTTGATCTTTGATGTTACTACTGTTTGGGGGCACCATGAACCATGCCCATAGAACACCATGAACTTAAGAACAATAAATGTTGTGTGTGTTCTGACTGCTCCACCAACCACCTGTTCCCTCGCACTCTGCCTCTCCCCAGGCCTCCCTATTCCCTGAGACACAACAGTATTGAAATTAGGCCAATTACTAACCCTGCGATGGCCTCTGAAGTGTTCAAGTGAAAGAAAGAGGTGCACGTCACTCACTTTAAATAAACTAGACACGATTAAGCCTGGTGAGGAAGCCACGTTGAAAGCTGACATGGGCTAAACCTCTTGTGCCAAACAGCCAAGTTGTGAACGCAAAGGAAAAGTTCTTCTTAAAAGAAATGAAAAGTGCTACCGTAGTGAACACACAAAGGAGAAGAAAGCGAAACAGCCTTATTGCTCATATGGAGAAAGTTTGAGTGGTCTGGATAGAAGATCAGTCTGGCCACAACATTCCCTTCAGCCAAAGTCTAATACAGAGCAAGGTGCTCTCTAATTCTATGAAGGCTGAGAGAGGTGAGGAAGCTGAAGAAAGGTTTGAAACCAGCAGAGGTTGGTTCATGAGGTTTAAGGAAAGAAGCCATCTCTATAACATAAAAAAGTAAAGCAGCAAGTGCTGATTTAGAAGCTGCAGGAAGTTAACTGTAAGATCTAACTAAGGTAACTGACGAAGGTGGCTACAGTAGAGAACAGATTTTCAGGCTGGGCATGGTGCCTCATGCCTATAATGTCTGCACTTTGGGAGGCTGAGGCGGGTGGATCACCTGAGGTCAGGAGTTCGAGATCAGCCTGGCCAACATGATGAAACCCCGGCTCTACTAAAAATACAAAAAATTAGTCAGGCATGGTGGCACATGCCTGTAATCCCAGCTACTCAGGAGGCTGAGACAGGGGAATCGCTTGAACCTGGGAGGTGGAAGTTGCAGTGAGCCAAGATTGTCACTGCACTCCAGCCTGGGTGACACAGCGAGACTCCGTGTCAAAAAAACAAAAAAACAAAAAACCAATTTTCAGTGTAGATAAATAGCCTTCTATTGAAGAAGATGCCATCTAGGACTTCCATAGCAAGAGAGGAGAAGGAGAAGTCAATGCCTGGCTTCAAAGCTTCAAAGGACAGGCTGACTCTCTTGTTAGGGGCAAATGCAGCTGGTGAGTTAAAGTTGAAGCCAATGATCATTGAGCATTCTGAAAATCCCATGGCCCTTAAGAATTATGCTAAATCTACTCTGCCTGTGCTCCATACATGGAACAACAAAACCTGGATGACAGCACATCTGTTATAGCATGGTTTAAAGAATATTTTAAGCCTACTGTTGAGACCTGCTGTTTAAGAAAAAAGATCCCTTTCAAACTATTACTGCTCATTGACGGTGCAACTAGTCACCCAAGAGCTCTGATGGAGATGTACAAAGAGATTAATGTTGTTTTCATATGTAACATAATATCCATTCTGCAGCCCATCAATCAAGGAGTAATTTCAACTTTCAAGTCTTATTAAGAAATACATTTCAGGCCAGGCGTAGTGGCTCATGCCTGTAATCCCAACACTTTGGGAAGCTGAGGCAGTCGGATTGCTTGAGGTCAGGAGTTCGAGACCAGCCTGGGCAACATGGCAAAACCCTGTTTCTACAAAAAATACAAAAAAAAAAAAAAAAAATTAGCTGGGTATGGTTGCACGCTCCTATAGTCCCAGCTACTGGGAAGGCTGAGGTGGGAGGATCGCTTGAGCCTGGGAGGTGGAGGTTGCAGTAAGCAGCAATCGTACCACTGCACTCCAGCCTGGGTGACAGAATGAGACCCTGTCTAAAAAAAAAAAAAAAAAAAAAATTCATAAGGCTATAGGCTATAGCTGCCATAGATAGTGACTCCCCTGATGGATCCGGGCAAAGTCAATTGAAACCCTTCTGGAAATGATTCCTCACTCTAGATGCCATTAAGGACATTCATAATTAGCCAGGCGCCATGGTTCACACCTGTAATCCCAGCACTTTGGGAGGATGAGGTGGGCGGATCACCTGAGGTCGGGCATTAGAGACCAGACTGGCCAACATGGAGAAACCCCATCTCTACTAAAAACACAAAATTAGCCGGGCAGGCGTGGTGGCTCATGCCTGTAATTCCAGTTACTCAGGAGGCTGAGGCAGGAGAATTGCTTGAACCCAGGAGGCAGAGGTTGTAGTGAGCCAAGATCGCGCCATTGCACTCCAGCCTGGGCAACAAGAGCGAAACTCCCTCTCAAAAAAAAAAACATTCGTAATTCATGGGAGGAGGTTAAAATATCAACATTTATAGGGCTTTGGAAGAAGTGATTCCAATCCTCACGGATGAGGAGTTCAAGACTTCGGTGGAGGAAGTCACTGCAGATGGGGTGGAAATAGCAAGGGCACTAGCAGTGGAGCCTACAGATGTGACTGAACTGCTGCAGTCTCATGGTCAAACCTCAACAGTTGAGGAGTTGTTTCTTATGGATGACTAAAGACAGTGGTTTTTTGAGATGGAATCTAGTCCTGATGAAGATGCTGTGAACATCAGTGAAATGACAACAAAGGATGTAGACTATCCCATAAGCCTAGTTGATAAAGAAGTGACAGAGTTTGGGAGGATTAACTCCAGTTTTGGAGGAAGTTTTACTGTGGGTCAAATGCTATCAAACAGCATTACATGCTGCAGAGACATCTTCCATCAAAGAAAGGGTACACGGAAGTGGCAAACTTCATTGTTGTTCTATTTTAAGAAATTGTCACAGCCACCCCAACCTTCATCAACCACCACCCTGATCAGTCAGCAGCCATCAACATGGAGGCAAGACCCTCCACCAGCAAAAAGATTAGGACTCACTGAAGGCTCAAATAATTTTTAACATTTTTTAACAACAAAGTATTTTTAAATCAGGGCATGTATGCTTTTTTTAAAAAACAGAATGCTGTTGCATACCTAATAGGCTACAGTATAGCTACACATAGCTTCTGTATACAGTGGGAAATCACAAAGTTCGTGACCTGCTTTACTGAAGTGGTCTGGAACCGAATTTCCAGTATCTCCAGGGTATACCTGTACTTACACTAACGCATATTTTCAAGATACTGATGGAACCAGCTACCAATCAGGCACTCAGAAACAGCTTTACGAGTTTTCCAGATAGGTTCTGTGTCTTAAACTTCTGTAATGCTATACTTTGGCACAAATACAACAAATAATAGTTCAGCTACACAAATGTGGTTTACCTAGATTTGTGGCTACAATTTTTCAAGTCTTCAGCAGTAGAGAAATCAAACTCACCCACCCCCATTTATTCCAGGATGGGCAGAAGGGTGTGGCAAGGAAAGTACCGAGTTCTGTAGAGGGAGAAAGTTACTTAATAGGGCACTATCCGATGAGAACTTTTCATTAATAATCTAACTTAGAAACTGAACAAAAGGATCTCTGTTCTTGTTATTCTTTTCTTCTTACCTTAAGCTCTGCTTGGCAGGTGCAGAGAGGAAGAGGAGAGAGGGACAAGAAATGCCAATTATGACTCAAATCCCTATTCATTTATTTATTTTTGAGACAGAGTTTCATTCTTGTCACCCAGGCTGAAGTGCAATGGCATGATCTCGGCTCACCGCAACCTCCACCTCCTGGGTTCAAGCGACTCTCCTGCCTCAGCCTCCTGAGTAGCTGGGATTACAGGAGCGTGCCACCAAACCCGGCTAATTTTGTATTTTTTAGTAGAGATGAGTTTCTCCATGTTGGTCAGGCTGGTCTCGAACTCCCGACCTCACGTGATCCGCCTGCCTCGTCCTTCCAAAGTGCTGGGATTACAGGTGTGAGCCACCGCGCCTGGTTATATTCATTTGAACTGGGGGTTCAGGCTCTGAGCGTGGGACCAGCCTGCCCTTTCTTGTAAGTCTTAGCTGTTTCTAGTAACTCCCTGCTCTTCTGTCATTTCAAACCTATTTACATTCAGAGCATATAAAATCTTGTAATGAGTTCTACCAGTTAGTTTCCACTATTTTTGTTGTTTTCCATCTAAAGTTAGATTAAAACATAAAATTATTAAAACTGTTATAGTTATTTCTTCAGTTATGTGTAAAATATTAAATATCTGACCATTGTGTGTATATTGTCTTTTTTAAAGATTTCTTTTCTGGCTGGGTGCAGTGTGGATCACACCTGTAATCCCAACACTTTGGGAGGCCAATGCGGGTGGAACACCCTGAGGCCAAGAGATCGAGACCAGCCCGCCAACATGGTGAAACACCATCTCTACTAAAAATAGAAAAATTAGCCAGGCGTGGTGGAGTACGCCTATAGTCCCATCTACTTTGGAGGCTGAGGCATGAGAATCGCTTGAAGCTGGGAGGCAAAGGTTACAGTGAGCTGAGATTGCGTCACTGCACTCCAGCCTCAGGGACAGAGCGAGACTCTGTCTCAAAATAAATAAATAAATAAAATAAAATAAATCCCTTTTGAGAACTTATTTTTGGTTTCGGCAAATTTGCTTAGACTTTTACATAATATCCTGTTCTTAGTTCTTTTTAACCTCTTTAAACATCTAACGTATTATTTATCTCTTTCATACTGGCCTATTTTCTTGGTTTTTTAGGTTTAAATTCTCCTTTTGGTTGACCCCACCAGCCCTCCTTCTTGAAGGTTTATTTTCTGCCAAGACTTGCAATTGTTAACTGTGGTTTCAAAGTTAGCAGCTTGCCCTGAGAAGTACTGGAGCCCCTGGGTTGTGGATGCACAGGACAGGATTATACGAGCCTCTGCAGAAGGTCTGTGGGCTTTACCTGTGCCAGATTCGTGTTTATATTTTTAAATACTTTTAGATTTAGAAAAAAGATAAAAAGATGCAAAAATGATTTAGAGGGTTTCAGGATACCTTTTACATAGCTTCCTCTAATATTAAAATCTCAATAACCATAATAAAGTTAGCAAAACCAATACATTAATCTTTGTACAATACTGTTAACTATAGACTTGATTTGGATTTCACGTTTTCCCACTATATTCTCTTTTGTTGTTTGGGAGGCCGAGGCAGGTGGATCACTTGAGGCCAGGAGTTCAAGACCAGCCCGGCCAACATGGCAAAACCCCATCTCTAATAAAAATACAAAAAAAATCAGCCAGGCATGGTGGCGGGCGCCTGTAATCCCAGCTACTCGGGAGGCTGAGGCAGGAGAATTGCTTGAACCCAGGAGGCAGAAGTTGCAGTGAGCCGAGATCGCGCCACTGCACTCCAGCCTGGGCGACAAAGTGCAACTCTGTCTCAAAAACACAAAAACAAAACTTGGAAAAGGAACTCAAAACACGGTGGAATATAACAGCTAAATGACACAGAATCCTGGATAGGATCTTGGAATGACAGCAACTGGAATTAAGGCGTGAGCCACAGCGCCCATCTCCTTTTCTAAGTTTCAAGGGGCTCTTGTTTTCTTGGGTTGTGTAAACAACTCCAGGGTTATCCTATTACCTTTCAAGACTGTGTGGACTTTGGTCTTCTCATCTTTCTAAATTGCGAGGCACTAATCTTTTAATTCCAAACTGAATTTGCTCTTAGTGGATTCATCCATTTGCTAAGTGGGTAGCAGTCAAACTACACTGAGTAGAAAGGATTGGCACAGGCAAAAACGAGTGAAAACAAGTCTGCAAATTCCACACACTGAATAGAATACCTTCAACTTAATTTCTTGGACAATGAAAGTGAGGCAGGAAAATGGGGTCTGGAGTAGGGGACATAAGGCCGAGCCACAGTTCAGCTATGACAGGAAACATCCTCTCCATAGGGTGTACGTCGAGTAAATGACTGTGTGACTTTACTTAAACCTCTTCATTTACATAGGGCGTACACCAAGTAACCAATGGAAACCCCTAGAGGGTATTTAAACCCCCACAAATTCTGTAACCGGGCCCTTGAGCCCCTATGCTCAGGCCCGCTCCCACACTGTGGAGTATATTTTCATTTTCAATACATTCCTTCATTCTTTCCTTGCTTTGTGTGTTTTGTCCAACTCTTTGTTCAAGACGCCAAGAACCTGGACACCCTCCACCAGTAACAAAAGTACTGGGTGTTCTCACAAGAGACACAAAATTAGAGAACAGAAAGATCATCTCATCCAATGTTTCATGTTTTACAAACGAGAAAACTATCATGTTGCAAAGGAAATCAACAGAAAATATCACTTTGACACCAATTCATAGCATTTATTGACATTTCCATTTAAAATGCTAGGAAAGCTGTATAAATTGTAAACATGGAAACCAAATACTTGCATAAATTATTTCAAAAACTCTACAGCACATTAGAAAACAGTGCAGCTATTGAAGGATAGAAACATAAAACCGACAAATAGAAGGGAGGGGCCGATTATTAAATCGTATACCCATACTGAGATTTCAGTGCCTGTTTCAGACCAGCAAACCATGATTGTCAAGTTTAAGTTGCAGTATTGATGCCACAGGTGGCCTCAATTTGCTCTGCACATTTCGTACATTAACGCTCATAATCTAGGGATGAGTGTGCAGGAAGAGCCAGAAAAACATGGACCTTGACAAAGGAGGGAGAGACAAGTCAGTACTCCAGGGCAGCTCTGCCGAGCAACCTTTCCTATTAACGCTAGCCAGACTCCCTGCGTCCCAGATGCTCCGGAGGAGGGCAAAGTCGAGGGCGTTCCCACTCCCCTTTTCTGAAACCAGTCCTCTGGTGCTTAGAGCAACTGAATGAATGGGTGGAGCCTCACTTCCTCTAGTATCTCCCTCTTCTTTCCCCACATTTGCAGGAGGAACAGTACAGCATATGCGACTTGAACTTGGCCCTGTACTATTCCCAACTTGTACACTTAGGGAGTCAAGTTATGAATACTTGAAATCTGGTAAGTACAGGAAAGACTATTCGTGATGCTCCAAGTAGCTCAGAAAGGTTCTGTGTAATCAGGGACTGCAAGAGACTCAAGTCACTCAAAATTTCACCTCTGTCCCTTTTACCTATTCCTTTTTTTTTTTTTTTCCCAGAGATAGGACCTCACCCTGCAGCCCAGGCTGGAGTGCAGTGGCGTGATCATAACTCACTGCAGCCTACAACTCATTGGCTCAAGCGATCCTCCAGTCTTAGCCTTTCGAGTAGCTGGGACTACTGGCACATGCCACCATGCTCAGCTAATTTTTAAATTTTTTTTGTAGAGACGGGGTCTCGTTATGTTGCCCAAGGTGGTCTCAAACTCCTGGCCTCAAGCGATCCTCCTGCCTCAGCCTCCCAAAGCGTTGAGATTAGAGGCTTGAGCCACCATGCCCAGCCTATTCACTCTTTCTTTAGAAATGTGAAGTGACCCCTGAAAGACCTGGGGGAAGAAGGAAAAGGAAGGATCCTGGATAATTATCTACCCTGTGGGAAGCCATTTTAACTATACTGCATTAAGACATTCATTGCTTCTGTCACTTTCTTACTGGCTCCTAACTTTGTTTCATGTTTCCAAAGGCATTTAATATTCTTTTCCTAAATTTCAATGCTGCTGTGTTTTAAGATAAATTATCAAGCCTACTGTCACACACACAAGCATGGACTTAGCAATGTACCATGATGTTGCAATTTCCAAGTCATCTTCATAGTGGAGAAAGTAGTCCTATTTAAACACTGACAATCACCTCTATCAAAAGAAACCTGAAATGCACACACTCCTTGTTCATTAGGTAACAAGTGTTAAGTCTATCATAGTTTATGAGTATGTTACAGCAGCTGCTCATAGAAACCCTGTTAGAACGTGTTAACATGTTAGATTAAATGTAAAAATGAAGTTCAGTTGACTATGCCATAGAAATGTGTTTTGTGTTCACATGCTCTGTCTGCTGGTACAGAAGTGGACTTCCCCCTGTCCAGGGCAAATGTGGATAAGCGGGCTCTAGTACTGGCGGTGGAACCTTGCTCCAGAGGTAGAAATGACCACGGTGAAAACTCCACTTGAGCTAAAGCTAGCGTGGGAGTTAAGACTGGAGTCCTCCTTCCCGTGCCCAAAACCTTACCCAGCTTTCCTTCCAAACGACAAATTCATTCATGTCTGAGAATCTAGTGTGAAAGGGATGAGAGAGACTTATATAATAACTAATTTGTGAATTAGTGCCAACGCACTGCAAATCAGTGTCCGAATGACTGGCTTGGTCACTGGAACACTTAGAAAAAAGTTGTGCAAAAGAAGGAACGCTGAACCTGTCCACGGGAAACGGGAGACTCCTATAGCACAGAACCGCGTGCTGGTTTTAGCCCAAAGCCTTTAGCGCCTACCTTCACCCGTGCTTTGCCTCACAGTCCGCATGCCAGGAAAGATCTGGCCGGCAAACACCCACTGCTTAAAAGTCATCTGCCACCCAAATCAAAACACTATGAAATTAAGAAAATTTGGAGAAAAATGTGTAGGTAGCAGTAAAGAAGCTGAATATATATAGAGATATATAGATAGATAGACAGATAGACAGACAGACAGACAGATAACCCAATATGCTCCACAAAGGATTTGGCGTGGCCAAACGGCTGCTTGAGATCTGCTCTAAACAATGACCTCAGTGTCATTCTCATCATTTTGGTCCTCTTCCCTTGCCTCCCCCACACTGGAGCACTTCCTCTGTAGATCTTCACAGCCCTGGTCGTTTCCTTGCTGCATGACTGCAAAAGCATCCTTCCAGCACCTCTTCCTTCTCTTCCGAAACTCCCTCAATAGTGCAGTCGGGGATTCTGTCCCCATATCAAAGCAGATCAAGATCAAGTTCATTTTCAGTGACAGCTTCACTCCTTCCCTACAGCCTTTCCCAGGCCCACTCTCAGTTCTTCCTTCCACGCCATTTGCCTGGGTAGCTGCCCTGCCTTCAAAGTCACTTCAGAAGTTGACGTCTCCCCAAGATACTGCATTTCCAAACATGCAACTTCTGCAACTTCTTCTGGGTGCCTAATGCATTTATGTCTTTTGAATGAATTTTTTTCTTTTTGAGACAGTCTTGCTCTGTCGCCCAGGCTGGAGTACAGTGGTGCAATCTCAGCTCACTGCAACCTCCGCCCCCCGGGTTCAAGCAATTATCGTGCCTCAGCTGGGACTACAGGTATGCGCCACCACACCCAGCTAGTTTTTGTATTTTTTTGTAGAGACGGGGTTTTGCCATGTTGCCTGGGCTGGTTTTAAACTCTTGATCTCAAGTGATCCACCTGCCTCAGCCTCCCAAAATGCTGGGATTACAGGCGTGAGCCACCGCGCCTGATCTCTTCGAATGAATTTTATTGACGCTTAAACCATGTTATTTATCGGTATCTTCCATCTTCTATACCCACTCGTGCTATCTTAGATTCTAAAATCTCAGAAGGCAAGGCTCATGTCTGCTGGCTTATTTGGTGCCAGAGACACCAGAAAGTCGGGAGCAGAAAGATGCTTAATAAATGCAATCGGAAAATTGGTGAAGGAAGTGAATTTAAAGCAAAATGGGAGTGAGGAAACTGAGTCACACTGAGCTTTCGGTTTTGCTCATTACCCATGTGTGAACCCATTCACCACAGGAGCGTGGGGTTTCACATCGCTCATCCTAGGGCGTCCACATAGACAGCATGCTACATTTTCACAGTGCTTTATGCTCCCTCCTCACAGGACATCTGCACACATGATCACATCTGATTCTCACAACTACGGCGCCTGGGAGGTGGCGGGGGAGGTCTGTTCTTGTTTGGCTTATGGGGAGAATGAAGTTCAGAGAAGGAACCAGACACGGTCAGTGAGTGACAAAGTAGATTCTGAAAAAAAAAAAAAATTTCTCCAAACATTCTGACTCAAATTTACAGTTTGTGTTACCACTAGAACTTTTAAAATAGGAAAAAAGAATAGACATAAAATTCAACTGTTCATTGTAGAGTGCTTCCATAAACGGACTCCAAAGCCACACGCTGTCAACGCAAGGACCCTTCCTTTCGGTGGATGACGTGAACTTAATGTCTGAAGACCGCTAGGGTACGGTGCTGCTCACACAGCTAGTTTGTTCTGAGTTTGGTGACTGGCAAAACTGTTGTGGCAGGCGTCGAGAGGAAGCAAGTACCAACTGTGTGTGCTTTATGACCACCAGCAGAGGGCTGGTGATCCGGGGGCCTGCTCACACCACACCATCACCACCGGCTGTTTATTTTACATCATCTTTGGTCTTGACATCTGTTTAAAGGTATATTGTTTCTAAGAATAAAAATACAGTTAAAATCCCTTTATGGTAGTTTGAAAGACATCAAAATTGCTTTTACGGTCAGCCCAATTTGAAACAGAACCCTCTTTCTGCAATGCTCAAAGGAGGTTACCATTTTTAGCACACTCTATGTGCAAGCCTGTATGGCCCCGAGCGGAACTGGGTGAGAAGGGGCCATTTATCCCGTTTGCTGTCACACGATTTGAATTCATTACGAGGTGTCCATAATAAAATTCTGCTTGGATATCTGAAATTCTTAATAACATATTCAGGAAACCTGGTATTTTTGAGTGACATACAAAGATAATCGTTCAGTTTGGGGAGAGTCGGGTATTAAACCAAGACCAAGAGAAATTTGGTATTAAACCAAAACCAAGACATCAAGCCCAGAAAGGGGCATTCTCTCCAATGCTCCTTGGAGCCTCTGAGGATCGCCTGATAAGATGCTGCTGGTCCTTTGTTTAACGTCCTTGAGAGACTTACTCTCCTGCACTCCTTCTCTTTCAGAGGTGCCCAGATGAAAATTGGCTACATCTTACCTTCCCAGAACCAACTTTCCTCGTATTGTAAGACTCTAAATCTGTACAACAGGCTTCATTAATGAAGGGCTAAAACATGGTTTTGAAATCCAGTGATTACACTTTGGAAACCTGTTTTAGCTGTTTCAGGGGTCTTAAAACTTGACACAGATACACAGGTTTTGATCAGTCAGAGCCCCAAATTCTATAGCCCCTTATCTGTTATTTAATGAAAAGTACAGTCATGCACACATCAGGATGTTTTGGTCAATGACGGTCTACATATTGATGGTAGTCCCATAAGATTATAAAATTGTATTTTTACCATACCTTTTCTATGTTTAGCTATGTTTAGATACACAAATACTTACCATTGTGTTCAGTACAGTAACATGCTGTACAGGTTTGTAGCCTAAGAGGAATAGGCCATGCCACACAGCCCAGGTGTGTAGTAGGCTATACCATGTAGGTTGCGTAAGTACAATCTAGGATGTTGGCACAGCAACAAAACAGCCTAATGACACATTTCTCAGAATGCATCCCCATCATTAAGCGATGCATGACTGTCTTCGCTGATCTAATAAAAACAGGTTAATAGTGAAAATCTCTTAGCTAAGCCTGCTTTTCTTCTGAGATTCACTCAGGTACCAGAAAACAGAACAGCCCTTGCCACTGTTTTCTTTACCATCATTTGGAAAGTGGGGGAAATGTTTACATCAGGAGTAAATCTTAAGCGAGATGATCCCCTCTTAGCCCAAAGAGCATAAGACAATTTTAATAGCCACTCGACAGAGTAACAGCACAATAAAATCAGAATTGAGAAGCAACTCTCTCCTTTCCCTTGGGGTCTCAAAGCTCTTTTACATTTCTTGATTCATTACAGAGAGGCTGAACTGAACTCAATTTCATTTCCAGGCTCTGAACACAGGGAATGTGACTGGTAGGGATGTATGTATAACAATTTCGTGGTGCTGGGAATTATTAAATAACTTTTGCTTACAGAAGATTTCTCATTCAGACATAATTTGTGAACAAATCAACAGCAAAGTGGAAGAAAGGATCAGTTAGGACCTCTTGAAAGCCTCATTCTACAGGATCGGCCTTAGCGATCGGTGCTGAACTGGGACATGACCAGGAGTTGTGTGTGCCCAATTAAGAAACAGCAAATACAATGAAGAATGTAGATCTAAACTTTGATCTGTATTTTGGATAATCAAATAAATATAAAGCTTTTTGCCCCACTTTGGGAGGGATTTTTTTTTTTTCTAGAACAAAATGAAACCTTCAACATATTCTTCCACTGAAAAAGCCAAAGTTGCGTTTCAGACATGAAGGTGAAGGGCCCTTGGAGCTGTAGCACCAGAAGAAGGAGGAAGAACGCGGGTGATGGCTTCGTTTGGAGTCATCAGGCTCTACAACCTATCATTTGGTTTCTCACTAGTAGCTTTTTAAAATTCCCAAACAGTCTTAGTATTCTTGTTGTTAATGTTACTATTAAAATAAGTTCCTATGGAGTAAAAGAGAAAAATTAAGCTGTTAATAAAATGTCTTCAAACCTCTTCTCAGAAAACAAAGCAGCAGGTTCATCGTACACGTACCAGTCTCAATCCCACAGAAACGCTTGGTTCCTTTCATCCCTGTGCTGTCTATACAGTTTAATCTCTGCCTTTAAAAAAGAGACGAATGCAGTCATTTTGTTAGCTTAGGTTTGTGTTTTGTTTTTGTGAAGTGCTGCTGGCTTTTGGCCAAAATACATATATTTCAACTGAACCCAAGTGTTCAGACAATTGCCAGCCCAGTGAAAGGCTCATGAGCTGTCACACGACGTATGGCATCTTCTAAATTGCAACTTGCTCCCTCCCTTGGGCAGGCTGCCCGAGAGTTGCTCCTTCCTCTTCCAAACACCCACTCAGTTGATTTCCTTTTGGTCTTGCTTCCACAGGAAGCGGATACTTGGCAAATCTGCGAGGCGAGGCCGATCAGCTGTGGAAGTTCTGCACGGTGCTCTGTTTCTGGGAGAGCCGGAGGAGCTCCTCGCGGATTGCTTTGATGAGAGAGGCCGAGGAGTGGCCGGGCTGGAGGTCTTCCGTGGAGCTGGTGGGGTAACCCAGCCCAGGGCCCTGCAGTCCCCGGTGGGGGAGGTTCCCGGAAGGAGCTGGGGGCTCCCTGCCTGAAGTCCTTGGCACCTGAAATAGCGGTGAAGAAGAATACTCTTGATGTCCGAGCATGTGTGTCTGAAAAACATGGCAAACGTCACTGTACTTCCTACGAAGAATAAGCCGAAACATCAAATGCAAACTGGCTTTAGGAAGGTTCCCAGGACTGCCCACGTCCATCCACCAACTCAGCCCTCCAACAGGGCCCTGCTGCCTATGACGCAGGTGAGGGGTGAAGACACCAGGGGGCTGGGGAGAACAGAAGGGAGGGAGGCTGGAGTGCCCCATGATGTGAAAGGTTGGGTGATATCTGAGAGCTGAAGGAGGTTAAGCGGATCCATGCCAGGCTGACAAGGGGAACAGGTGCCTCTGCCCTGGACTGGAGCCTACGCAACCATCTTCTGCTTTATCTAGCTGCTGTCTGTCTCCTGTCTCTGTGTGTGTGTGTGTGTGTGTCTACTGAGGGCTCTGTAGAGCCTTGTCTTTAAAAACTTATCTGCACTAAAGCATAAAATAGTTTTGCTGATATTTGCAGCATAGAGATTAATTTGGCAGGAGTTTCACAAGAATTATTACACTTTTCAGATTTTTTTTTCATGTTTATTTTTTCCCCCAGTGGAAATAAATGTCTCTTTGCATTTATATGTAAGAGTACTTAAATCTGCGTACTAAAAACCATGCTAGGGCCAAGTTATTTGTGAGCCAAACATGGCATTCCAGCTCTAGGTTCTTTCTACGTTTCACTTCTCCAAATAGTGACCGAGCAGTGCTCCAAAGTGGATGTGACAGGAAAACCTTAACACACCATGCCAGGCACGGTGGCTCATACTTGTAACCCCAATCCTTTGGGAGGCCAAGGAGAGAGGATTGCTTGAGGCCAGGAGTTCAAGACCAGCCTGGCCAACATAGTGAGACCTTGCCTCCATTTTTTCAAAAAAACAGAACACCAAAACCAACCCCGAACACCTCATGAAGCTAAGCTGGGCAAAATGAAGGCAAAAAAAGAGAAATGGCAGCAAACTTAAAGCAGATACCTGAGACTCTAAGTATAACAATGTCTCTTTTAGGGAAGCGCCTTATTCTAAAGTTAATGTCTTTTTACTAGGTAAGAGCATCCAGCCATGAAAGGAATTGAGTGTGTCTGTTGGGAAGGCATAGAAATGCAACAGACGCTGTAGCATAACGATAAGGAGAAAACAAAAAGTAATATTCTGGGTGGTTATTTTCAAACTTCATGAATTTATCCCCCCAGGATATACAGTTCTTGAGAAAAGCAAATGAAAGCACTTGTAGGAATTACCGATGCTCATATTGAGTGAGTGAACAGAAGTCTCAAAAAGAAAACCTGTGCCTTAAAATGTCCCCAACTGTGTGCTTATTACAAAATTACCTACACATGGTCATAATACAAATGACATTAACAAACCCACAGTGAAACACAAATGCTGTGGAAGAGCATGAATATTTATACAGCAATCCCGCCAAACATGAACTCCAGAGTTGTCACCTATAGATACAAATTTACTACTGAAAGCTTGAACTCTGCCTCAAGAAAAATTGTATACTTCCTAAAAGCTAGATGCTAAAAACTGTAAGCCAAAACACCAGAAGGTGGGAAAATGTGAGAGAGATTAAAACTTTTTTAAATGTAGGTTTTAAAAAGGGACCCCCCAAAGCAGAAGCTGCTAAATTGAGGGATTATGTCTTTTTTTTTTTTTTTTTTTGAGACAGTCTCACTCTGTCAGCCAGGCTGGAGTGCAGTGGCACGATCTCGGCTCAGTGCAACCTCCACCTCCCGGGTTCAAGCGATTCTCTTGCCTCAGCCTCCCAAGTAGCTGGGACTACCAGCGCCCGCCACCACGCCTGGCTAATTTTTTTTTGTATTTTTAGTAGAGACGGGGTTTCACTATATTGGCCAGGCTGGTCTCAAACTCCTGACTTCGTGATCCGCCCGCCTCGGCCTCCCAAAGTGCTGGGATTACAGGTGTGAGCCACCGCACCTGGCCTATGTCTAAATTTTAAATGATGACCCAAACAGGAGATACTCACGGCCTCTCTTCGCCCCGCTTCGTCCTCCCCGTACGAAGGCCAGCCTGGCCCCCCATACTGGCTGCCTCTGCTTGGTGGGATTTCCACTGGCTGAGCTCCAATTCTGCTTGCAATCCCCACCTGTGTCAGGTGCTGGATCTGGGAGCCTGGAAGGAACACGGTGGAGTGGCCTGGTCAACATTTATAGGAGAGTATGGCTGCCGAGGATGGCTGCCGAGGAAGACACTGTCAACTCTGACCACTACACTCCTTAACGACAAGGGATCAGGACTTGGTACCAGTTCTATCTCCAGAAATCTCACCTCAACTGCCATACTGTCAGCATTTCCTGAGGGTCCCACAGGTAGGGAAATGCACCACGAAGCGGTAGGAAAATGTACCACGAAGCACCGTGGACCAAGCAATAAAAATAAACAAATAAAAGAAGAAAATCCCATTGCAAAAAAAGTCTGAAACAGAATTCTTGACCCCGTGACATTCATCCCTAAGCCTAAGTCTGTCCCCCATTTCGCCCTCCCCATTTCCACCCAGGGCTGTGCAGCCCTACTTGCTCAGATCTAAAAACCTACACCCTATGCTCCACTCCTCTTTCCTGCGCACTTCCTACCAGCCCATCAGAAAGCCCGCGGGCTCCTCTCCTGAAGCACTGTGTGAGGGTGACCCCTCCTCCCTGTGAGCACCGCAACAGCCCCAGTGGAACCACAATCCCACCCCTGATGCAACTGTTTCAGAAACACCCTGTCAGAAGACACTGTCAGCTCTGATCACTGCACTCCTTAAGGACAAGGGATCATGACTTGGTACCAGTTCCATCTCCAGAAATGGCATTTCCTAAGAGCAACAGACCATAAGCTTCTTGGTTCCTGGACTCTGATTTTCCTTTAATTCAGAGGCTGACAGTGATGCCCTTATTTTCGTGGCTAGACATTAGGACTGGGGATAAACGGTACCACAGAAGGTACTTCCATTCATCTCTGTGGCAGTTACCAACAAGGAGCAGCTCATTTATTAAGAAACGGGTGACAGGTTTGGGAGCCACCATGAAGCTGAAGCCTGGCTCTTTCTTGCTTGTGGCTTCGAGATTCACAAGGAGCTGGATATACAATATGCTTATTTTTTTCCCCTTAAAAGGCAGAACACGTATCTATTTAAATTCAGCATATTGAAGTATATTTTCATTATAACCCATATTGTGTCTGTAATGTAGCCACAAGACAATTAAAACCACTCCCCCAGCCTCACTGGTGCGGTGAGCTGACGGCAGAGCCAGAGGACTCTCTAGAGCTAATTACCCCCCTATACCCAGACATCTGCAGCCTCCTGTGGCTATGGAAGCCAGGTAATACACAATGTTTTTCTCCCTCACCAACTTCTGTCATATGGAAATACACCTATACTGCAAATTAAGGGCGAACAAAGTGATCCTTAAGCACTGTGAAATAGAATACTTATTTCTAAATTTGGAAATTTCATCAAATTCACCAGTGATGCTCAGACTGGAACCACAAAGGCTCCAAGCGTCCACATCTAAAGGAGGCACCTCCTCCGTCTTTAAGTCTATTCCTACTCTAGTTGTCTAATTAACAACCTCAATTCTCTCAATTCTTTATTTTAAGAGGTGGGGTCTCACTATGTTGGACAGGCTGGTCTTGAACTCTTCCTAGCCTCAAGTGATCCTTCCACTTTGGCCTCCCAACATGATGGGATTATAGCTGTGAGCTATTGTACCTGACCAACAACCTCAATTAATCAACCACATTGAAAAAAAAAAAAAGAACTCCTCGATGGTTTTATTTGGATATTTAATGATAACTAAAAGTCAGGAAAAGCTGTCCTGGCTCTGGGCAGAGCAATGCACTCTACTGGAGCACCAGGTCAGTTACTGAAAAATCCTAACAGTATTAAAATGATCAGGACTACCAGCCCTCCTTGCCCAACAGACGTTGTTTGAGCAAATCTTGCAAAATGCTACAAGAGCAGCACAGTGTTCCCTATTTCCAAAGGCTCAACCAACTGCACAGGGAGAAAAGCACACCTTCTGTGTAAAGCCATTCCAGTAGCTGAAATCATCATTCGGTAGGATTTTGTATCCTGTGTTGTTCACTTAACTATACAGCACAGGCTTCCCCCATGAGTCAGCATTGAGCCCAGCAAGCCGGGGTTTGCATTCCAGCTCAGCCATCGACAAGCCATGTGACCCTGAGCAACGGGCTATGGCTACCGCTGAGCCTTGATTCCTCACTTCTCCAGCAGGAATAAAAAATCTACCTCAGCTGGGTGCAGCGGCTCACGCCTGTAATCCCAGCACTTTGGGAGGCTGAGGCGGGCGGATCACCTGAGGTCAGGAGTTCACCACCAGCCTGGCCAACATGGTGAAACCCCGTCTCTTCCAAAAATACAAAAATTAGCCGGACTCAGTGGCGGGCGCCTGTAATCCTAATCCCAGCTACTTGGGAGGTTGAGGCAGGAGAATCGCTTGAACACAGGAGGCGGAGGTTGCAGTGCGCCGAAACTGTGCCACTGCACTCCAGCCTGGGCGACAGAACAAAAACTCTGCCTCAAAAAAAAAAAAAAAAAAAAAAATCTACCTCAGAGGGTTATTTCAAGGATTAAAAGACATAAAACAGATCAAGCCTCAAACACACAGGAGGCAACTGGTAAATCTCAAATCCCCCTTTTCTGGCTTTTTATGACCTCTTCATCTTAAGTAGCTGTAGGATTTACTCAAGGATGCCCTTACTACTGAGTATCTGGGGAAACTAACAATTCTTTGCTATTATGCAAATAATGCTGTGATAAATATCTTGGCACGTCATTTTCCCCCAATATTTTGGATTTTAGGAGAGTGAGCCTGGATTTCCAGAACTGGGATTACCAAATCAAAGGCTCTGTAAGTCCTACCGCCAAACTGCCTTCCAAAAATTTAATAATTTATGCCACCACTGAAAATAATAGTGACAATGGTCATGGCAGCTAATATTTATTGAAAGTTTATGCTAGGCTAGGCACTATTTTGAGCACTTCTGTCATCTTCTTTTATCAGCTAAACAACCAAGGAGGTAAGTACGAATATTCCCAGTACATACAGATGAAGAAACTGGATGCTAACTTTACCATGCCACATTATTATAAAAATAATTTCATGATTGAAATGGTGCATTATGGTGTTAATTTGCAATTTTAAAATATTTAAAAACTGGACCTTTTTCCTCCTCCCACTGATCTTTTCAGGTTGGCCCACTTAATTTATATGAGGTATCTTCTACAATAAAAATACTTCTTGATCGTGAGGTGCTGTAAATTTCTCCTAGGTACTATTTTCTTTTTTTGAAAATAACTGGCAATTTTCAGACAAATACATGTTTCATAATTTTCTATAGTTAAAAAGGTAATCCTTCTAATAGATCTTAACATTTTCCATTATACGTTTTTACATAATTTCATCTAATAGAAATTTAAAAATAATTTCCTTTTGAATGTTATCAAACATGTATAATTTCTATATTCGTTCAGATTTTAAACTAAAAATTAATACATCTGAATTTTGCTTAGTATGCATGCCATGTAGGGAGGTTCAAATACCTAAAATTAGCAGGTGAATCAAGATTCACTGCAAAGCAAACACCTGTAAAGTTCAGGAAAACCTACAGGATTCCAGGATACACTATTTGTTTTGCTGAGTAATAGACAATGCAAAATAAAAGAATTTCCTAGAAAAACCATAATGAAAAAATATCCACCAATTATTGCAAATTTGGAGTTGGCTTAAACTACTTGCTTCTGTTTTGTTTTGAGATAAGAGTTTTGCTCTGTCACCCAGACTTTGAGAGTCGTTCATTACAAGCTGAAAAAAGCACCTTCTTGAAAACTAACTCTTGTTTTCATGCCATCCAAAGTGCTCAGACCTAGATCTTTCCATTTACAGTAAGGATTTGGAAACGTTTTTCCTGGAGGAAGCGTGCCGTGAATTTCACATGAAGGGCCTGGTTCCAGAGCCAATCAGCAGACAGCAGCTTTGGGAGCTCCGCCTCTCTCTCCGCCTCCATCTCGGTCAGGATATGAGGGGAAACGGCCCTGAAACAGCAGTGGCAGAGGCCTCTGCACACTGACACTCTGAGACATCTAAAATAAAGTTTCTTTCAAGTTAATGTCCCGTAGCTCAGAAATGGAAGCTAAACAGCCACATATACCTGTGGTACCCCCGACAGGCCGAGGCCGGGCCACCGACGGCATCTCCTCCGAGTAGATCCCTCTGGCAGCAAATGGGGCTTCGGCGGAGGCCTGTGGCTGCTGAGGGTCAGGGGGCACCAGCTCTGAAGACTGCAGTAAACCGGGGCCAAAACCTGGTCTGAAGGCAAAGCAAACCAGCACATCAGGACTCCACTGCACCCTGGCCTTGGTATTCCATGAGGTCCACCCCCAACCTTACAGAAGGTAACACTTATTTGTCTACCTGCTTAGCCATCTCCTCTCCGGGAAGGGGAAGAGATGTTTCTCCTGCTCCCTGAGGGAAGGGACTTTTCTATTTGTTCACTGCCCTACCTCCAGCACTAAGAACAGCGCCTGCAATACAGTTGAGGCTGACAAAGCCAGGGCCTGCCCATCTCCAGCATCTGCCTCGTCCTGTGCTTCCTACCCCTGGCTACACGGCCGCATCACCTGGCGGGTCTGAAAAAATCACGACGCTCACACTGCACCCCAGGCGAATTCAAACAGAAACACTAGGGGTGAGACCAACACAGCCGTAATTTTTTTTTTGAGACGGAGTCTCACTCTGTCCCCCAGGCTGGAGTGCAGTGGCGCAATCTCAGCTCACTGCAAGCTCCACAGTGGTAACTTTTAAAATTACAGACGATCCTGCTGTCCATCAAGGCTGAAAACCAGTGTTCTAAAGCAGCGGATCGCAAACTTTTTTTTATCTCCAGACCTCTTTTGACTCATAAAAATTATTGAGGACTCCCAAGAGCTTTTGTTTCTGTGGATTGTATCGCTATTTACCAGATTAGAAATTAAAATGGAAAAAAATGTAAGTATTTATTTTAAAAATTTATTTACAAATGACAAACATATATTAACATAATACTTTTCATGAAATTAACTATTCATCAATCCTCCCTCAAAAAAAAGTAGTGAGAAGAGTAGTGCTATATTGTTCAAATGTCCTTAACAGAAGGATTCTCATAGAGTTTGCATCCTGTCAGTTGCTGGATGTTAGGAAGAAAATCTGGCTTCAGAGAATACATAGTTGGAAAAGGAAGGAGTATTTTAATAGCCTTTTCAGATCATCTTAAAAAAATATTGCAGGCATTCTTCTTGCTACCACACAAAAATTCCACAAGTGGTAGTTCCTCAGGGGTCAGTTGCAATATGGAATCTGAAATGATACTGGTGAACTTTTCGTACTCTGTTATGCTAAAACCCACAGCTCCATCTTGCACTTTGAAGGGATCTCTAACTCATGCCTGATTTTATGACATCTGTCATTTGGAACATAGTTCACTGAGTTATGCAAACCTTCTCGATATTGTTACCTCTCATTTTGCAGTATCGAAAAATCCCATTCATTAATCTCATCATCAAACTCATCCAGAAAAGTCTCTCGGTGCTAGGAAGTTGTCAAGTTCACAGTGGCAGGCAGACAAGTTCCCAAAATTCAAATTTCCACTTGAAAGCTCATTTTATCATTAGCAACAAATCCTGGCAGTTGTTTTTCTTGAAGTGACAGGCTCACTTCATTCATTTTCAAGACAGTGTCTGCCAAACACCCGAGTCTGAATAACCACTTCTGCCAGCTGTTTGTTCAAGTAAAAAGCACAAAAGCAGTTGGTTCAGTTCAGTCTCCACTCAAACAATGGGAGCAAGGGCTTTTCTTCAAAATTCCATATTCCACAGAAATGCTTTCTATGTATTTCCTCTTTTGTCACACAGACTACTAAAGACTTAAGGGTCTACGTTTAATAAGATTTATGATTTTGACTGCCTCACCAAGGACATGCTAACATAAATTTTTAATTAATAAATCACATTTTTAAAACTGTGATTACAGGGCAGTGAAGAATATGATGACTACTCATACAATTTGGTGGCGCTGCCTGGATGCATGCTAAAGACTAGCAGTTTTGGCCGGGTGCGGTGGCTCATGCCTGTAATCCCAGCACTTTGGGAGGCCAAGGCGGGCAGATCACCTGAGGTCAGGAGATCAAGACCAGCCTGGCCAACATGGTGAAACGCCATCTCTACCAAAAATACAAAAATTAGCCAGGCGTGGTGGCACGCACAAGTAATCCAGATACTCGAGAGGCTGAGGCATGAGAATCGCTTGAACCTGGGAGGTGGAGGTTGCGGTGAGCAGAGATCATGCCACTGCCTTCCAGCCTGGGTGACGGAGCAAGACTCCATCTCAAAAAAAAAAAAAAAAAAAGAAGACGACTAGCAGTTTCACCCACCATTGCTTTTGCACTTCTGTACAAATGTCAATACAATGGAAAAAAGGGAAATAATATCTTAGTAATACTATGAAAGTTGTTTTGATCTCACAGACACGCCTTCCCCCAAAAGGGTCTCAAGCACCCTCCAGGAGTCTGAGAACTTCACCTTGAGAACCACTCTTCTGAAGAAATTCAAGAAAAAAAAGATAATAGTCTGCTCAGTTCTTTGCAAATGACACTGAACCACTAATTCACAGACGTAACCAGTTTGGTGAGAATGTAGGCTGACTTGCACTTATTCTCCAGTGTTATTTCTAGAGTATATCTCATAAACTGAAACCCAGGCTACCTATGTAACTCTCTTTAAATAACTGCTGTTGTTTTAGATTGGCCTCAGAGAGGGATGTGTGACATCCCTGACTTTATAGATCTAAGAGCTTTCCATGAGGCATGCTCCTCCTTCAAGAACTGTAAACCGGAGCCCACACCTCACCTAACCCCAATCTCTGGACCATCCACCCACAAACTAGCTCTTGCCATTCACTTAATTCTCCCTACTTTCCCCCACCTTTCGCCAACATTTCCATCCCTCTATTCTTAACATGTTTTGCAATCCAACACTCTAAAATCCTTTAAAGTGGGTGATTATACAATTTATCATCCACACCACAACACTTTTGAGGGTAAAAGCTATTAATAATGGGACTAACTTGGGTAACTGGACCAGTCATGGTCCCCCATCTCTAACTGCTGCCCTGTATCACCTAAGCTCACCTCGCCAGTTTTACCTTTGCTGCTTTTGGATCACAAAGCTGTGTGGTAGGGGAGGAAGGGCGGAGAAAAGCAAAGCAAACCCCTCTGAAAATGATGATGGTTTAAAAAATAGAAAAAGTAAGTAGGAAGCAGATAACATTCCTACTTGGGTGTGACTTCTGGTCACTGAAGGGATGGCTGGGTTTGGTTTCTGAGATTCACTCTGTTTTACTGCAATGCCAGCTTTGTAATAAACCAGTGTCCACACATAGCTTGTCGACTGGTCTATTTCTCTAGCCTCACAGCAATGCTGCACCATCTTAATCACTTGACAGTAATGCACAATATTTAGAATGGTCCTAACACCTCCTTCTTCTTTCTCAAAGTGTCTGGGCTATTCTTGGCCCTTTGCATTTCCAGATAAATTTTAGAATCCATCTGTCAGTTTCCACATATTAAAAAGGAATTACTGGGATTCTGAATGGGATTGCATTAAATCTACAAATCACATGGGGAGAAATGACATTTTTAAAATACTGAGTTGTCCAATCTGTGAACATCTTTCTTTAGAGGGCTTAAAAGTCTTTGGTTAGATTTATTCTGAGGTGTTTTATATTTCTAAGTGTTATTTTAAATGACATCTTTGAAATTTTTTTCTTTTCTGTTTGTTGCTTATATGCAGAAATAAAACAGATTTTTGTACACTGATTTTACATCGTTATTTTGAAATTTAGTTGGCTTGCTATTTAGCAATTTTGCTAAATTCCCTAAATTCTAACAATTTGTGTGTTGACATTTTAGGATTTGCTACTACAGAATTACATCATCTGTGAATAATAACAGTATTACTCCTTTCTTTGAATTCTTTACTCTTTTTGTGTTTTTCTTGCCTTGTTACAGAGCAATTTTGAATAGAAGTCATGTGAGCAGGCATTTCTGTCTTGTTCCAGCTCTCAGAGGGAAGGCTTTTTAACATTTCACCATTGAGTAATATTTGCCAAGATACCTTTTATCAGAATTGAGAAGTTCACTTCTATTCTTTGTTTGCTAAGATTTTTACCATGATGGGATGTTGAATTTTACCACCTGCTGTATCTATTGAAATGACAAGATTTTCCTCCTTTATTCTCCTTAAAGTGGTAACTTACACTGCTTGGTTTTTAAATGCTAAATCATCCTTACACTGCTGGAAAGAAATCCAATGTGGTTGTAATATGAGATCCTTTTGTGTCTACTGCTGGTTATGCTCACTGATATTTAGTTTCAATTTTTTTGTATCTATGTTCACGAGAAACTGGCCCTCAATTTCTTTTCCTGCAATGTCCTTGTCCTTCTTGCCCTTGTCCCTCGTATCAAGGTGATGTTGGCTTCATAAAATGAACTGAGAAGTGTTCTTTTTCTATTTTTTTAGAAGAGTTTGTATAATACTGGTACCTTTCTCTCCTTCAGTGTTTGGCAGAATTCACTGCTGAAGTCCCCTGGGCCTGGAGTTTTGTTTGTGGAAACAACTGTAATTATGATTTCCACTTTAAACATAGTTACATGACTATTCAAGTTTTCTCTTTCTAGGAATTTTTCCATTACAGAAAAAAATTTTTTTGAGACAGGGTCTCACTATGTTGCCTGGGGTAGTTTCAAACGCCTGAGCTTAAGCAATCCTCCCATCTCAGCCTCCAGAGTAGCTGGGATTACAACCATGCACCACTGCATCCAGCCCCAAATTTATTAACAAAAATGGGTTCATAAAATCTCCTTTTTAATGTCTGTAAGATCTGGATTAATGGGTCCTTTTCATTCTTCTTATTGATAATTTGTTGCACAGATTATTTGATCAAGCTTGTGCGAGTCTATCAATTTTATTAGTTTTCAAAGAACTAATTTTTGGTTTTATTGATCCTCTCTTAATGTATTTATTTTCTATTTCATTAATTTATATTATTATTTTTAATATTTCCTTCCATCTACTTCCTGTACGTTTAATTGGATCATCTTTTTTTACATCTTGAGGTCAATGCTTAGATCACTGATTTTTCAGCCACTTTGCTTTCCAATATATGCATTTAAGGCAACACCTCCCCCCTAAACACTGCTATAGCTGCACCTCACAACATTTGACATGTTATATTTTCATTATTATTCATTTTAGGATGTTTTGATTTCCATTTTGATTTCTTCAGGGTACTGCAGGTTACTTACAAGAGTACTAATTAATTTGCAAACACATAGAAATTTTCTTTTTTTTTTTTAACTTTTATTTTAGGTTCAGGGGTACATGTGCAGGTTTGTTATATAGGTAAACTCGAGTCACAGGGGTTTGTGGTACAGATTATTTCGTCATCTCCTAGGTACTAAGCCTAGTACCCAATAGTTACTTTTTCTGATCCTCTCCCTCTTCCCACCCTCTACCCTCAAGTGGGCCCCAATGTCTGTTGTTCCTCTCTGTGTCCATGAGTTCTCATCATTTAGCCCCCACTTATAAGTGAGAACATGTAGTATTTGGTTTTCTGTTCCTGCATTAGTTTGCTAAGGATAATGGCCTCTGGCTCCATCCATGTTCCTGCAAAAGACATGATTTCGCTCTTTTTTATGGCTGCGTAGTATTCCATTGTGTATGCGTACCACTTTTTTTTATCCGATTTGTCACTGATGGGCATTTAGGTTGATTCCATGTCTCTGCTTTGGTGACCAGTGCTTCAGTGAACATTTGCATGCATGTTTCTTCACAGCCAAACAATTTATATTCCTTTGTGTATATACCCATTAATGGAATTGCTGAGTCAAACAGTAGTTTTGTTTTTTTAACATCAATTAAATTATATTTATTTAAATATACTAATCAAAATACATTTTATGAAGCATCTTTTCTGTGACAGTCTGGTCTGTGCTGGATCCACTCTGTGCTGCTGTTTTCTGACACCAGTTGGTAGTTCTGTTTTTATGTCTTTGAGGAATCGCCACACTGCCTTCCACAACGGTTGAACTAATTTACACTCTCACCAACAAGCATTCCCTTTGCTCCACAACCTCACCAGCATCTGTTATTTTCGACCTTTTAATAATAGCCATTCTGACTGGTATGAGATGGTATCTCGTTGTAATTTTGATTTGCATTTCTCTAATAATCAGTGATATTGAGCTTTTTTCATATGCTCATTGGCTGCATGTATGTCTCCTTTTGAAAACTGTCTGTGTCCTTTGCCCACTTTTTAATGGGGTTGTTTGTTCTTTTTCTTGTTAAGTTCCTTATAGATGCTGGATATTAAACCTCGGTCAGATGCATAATTTGCAAATATTTTCTCCCATTCTATAGGACAGACAGCCTACAAAATAGGAGAAAATATTTGCAAACTAGAGCTTTTGCTGTGCAGAAGCTCTGAAGTTTAATTAGATCCCATATGTCAATTTTTGCTTTTGTTGTGATTGCTTTTGGCGTCTTCATCATGAAATCTTTGCTCACTCCTATGTCCAGAATGCTATTGCCTAGGATGTCTTCCAAGGTTTTTATAGTTTTGGGTTTTATCTTTTATTTTTGGTTTCTAACTTAATTCTACTAAGATTAGCAAATATACTCTGAGTGATTTCACTTCTTGAAATTTTTTAAGATTTGTTATGGTCTAGCATATGGTAAATTTTTAAAATGTATTTTAAAGGAAGCTGTATTTTACAGTTGAGTCCAGGGTTCTCTATATGTCAATTAGGTCAAATTGATTAATCATGTTGTTCCAATCTTCTATATCCTTTCTGTATCTTTACATTTTTTGATGTGTTGCTCATAAGCCAAATACATTTTTTAAAAATCAAATCTAATAATCTTTGTCTTTTAATGGAAATATCTAGTTATTACCATTTAATGTAATTCATTATAGATCTGAATTTAGATATCTACCATCTTAAGTTTTCTTTCTGCATGTCCTATAAATTATAAGTTCTTTTTTCTCCTATTTCCTACCTTCTTTTGGATTATCTTTAAGTTACTTTGCTCTTCCTTATTATTTTATATTTAAGCATTCTTTAGTGAGCCTAGAACTACACTAGAATCCTTCACTTATAACAGTTTAACATAAAGTAGCACTTTTACATCTTCCTGGACAATGGACCTTATCTCCATATTAAGCATAATTATTTTAGAATCTGTGTCTGATAACTCCAATATCTGGATCCCCTGTAGTTCTGCTTCTATTGTCTATTTCTTTCTAATTAAAAAAAAAACTGTATTTTCTTTTCTTCTCATATGCCTGGAGGTGGGTGTGGGGGTGTGTGTGGAAGGGGGGCTACTGTAGCAATAATATAAGGCCAAGAGTGATGTAATCTTCTTCTAAAAGGGATGTTCATTTGTTTCTGCCAGGGAGCAACCCTAATCAACTTTCAAAGCTGAGCTTTACTTCCTGCAGGGACTGATCTACTTATGATTCACCCTTACTCCTAGAGCATAACCCGTTAAGGGTCCAAACTCAAAACCTTTGGATGTTTACCACGGTTTCCCCCCGTGCTCCCAGCCCCATGAGTCTGTCAAAGGCTTTGCCTGGCTTCCTAGGTGCTTCTTCTGGAATCCGCAGGTGTCCCTGGGGAAAAAGTGGCCCAAGAAGCAGGGCTCATGCCTCTGGATTTCCTGGATCTTGGTCTCATACCACTTCACTGCCCTGTTAACTCTCTGGGGTTTTTAATGTTAATATCTTGTTCAGCTTTTCCAGTTGTCCTCTGCAGGAGAGTTGGTCCAAATTACCTAGCCTGTCATTACTGGAACAGAACTTAAATTCCAACTTTTTTTCCCTCCTCTTCTGGTTAGATCAAGAGAATATACAACGCAGAGTTTTACATCTGCTCATATTAGCTAAAATTAGTGAGTTTATAAAGTTTTTAAAAACAGCCTATGTGAGAAAGTGATAATACATTTTGTTTTGAAAACCTTACCTTGGCAATGGACCCGTCGGGGGAGTCATTCCATAGTCTTCATATCTCTGGAAGACATACAAAAGAACATGAAGATTAATATTCAATACTTATTATAAAGTGACAACAGCAAACTTATAAATTCAGCTTTACAGGATCAACTTTCAAGAGAATTATTTTCTCATTAAAACTTAGCATGTTACCGGGCACTCTGCCACCAAGTGATGCTACAAGTTTCGGTTCGAGGACCTGCACTATCAGACTTTAGAAAACACACAACTCATTTCTAGATCTTTCCTTCTTTTGTATATTACAACTATAAATATGAATAGCTGACAGGCTTGCTGTGCCTGCTCTTCCCTACAGATCCATCTGTATCTTCTGCTGCAAACCTGTATCTTCTGCTAAAAGGCCTCATATCTTTTGCTAAAAGGCAGGCCTGAATGCCCACAATTAGCACAAGTGACTCCAACCGCATGAGCCACAAAGGTCAGTAAGACCCAGTGGGTGCCCAGTACCTATTCAAATACCTCAAGCAACTCAAGTATCAAATGCTGTCTCATGTTGCAGAATGCTGCAAAAAAAGAAAACCAGAAACTAGAGAGACTCTACAAGACGAAGGCAGCACGTTCTGTTTCTGACCGTTTACTGGTCCCCAGGAGACCCAGCTATATTTTCTGCCCTTAAGTTCCATAAGGTGCCCCCGTATCCTTCAATCAACTCTTTTTACTTGAGCTAACCCGAACTAGCCAAATGTTCTTTGACTAAAACAATATGCCACATGATTTAAAGAAACATACATCTAAGAGATCTGTTGCATTCCTGCTGAAATCAATATATCCTAACCCTAATATACGTGGGACTCTTATTTCAACATTTCTTTTCAATAACTGTGAATTGTTCCTTTTGGAATTAGATATTTCAGAAGAACAGTAACTATGGGCAGAGTCTGTCCAGCGGCAGTCAGTTGGAACCAATGGTTTGTCTAAGTTAGGTCTAAGTCAGCCTTGCTTCTGAAGTTGCTCTAACATGACATCTTTCTTTTTACAAGCTGTCATTTACTGAATTAGTATTTTGAGTTAAGCATTGTATGAGTATCAACCTAGGCCCACAACATCACTAGAAAGTACTCACTGCCTCTGTTTTATAAATGAAACCAACTCACAAAGAAATTAGGTGATTTCTTCCTAATGTCTTTTGGACTCCAAAGACCATGCTTCTCACCAATCCCCCCGCACTGCCCATGGTTTCCAAAACAAGACACTCTCCTGTGAACAAATATCTATTTTGTGAGGGGAAAAAGTAGAGGCTTTGGAGTCACACAGACTGGCTTAACATCCCTGGGCCTATTCCTTTATGCCAAGAGAATATAACGATCTCCACATTCACAGAGTTCTAAGGGGATTATTAAATATGAAACCGTGGTCAGATTACTTCGCCTTCTGACTCTCTCTGCTTCCATCCCCTTGGCTGTCATGTGGAACCTTGTGGAGTTCCCCAACTGAGGCAAAACAAGGGAAAGAGGGTTATGGACGAAGGGAGAAAGAGAAGGAAAAGAAGCTTCCATTCCTTTTCCAAATAATTAAAAAGAGAAATCTGAGACTACATAGAGATTATTCACAGTGCTGGTGCTTTCGGCACAGTATGGGTTTTTAAAGCATATTCATATGCAAAATCTAAAAAAAAGTCAGTGCTTACCAGTTTACCTACCAAAGTCTCAGGAGTTCTTAGTGGCATATTAAGAGAAAAACAATGAAAAATAGCTGTCCACTTATTATCTGTTGTATCTTTGTAGTGTGAGGATTTCAACTCTATTCTCATCAGAAAAAGAATGTCATATTTCTAGGGACTACATGCCCTGATGAAAAGGTTTTAAAAAAAAATGACAGAATTTCTCTGATTCTGTTGCAGGATGGATCACACCTATATAAAAGTTTGGGAAACAAAATTGCATTTGAAGGTTTCAATCAGCTAGGTATATAAAAATCCCACTTTAATGCATCCCTTTTTTCTATTCAGTATAAAACACAGGCCGACAGAGTGAGGAAGGCAAGTTAGATGGTTGGTGGAGTTTGGGATAGGCCTGAGGTAAAGCAACCAGACAGTGAGGTCTGCTTGTGAAGTGTCTCAGCCCAGGGATTTGTACTTGCTACTCAAAGGACTAGTCCATAGAGAGCTTACCTTCTCAAGGAAGCAGCAATACCAACTATCACGTGGCCTGACTCACTGATACATAACACTCCTACCCTCGCAAAAAAGGAGTAATAATGTCAACAGGTGGCAAATAAAGGCTCATGCGGTAACTGAAGGCACCTTGAAATCCACATTCCTGTGGTTTTTCTTTTTTTTTTTTAACCAAAAAAAAGCAAATGGCAGCAAATAAGAGAGTGATCAGGCTCCCCTTGGCAACATTAACTTTACAATCCATTTATAAACATGTTGAAATTATATTAGATATGCACAGATAAAGCCAATGATTCTGGTTTTCCACTAGATTAAGCTGCTACCATTCTCATCCAACTACATCAGGGTAACATCAAAAGTCCACAATGAGAAAACCACTGAATAACGGTGTTTATTTAAAAAATCTTACTATGGGCTTGAATTTATAAGGCACTATCAGGGAATCTTGGATCTGCAACACCTATGAACAATGAACAAATAAGAGAAATAACAACACAAACCTGCCAAAAATTACTGCTAAAAATTCATCAGCAGAAACCAAACAAGGAAAGAAGCAGAATCACGCTACACACTGAGAAAAGCAGTGGTCAAGGGGGAAACAAACAAACAAAACAAAGATTCTGGCAGCACGATGTGGCTCCTAAGCCCATCCCCAGAATGCTCAGCATTACATTGCCACTTAGAGAGAGTACACTGAGGGGTGCACTGGCAGTCAGGGCGAAGGGGAGGGACGGGGAATCAGGAAAAGCCTGGAAGCAGAGAGAAGTAACAATCAGAGACCAGCAGTGAACAAGTTCAGGTCAGCTCATTAGATGAGCCTTTCCCTTTGGAAAACGCAGGACAAGCTAAGCTAAGCGGCTCGTGGTAGGTCTTCCTCCTCTTTTCCAGTCCTCCTATCACCCTGAGATGCATCCAAGGTGTTGGACCTTCAGCAACTTGGTTTACTCAACACCAGTGAACCACATTTTACCTATCAGCTGCCATGCTGTGTTCAGCATCAGAACTGCTCCACCCTAACATCGTACATTCAAGACCAGAGGCAGGGAGACAATTAAGAAGGTGTTGGTGAGAGATGACAGTGGCTCCAACTGATGTCATGGTGTGGATGGATTTAAGAGGAAGAATCAACAAAGTTCTGGCATGTTTAAATGACCCCAGCTTTCCATACCTTTCCTTTGCAGCACCTGGTCTATCATTTCAACTGCTCCCTCTCACCTGCACATCGCAGGTGCCTGACAAAGCCCTAGTCTTCATCAATCCCAATGCATATACTTGGGTACTGAATGTTCATCAATGAAACTCGAGAACATTAATTACAGCCACTTCAATTTCATGATAGTCAATCTCAACCACCCTCAAGGCTAAGAAATAATTCCTATGTCCGTAATCTGTGTTGTCTCATTCTCCATAATAGGTCTTTCAAATCTCTCCTCTCCCTCACACCTCCTGCCCTGCCACATTTCTTCTGTTATTCTCAATGGATGATGACTCTGCCTTCTCTGCTCTGAGGATAAAAGCCATGAGATGACTGGTTCCTCAACCTTCTACCAGCCAACTACAACCTGATTTTATCTGTGCCCAATCTTTCCCTCCTCCTTCCCATTAAATTAGAAGAAGCATATCCCCTCATTTCTTTTTTTATTATTTTTTTATTTTTATTTATTTATTTATTTTTTTGAGACAGAGTCTCACTCTTCCGCCCAGGCTGGACTGCAGTGGCGCTATCTCAGCTCACTGCAAGCTCTGCCTCCCGGGTTCACGCCATTCTCCTGTCTCAGCCTCCCGAGTAGCTGGGACTACAGGTGCCCGCCACCACGCCCAGCTAATTTTTTTTTTTTTTTTGTATTTTTAGTAGAGACGGGGTTTCACTATGTTAGCCAGGATGGTCTCGATCTTCTGACCTCGTGATCCACCCACATCGGCCTCCCACATATCCCCTCACTTCTAAAGAGAGCTCCTCCACTGGTACTCCAGATTCATCTCATCCCCTTTTGTGAATTGTCAGACTCTTCTTCCGCACTGGCTCAGCACCATCAGCCATTAAAGACGTTGAAGGCTCGCTGATTCTTCCTCTTGGATTTATCCACTGCATTGCACTAGCTGGAGTCACCAACTCTCTCACCAAGAATACTACAACAGCTTTCTATTAGTCTCTCTGTTTCTGACAACCATTCTTCACTCTAAAATGGGACTAATCTTTCAAAAGGCTTAACTAATTATGTCTCCATCTGCTCAAAACGCTTCCATGTGTGGCCATCACCCTCAGGATGACATGTAGGCTCCATAACCATCAGCTTCTTGCATTTCCTCTCCTGCCTCATGTCTCACCACTTTTAGTGCCTGCTCTGTTACTACTCAGCCAGAACTCACTTCACTGCTTAGAACATACTGTAATAGTTAATTTTATGTATCAACCTGATTGTGCCACAGGACACCCCGATGTCTGGTTAAACATTATTTCTGGGTGTGTCTGTGAGGGTGTTTCCAGAAGAGAGTAGCATTTGAATTGGTGGACAGTAAGGCAGCCCTGCCCAATATGGGCAGGCATCTTCCAATCTGTTGAAAGCCTGAACAGAAGAAAAAGACAGAGGAAGGTTGGATTTGGGCTTCCTCTGACTGACTGCATGAGCTGGGACATGAATCTTCTCCCATCCTTGAAGCACCTGGTTTTCAAGCTTCCAGATTCAGACTGGAAACCATCTCTCAGGCCTTCAAACTACACCACTGGCTTCTGTGGGTTTCCAGTTTGCAGAAAGCAGATCATGGGATTCTCAGCCTCCATAATTACATGAGCCGACTCCTCATAATAAGTAAATTTCTCTCCCCCTCACTCTCTCCATACAAACACATATGCATACAGACACACCCACCCACCCACATACACACACACTACTAGTTCTGCTTCTCTGGAGAACCCTGATTATTTTAAATAATAGACCCTACACATGAATGGATAAACAAATGTAGTATATTCGTAAATGGAGTACTATTATGTGCTGCTGTTTTCTTTGGGTCTATTATAAATAAATCTGCCAGGATGTACAAGTCTTTGTATGAAAATATGCTTTGTTTCTCCTGGATAAATACGAAGCAATAGAATCCTGGTTCATATGGTAGGATATATGTTTAACTTTTTAAAGAGACTGCCAAACTGTTTTCCAAAGTGGTTGTGCTATTTTACATTCCCACCAGCAGTTCATGAGACTTCCAGTTGTTTACAGTCTCATCAACATAATTGTAGATTTATTTCCACATGCGGTTTTATCAGTTTTTGCTTAATGTATTTTGAAGCTCTAATACTATGCACATAAACACGTAAGACTTTATGTCTTCCAGATAAACTGAATGCTTTATTATGAAATGATCCTCTTAATCTTTAATAATACTCTTTACTATGAGATCTATTTTGGCTAATATTAACATAGCCATTCCAGCTTTCTATGATTAGTGTTAGTATGGCATATCTTCCTCCAAACTTTTCTCCATACTTTTCCTTTTCACCTACTTGTATCTTTGTATTTAATGAAGGGTTCTTGTAGGCAGCATATACTTGGATCTTGCTTTTTATCCAAACTGACAAGCTCTGCCCTTTAATAGGGGTGTTTAGACCATTCACATTTAATGTGATTATTGATAAGGCTGGGTTTAAGTCAACCATCTTGGTATCTGTTTTCAATTTTCCCCATCTGTGCTTCTTGGTATCTGTTTTTAATTTTCCCCATCTGTGCTTTATTGCTTTTCACTTCCTTGTCTGCCTTCTTTTTTTTTTTTTTTTTTTTTTTTTTGAGACAGAGTCTCACTCTTTCGCCCAGGCTGGAGTGCAGTGGTGCAATCATGGCTCACTGTAGCCTCAACCTCCCAGGGTCAAGTGATCCTCCCACCTTAGCCTCCTAAGTAATGCCCAGCTAATTTTTATATTTTTTGTAGAGACAGAGTCTCACTGTGTTGCCCAGGTTGGTCTCAAACTCCTAGGCTCAATCAATCCTCCTGCCTCAGCCTCCCAAGGTGCTGGGATTACAGGTGTGAGCCACCGCATACAGCTTGTCTACTAATTCTATCATCTGTATCATTTTCTTCCTTCTTTGCTTGTCTGTTTAGTTTGATTTGATGCAGACATTATTAATTTTACCTTATTGAAAGCTGCATATTTTTGTGTTTCTATATTCTTGAGCTTTGCTTGGGTTTAGATGTTATGGTTTTGTGGTTTGTTAGGTGGAACCAGAGCAGCTTTAAGTTGGGGCTAATTTTGCCCCATTACTGAGGCAAAACTCTTCCGAATACTCTAACTGATACTGCATGAATTATGCAGTTTCCACCAACTGTTGGAAAAAGAACCATATCCCTCTGCTCAGGCTGCCATAACAAAATACCTTAGAAATGGTGGCCTAAAACAACAGAAACTCCAGCACTTTGGGAGGCTGAGGCAGGCAGATCACGAGGTCAGGAGATCGAGACCATCCTGGCTACATGGTGAAACCCCATCTCTACTAAAAATACAAAAAATTAGCCAGGCGAGGTGGCAGGTGCCTATAATCCCAGCTACTCGGGAGGCTGAGGCAGGAGAATGGCGTGAACCCAGGAGGTGGAGCTTGCAGTGAGCCGACATTGTGCCACTGCACTCCAGCCTGGGTGACAGAGCGAGACTCATCTCAAAAAAAAAAAAAACACACACACACACAAGAACAGAAACTGATTTTCTCATAATTTTCTCGTAGTTATGGAGGCTGGAAAGTCTTACATCAATATCTGGCAGTGTTCAGTTTCAGGTGGGGCTTTCTTCCTGGCTTGCAGACAGTTGCCTGCTCTCTGTGTCTTAACCTGGCCAGAGAGAGATCTCTGGAGTCTCTTCCTGGTTTTCTAGAGGCAGCAGTTCTATTGAATCGGGACTCTACCCTTCCAGCCTCATTTACTCTTAATTACCTCCCTAAAGGCCCTTATCTCCAACACAGTCATGTTGGGGGGTTACGGCTTCAACATGTGATTTTGGGGAGGACACAGTTCAATCCATAGCAAGAGCTTATTCCCAGGCCTGTGTGAATTTTGAGGGTTGTTCCTGCTAATCTTTTTGAGGGGCTCTTTTGGGTAGTTTCTGTGTACCCATAAACTGATCAGTACTCAAACAAAGATTCTCTGCAGATGCCTAGCATCCTGCTCAGGGTATCTCTCTGCTCTCCTGCACGCTCCCTCATGAACTCCAGCTGCCTTTTCCTCCCCAGACTTCCAAACTCCATTTCTTCAACTCAGGGAGACCACAGAGCTCTGCCTGGGGTCCCACCTGCTGCGCCATGACTAGAAACTCCAGATGCAACCTGGGGCAACTGGAGGACTCAGTTCACTTCTCATTGACCCCTGTCCTTTCTTACCTAAAGTCTAATGTCAAGTCACCCAGATACTCCTTCCAGTATTTTCAGTTGTTTCAGGAAGGAAGGTAAACCCAGCCTCTGTTCCTCCATCTGAAGCCTGTCCCATACACTTTAATTTCTGTGCCTCTGCTGTACTTCCCACCACCAGGAACATCCTTCTTCAACTGACAACCACTAATTATCCTTTAGACTTCCACAGAGATGCTATTTTGTCCAGAAAAATCCATCCTGTACTGTGCACTACTCTGTCTCCAGCACCTAAGCAGAGTGCCTGCGACACAGCAGGTGCTTTGTAAATATATGTGAATGAATAAGCAAATGAGAAAACTTTAAAGTGACCCGATGGCAGCTGTTTCCACATTTATTTTACCACCGAGGTTTGTTCTGTACCATGCATTTCCTGAAATATTATAAACCACCAGTTGTAATTTTGAAGATAGTTGTTGGAACAAGCTATATTTTAAAATTAAAAACAGTAATGATTAGATTGAATGGTACTCCCACCCCACCCCACATGATAGCAGTTCCCCATACTGGAGGCTCTCAGCCTCCCATGCCCTGAAGGAGACAATCTCTTGCTGAAGGCTCTTACTTTGAAAATTCAAACCCATTTCAGAGATAAAAAAGTATTTTACGATATGTCTATTGCCACCCAATTTCATGTAACAAGGTGGACCCAGTATAAACACTCCCTAATAAATTCATATTGTGACCTATTAGCTTCTCTCCAGAGTCAAACCTTAGTCCAATCATTTCATATGAAATTAGCAGAATATAACGGTAGCTTTACTTCCTTGAGTTTTACTTCTTCTCCATCTCTCAGGAAGGTAAATTTGAAAGGACTAAGAAAAACATAAATGATAACAAAGGCAGATGAAATGCTGAAATGTCAACCTCCAAGATGGAAAGCTGACATTTGAAAGTGGTTGTCACTGTCCACGTGGGGACTGGCTGCCTACAACCTCAGAACCTCAGGGGTCTCTCCAGTACCAGGTGGCCATACAAGAAACTCAACAACTTGGATACATTCTAAACTGAAACTTTTCTGGAGACATCAACAAGAATACATTTGATGGTTACCCCACCTCCATTCCGTGACACTGTTCTGAACCCAGGAAGATGCTTCCATAAAATCCCCCTCCATTCCTCCACAAAGCAAAAAGTCCTCCTGCCTTGGCCTCCTAAATTGCAGGGATTACAGGCATGAGCCTGTAAACCCACATAAACAGATACCTCCAACATTAAGAATTAATTTAGTAGAAGATAAAAACTAAGACCCATCACCCGAGTTTTAATTCTTATCAAATGCAACCACGGTTTTGTGCGGAGCCTGAAAGTCAGGCAGTCAGGCAACAAAGCTTCAACATCTTGCCCACCAGAGGATTCTAGAAGGCCAGTACTTACACTGCAGGGATTGTTGGCCGTCTGGGCTGGGCTGTAGAAGGACCCCCACTGGGTGGCTCGCCTCTCTTCCCGGGAAGGGGTGCTGTTTGCGGGCAGGCCGGGTGGGACTCCGGGGCCTACACCTGCGGCGCTGGCAGGCTGGCTGCTGGGGGCCACGAGGGCAAAGGCGTCGTCCAGGAGGGAGTGCATGGTCTGGCGTGCCTCCTCGATGGACGGCTGGGGTGGGATGTACTGGGAGGCCGGGAAGGGAAGGGCTGGATACCTCCCCAGTTCCACCGAGGATGGTGTCTGCACATCGGCTGGGAGGTCAGGATCCGACTACGGCGAGAAATGGCAAAGGAAGAATCACACATGAGTTTTTGTGGCAACCCTAAACAGTTTTCCCGACATTGAGGAAAAGTTCTATCATAAGAATTAAAAAATGACAGTTGAGACTGTGCACAGTGGCTCACACCTTTAATTCCAGGATTTTGGGAGGCTGAGGTGGAGAAGCACTTGAGGCCAGGAGTTCGAGACCAGCCTGGGCAACAAAGTGAGACCCCCATCTCTAAAAAAAAAAAAAAAGAAAGAAAGAAATTAGCCAGGTGTGGTGGTGTGTACCTGTAGTCCCAGTTACTTGGGAGGCTGAGGTGGAAGGATAGCTTGAGCCCAAGAATTTGAGCTTTCAGTAAGCTATAATCGCATCACTGTACTCCAGCCTGGATGACAGAGTGAGACCTTGTCTCAAAAAAATAAAAAAATGACAGCTGAGGAATGTGCGTTACGTTTCATGCGAAGGAGAGGGGAGGCTTGAACCAGAAAAAAACTGCCAAAATTCAACAATCATTTTTTCAGCAACACTCAACTATTTACAAGGCATTTCAGTACCTGGAAGTGAACATTTCTACTGAAAGCCTCTAAACAGCCAAAAAACATATTTCAAAGTTTATGTATTGAAAAAAACTAGTAAATTTTCCCTAGATAGAAGTCAATAAGTAAAGTAGTCTATTGACTATTAGAAAATAGTCTTACATACCCTTAAAAGATCAAAACTTTTAAAACTATACATATTAAAACTATGCATGTGAGCTGGGTGCAGTGGCTCACACCTGTAATCCCAGCAACTTGGGAGACCAAGGCAGGAAGATCATTTCCAGAGAGGCCAGGAATTTGAGACTAACCTAGGCAACATAGCAAGACCCCCATCTTTACAAAAAAATTGCTTAAAAGTTAGCTGAGGGTGGTGGTGAGCACCTGCAGTCCCAGCTACTCACAAGGCTGAGTCAGGAGAATCTCCTAATCCCAGGAGGTCGAGGTTGCAGTGAGCTATGATTGCCCCACTGCACCCTAGCCTGGGTAACAGAGAGACCTAGACTCTTAAA
Source organism: Pan paniscus (assembly GCF_029289425.2). Taxonomy (NCBI): domain Eukaryota; kingdom Metazoa; phylum Chordata; class Mammalia; order Primates; family Hominidae; genus Pan; species Pan paniscus. The sequence goes on from NC_073255.2 coordinate 175,675,895, forward strand.
AAAAAAAAAAAAGCCTACGTATGTGTGCAAGCAATTACAATATCTATTTTATGAAAACTATTCAGAACCACTTGTCTTTAAAATGAAGGTATCTCTGGATCACAAGAGTTATTAAGAAAGGTTTAAATTGGTCAGACACAGTGGCTCACGCCTGTAATCCCAGCACTTTAGGAGGCCAAGATGGGTGGATCACCTGAGGTCAGGAGTTTGAGACCAGCCTGGCCAACATGGTGAAACCTTGTCTCTACTAAAAATATAAAAAATTAGCTGGGCGTAGTGTGCACACCTGTAATCTCAGCCACTCAGGAGGCTGAAGCAGGAGAACCGCTTGAACCCAGGAGGTGGAGGTTGCAGTGAACTGAGATTGCACTCTTGCACTCCAGCCTGGGTGACAAGAGTGAAACTCTGTCTCAAAAAAAAAAAAAAGAAAAAAAGAAAAAAAAAAACAAAGGTTCAAATTTTGTTCTATACCTACTGTTTAAGAGGTAGAAATATAAGTAACAATAAAGATTTTTTAAATCTCATTTCCCAATACTGTTATGAGCAAAACATGGTCATAATATACACCAGGTAAACTGTTAAGAGACAAAACCAGGAACCAACGAAGAAGAGTCATCCTTTCTGGTCTTACAGGCTCCATGAACCCAAACAGCATGGTGACTGCAGCAGACACAGTGAAGAGAGAAAAGGTTCTGCCCGAGGGGCTGGGGACCCCATACCCTCTGTGAGGAAGGGTGGGCGGCTTCTATCTAGAATGCTTCACTTGCCACGTGCCTGCAGTTTAGCCCAGCTAGTTGGATCACCATACTTAAAGGGGCCAACGAAGACATTCCGTTACCCATCTGGATCAGTGAATCTATTACAAAGACAAACTACTCTACAGACACATCCTTAACCTTAGCCCCCTATCTGAAAAATGCTTCTAACGGGTGATCAGTTATTATTCCTGCCAGCGTGAAGGGCAGTAGGTTCTTAACTCCAAACTGAGAGAGGACCATACAAAACTAGTAACCCCACAGTCAACCCACGGACAGGTTTTGCTTGGCCTACATACTCTTTTAATTGATAGCCATTATTTTAAACATCTGAAAATTTCATAGTAACACTCAGATTTCTGGGTTCTCTTGGCAGAGTCTGAAGCTCTGGCATGACCAGGCCCTCACGCAACACAGAAACCACCAACTGCCGTGAAGCAGCGACTGCCCTCGTGGGATGGGGTAGGTGCTCTTCTCTCCACGGCAGTCCCCACTGGCGACCTCCCTCTCTTGCACATGACACTCTTGGGCTTATGAGTCCATTTCTCCCAACTGCAACATCCCAGTGGAGGTTCTACTAAATGAGATTTGTCACTGAGGAATTCTAAGTGAGAATCTGGGGCCCCAAGGTGGCCTCTAGTTGATGATGTCACCTTGGAAGGAACCTGTGCTCCTTTCCTTGTGAGGTGGATAAAGGTCCACAGTCATGCCCTTCTCCAATTCTTGATTTTCTTGAGGAGCAGATGAGGAAGCCTGGTCGGCAGTGTACCACCAACCTACAGCTCACGGGTGGAAAGAAGGGAGGGTGTGTCTGGAAGAACAGCCCACTGGTGAAAGGGTTTCTCCAGAAACAGAAGCGATGTTCCTGGCGGTGATTCCGGTGGCTGCGTATGTGACTCTACTGCAAGGAAGCAAGTAGTGTGGTGACACAAAAAACTGCAGGCACAAACTGAGATTCCACTGTGGGAAACGATCTCAGACATTTGAGCAGAGTCCCCAGTGGCTATAACCACTGCCAATCTCATTCTCAGTGGCCAGAATTTCAGAGAAGGCTAAACTTCTATACCGAGAGAGATGATCTGCAGATGGGAAGGACAGTCCCTTTGGATTCCCAATGGCCCCCGTGAATCCTGCCAGAAGGCCAGGAGCTCCTGGGCCAGGACACTTCCTCTTCCTGTCCTTCACCTTCTTGTTTTCTCTTCATTTTGCAGGCGAGACTATCAGAACTTGCAGGCCAAGAAGAGGATTTACTCAATTTCCTATATTCTACCATCTATATTTAGACTATAGATGTTTCACATATAGATGTGTTCAGATACAGTTTATCTATCAGTCTTCAGAAATAAATGTACATCTTTTTACTGTTTACGGATTTTGGTGCCTATTTAGCAGTCCTTTGTGGGTGTTGCAAGACGGTGACCAGACAGCCTGGTTGTCCAGGACAACCTCAGTTTATGCCTGTTGTCCCACAGTAATGATTAATAGAATACCCCCTTACACTTTCAAAAGTGTCTGGATTGGATGACAAATTACATCAAACTTTTTCTGTAAAGGGCCAGACAGTAAATACTTTAGGTTTGATGAGTCATATAGTCTGTCACAACCACTCAACTCTGCCTGGCAGCAAAAACAGTCATTGATATCAAGCCAACAAATGGGTGCGGTTGTGTTGCAATAAAACTCTATTTAGGCCAGATTTGGTGGCTCATGTCTATAATCCCAGAAATTTGGGAGGCCAAGGTAGGAGGATCGCTGAGCCCAGGAGTTTGAGACCAGCCTAGGCAACAAGGTGAAACCCCATCTCTACTAAAAATACAAAAATTAGCCAGGCAAGGTGGCACGCGCCTGTAATCCCAGCTACTTGGGAGGCTTAGGTGGGAGGATCACCTGAGCTTGGGGAGGTTAAGGCTGCAGTGAGCCGTGATTGCACCACTGCACTCCAGCCTGGGCAACAGAGCTGGAGTGTCTCAAAAAAAAAAATTACTTACAAGAACAAGCAGCTGGCTGGATTTCTACCAAGGCCTGAATTATGATGGTCACCCTTATTACAAGGAACCAAGGAATATTTCTCTTGGCCTTAGGAGAACACACCGCTCAAGGAGAAGATATTTTTGAGGGGAAAAAGGAAAATTCAAGGTAATTCAAAAACACATAGTACTTCCCTAGTATAGGCTTGAAGATGAAAAAAAAAAAAAAAACCCTGTACATGTACCACTGATTCTAAAATACAAGTTGAGGGAAAAAAAGATAAACTACCTAAGAAAAGATGAGTTCTGAGACAGGCATTATCTTTTAAAGTGTTTCAGAATTCAAAATCTGAGGAAGATTTTTATTTTGGGGCAGTCTTTTAAAAAAGGAGCCACTGAAGGCAAGCAGCCTCTGGGGTGGTGTCTTCCAGGCAGAGGCTGCTCTGCACCCACAGGAGGTGGAATCCCTGCACTCTCTGCTAAGGAAAAAAGGAAGAAAACGATGCTGTAAAGCTACCGCAAAAGAAGGCTGATCTACAGTCACTGAAGCAGGCAAATGAAGACAGCCAGGAGAAGACAGGTTCCTCCCCATACAAAACTCAATCATTTAAAAAAATCAAAGAGAGGGGGACTGAGAGGGTTCCCCACAAATTCCTTTGAGAGAGGAGCCCAGGTTGGCTGGAGAAGTGAAGGGGCAAGAAGGGATGCTGCCCCTTCTATCTGTTCCACACCACAGCAAGTCTCCACTTGGCACAGTTTACAAAAGCTCCGGGTGACAACCCTGGGGAGCCCTCCCCAGATCAAGCCAAACCCCACAGATGCCCAAATACCCCCAGAACCCAACACAGCACAAGAGCACCACCTACTGTAAGAGCAGCCATGCACCACATTTAGAAAGTAACAGGAACTATTCAATTCCTTGTACTGAGGAAGACAGTAGTTTCATTTACAGCCAGCCTAACTCTGAAATCGCACCGATCCCCATGAGTAGATCAAGAAGGTTGGTCTTTAAGACCCTAGAAATACCATAAGTTCCTAAGGAAAAGTCTCGTTCTTTCAGATGATCATAATTCAGTTGTATTTAGGCCCCATCCCAGTATAATGTTTGCACATTTGTGAATTATATTTAGCGTATTTAAGTGCTTTTTATATAATTTAGGAAAAAAATACAAACCTCAACTAAGAAATGGCTGGTTGCATAAGGTCTATCTAAAGCGATCACATCCATCACAAATCCCTTCTCAAAGGCTGTGCTTTTTGCTAAAGTGTCTCTAAACCAGGCTGGCTCTGTGAGTGGCTCCAGGAGGTGAAAGGGGCCTGCTGCAGCAAGGCAGGGCTCTCCTGGTATGGAGTTTAGGACGCCCTGTGTTTCCAAGTGCTGCCGGAGTTAGCAGCACCTGGCTCGCCCTCTCTGTCTTGGGGTATCTTTATGTCTGTATTTCTCATGGGTTGTTAAGTGAGGCTGGTTCTCTCTCCCCTACTCAATGCAGTCTGTGTGTATGCATCTTATGCTATCAATATCTGCCTTTAACACTTCAAGCAAATCTGTCCGGACCTCTTTTACTTTGGAAAAAAATAATCCCTTATTTATTTATTTAGAGACAGGGTTTTGCTCTGTCACCCAGGCTGGAGTGCAGTGGTGCAATCAAAGCTCACTGCAGCCTCGACCTCCTGGGCTGAAGCGATTCTCCCACCTCAGCCTCCCAAGTAGCTGGGATTACAGGCATGCACCACCACGCCTGGCTAATTTCTGTATTTTTTGGAGAGACGGGGTTTCACTATATTGCCCAGGCTGGTCTCCAACGCCTGGGCTCAAGCGATCCATCCACCTCAGCCTCCCAAAGTGCTGGCATTACAGATCTGAGCCACCACTCATTATTTCTTAATTTCCATTAACCTCTTTCTCCCATAAAAGCAAAATATATATAAGCAAATACGCTATCTTCTTAGCACTCCAAGGACAGTACAGGGAAATAAAACCCTAAATATCCCTCCTCTCATTAGGAAACCCAGCCGGGCTAGCTCAGTCAGTAGAGTATGAGACTCTTGATCACAGGGTCATGCCCTCATACCTGTAATCCTAGCACTGTGGGAGGCCAAGGCAGGAGGATCACTTGAGGTCAGGAGTTTGAGACCAGCCTGGGCAACATGCTGAGAACCCCATCTCTACAAAAATTTTTAAAATTAGCTGGGCATGGTGGCATATGCCTATGGTCCTAGCTACTCAGCAGACTGAGGTGGGAAAATTACTTGAGCCCAGGAGGCTGAGGCTACAGTGAGCCTGGATCACACCACTGCACTCCAGCCTGGGCAACAGAGTAAGACCCTGTCCCAAAAAAAATAAAAATAAACAACAAAACCAAATAACCCTCTGACTAGGGAGAAGGAAAAAAACCTTGAGGATATTTCTCTCTCTCTCTGTTTTCCAGTTAACCTCGAAAAAAGTCCCACTGTGAAGTCTGAGAGAACGGGGCTTACATATAGAGAGGAAAAACACGGAGTGTGTTTCCAGAGGTGGCACTCGGCAGCACCCTGGCTGACAGGACTCAAGTCTCCCCTCAGAAGGGGTGGCACCCCACCCCACCCACTTCATGACCTAGAGGGCCCTGGTGCATCAGCCATCAGGCATCAGGCACCGACACCACACAGGGTGGCAGCCAGTGCTGCTGCTTCTCCTCCCCTTTCAGCGCATCTTTCTAGGAGCCGCCCCACCCGAGTTCCAGAAACTGGAGTCGGTGGCACGCACTGGGCATCCGATGTAGGCCGAGTTGTGGACGCCGGGGGGCCTCCTGTAGGTGCCATCGCTGTCCGTGGTGATGAGCCGGTCCTTCTCAGCGTCGGCAGGACAGCCGTTGACCTGGTGTTTCCGGCGAGGCTTGGGAGAACGTTTTATCCGTGAGCTGCCAGGAAAAAGAGAAATTATCTTCATAGGAAATCACCCTTTTTGCCACTGACTTACCAACTAAACACTAAGTACCCTGAGTACCTAGGATGTGCTAGCCCCTGGAAACACCCCATAGGATATAAACGCCATGTACGAGACAGTCTCTGCTCTAAGCTCAGAGCCTACCTAAACAGACCTATTAACCCACGTGAAGCAACACAGAATGATATAAAGCCATTTGTAATCATGACATTCAGAAAAGAAGTCAGTGGGAGCTATTAGTCCCATGGGGCTAGAACTAGGTCTTTTTTATTTTATTATTCTTTTTTTGAGATGTAGTCTCATACTGTCGCCCAGGCTGGAGTGCAATGGTGTGATCTCGGCTCACTGCAACCTCCACTTCCCAGGTTGAAACAATTCTCCTGCCTCAGCCTCCTGAGTAGCTGGGATTGCAGGCGCCTGCCACCACGTCCAATTAATTTTTGTATCTTTAGTAGAGATGGGGTTTCACCATATTGGCCAGGCTGGTGTTGAACTTCTAACTCCTGACCTCGTGATCCGCCTGCCTTGGCCTCCCAAAGTGCTGGAATTATAGGCGTGAGCCACCACGCCTGGCCCAGAACTAGGTCTTGAAGAGTGAATGGGACCTGAAGCCAGGGAGGATGTGGGAAGCAGGTCCCAGGGGCAGAAATGGCAGGCAGGTGAATGTTCAGGGGCCACCAGGCCGTCTCCTGGGTGGCAGTTCTGTCCGTGCGGCTGACCCGTGAAAAAGAGCTGGAGTGGAGGGGCAGGGCCGGCCTGCGACGGGAGCACGGGACCCACCTGGCAGGCAACAAGAGCCACCTCAGGTTTTGAGCAGAGAAGGACATACATGAGAGCCGTGTTTAAGGAAAACGCATCTATGTCGGGCACGGGAGTCTGGGAGACCAGGGGAAGGTAAGACCCCAGACCCTGCAGGCAGCTGTGAGAAAACCAACGAAGATCTGCTGGGCGCCAGCCTGGGTGGCTCCAGGAGATGAAAATATTGGAGGTGACAGAGTGGGAGGTGAGGAAGAGCCAAGGACACCACAGAAGGAGCCAGTGTGGGAAGGAAAGGGTGAGTGCAGTTTTAGACAGGCTGAATTGGAAGAGACAGATTAAGCCCCAGGAAATGCCCCGAGGCAGGCAGAGGGGCAGAGTTGAGAACAAAGCCAACGCCTCCCACACTAAGGTGACCCTCAGCCAGGGTAAGCCTTCCCAGTGGCCTCCACATCCTTCTGTGCATGAGCCCCTTCAACTGTCTTCAGAGACCTCCACGTGAACACGGATGGGGTCCTTCTGTCACAGGCCCTGCAGTAGCAGAGGGGCTCCTGTCCTGCTCCCGTGCCCCCCGCAGCACCTCTGCGCGCCCGCCCCGCCGCCTAGCGCAGGGCCCCAGCCCACCTCTTCCTGGGCTCTATGAACACGGAGGGCACGCTGGCCGTGGGGTCCAGGATCTTGTCGATCTGCATCTGTGCCCTGCGGTACACCCGGTGTCGCTCCTTAGTGTCGCCCGAGGACAGGTCGTCCACCACCGGGAACTCGTAGTGCCCGCGGCGCTTGGCGCGCAGGCGGATCTTGTTGCGATGGTGCTCGATCTCAGACTTGTGCCGCAGCGCAGTCTGAATCTGAGGAAGGGTGAGGGAGAGAAAGACAGCCATAGAGGTCCCGGGAAGCCTCTGGGACACACACTTCGCAAAGTCTTTATTTATTTTTATGTTTATTTATTTATTTGAGACAGAGTCTCACTCTGTTGCCCAGGCTGGAGTGCAATGGCATGATCTCAGCTCGCTGCAACCTCCACTTCCCGGGTTCAAGTGATTCTCCTGTCTCAGCCTGCCGAGTAGCTGGGATTACAGGCATGCACCATCATGCCCAGTTCATTTTTTGTACTTTTAGTAGAGATGGGGTTTCTCTATGTTGGCCAGGCTGGTCTCGAACTCCTGACCTGAAATGATACGCCCACATCAAGCTCCCAAAGTGCTGGGATTACAGGTGTGAGCCACCATGCCCAGCCAGCAAAGCCTTCTAGGAGCGCCTTCCTGCTATGCTCCTCTCCTCTGGCCCACACTTAACTTGCTGTCTGTAAGCTCCACGGAGTCACCGAGAGAGCGACAGGCACAGACCAGGGAGGAGCAAAGACCCTGCCATCCCACGAGCTTTACCCTCAAGTACTGCGTGGTGCACTGGAGTCTTGTCACCATCCCCCAAAGCAGGGGAAAAAAGTCACTCGAACCTTGGAAATCGGCCAATGACAACTTTAAAGAGACATCTGATAACCAGAAAAGAATATTTTCCTCCTTTAGAGATCTTTAATAAATAGGACTGACAGATATAAAGAAGATAATTACCTAGTGTCACCAAAACAAGTTACCTGACATGAGACCCCCTGCCCCCAGAGTGGTATCCCCAAAGACGGAGACCTGAACTGGGTCGTAGCGTGAGGAGGATCAGAAGCTGAAGTGGCTCTTTCTGAGGAGGGCAGCCCCTGGTCGGCCACACTAACACTTCTCTGCATGTCTGCCAATGCGCCCCAGAGTGTCCATGCACAGTATCTGATCTCCAACAAGCGTGATGTTTTACATTAAGAATCCTTGTCAGCAGCTTATGCCTTTAGTAACCAGTTGACACTGTACCTTGCACTCATTTTCAAACACAGACCCAATAAGTGTGTGAGTTTTTTTTGTTTTTGTTTTTGTTTTGAGATGGAGTCTCACTCTGTCAACCAGGCTGGAGTGCAGTGGCGAGATCCCGGCTCAGTGCAAACTCCCCCTCCTGGGTTCAAGTGATTCTCCTGCCTCAGTCTCCTGAGCAGCTGGGATTACAGGAACCCGCCACCACGCCCAGCTAATTTTGTATTTTTAGTAGAGATGGCGTTTCACCATGTTGGCCAGGCTGGTCTCAAACTCCCGACCTCAGGCGATCTGCCTGCCTTGGCTTCCCCAAGTGCTGGGATTACAGGCATAAGCCACCGGGCTTAGCCGAGTTTTTTAATTAACAGACTTTTAAATAAAAGCAAATACCTCTTTGTTGATTTTATTGGTTTCCGCCACTCGGTCGGCTGGGGAGGGGCGCTGGACGGGAGGTGCCGGGATCGGCTGCATGGCGATAAGCTGGATCTTACTGGGGACCCGCCGGCTAGCCTCCGGGGGGCGGGAGATCCTGTCCACGTGCTCGAAGATGGAGGCTGATGAGTGCTGCTCATTTCCCGAACTGGGCAGTGGTGGCCCTGGAACAGAAGGAAAAGCAAAACACATACACGAAGTCATCTAAAGAAACAGCAACTAATCAAAATTGTGAATTATTCTTTAAAGAATCTTTGGATGGGCCTCTGACCAAAAATACATCCCCACTGCAGTAGCAGAGTGTTTACAATTTCACTCTCTGAGCTTAAATAGTCTGGGCTATATACTGTATCCTCTAACTTCATTAAAAATTACAAGTACCCTGAGAAGAGACGAGAGGAAATCATTATGATACTGTGTCAAAAACTGCACTGTTTTGTCTGTGGTTCAAAATCTTCATTCAGAAAGAATATAGGACAGAAGGAGCCTGAAGTTGCTCAGTAGTCAATAAGCCATTCACAGAACTCTCAGAAAACACATTTATAGTGGCTCTGAACTATTGCTACCATCTGGCAGGGAGCTCGCTGGAGTGATACAAATTCAGCTGCCAAGGCAATGTCGTACTACAGAGAAAACAGAAGACCAGTACATGCAGGCAGGTACCAGTTAACAGTGACCACACTTCTGACTTTTCAGTTCTGATGTGGAAAGAAAACGAAGTTGAAGACACATGAGAAGAAAAAACCTGTTGCTTGCAGGGAATTAGTTCCTACTTTATTTATTTTTTTAATTTATTTTTTATTTTTTTGAGACGGAGTCTCACTCTCTCGCCTAGGCTGGATAGTGATTCTCCTGCCTCAGCCTCCTGAGTAGCTGGAATTACAGGTGCATGCCACCACGCCTAGCTAACTTTTGTATTAATACTTTTAGTAGAGACAAGGTTTCACGATATTGTCCAAGTTGGTCTTGAACTCCTGACCTCAAGTGATCCACCTGCCTCGGCCTCCCAAAGTGCTGGGATTACAGGCAGGAGCCACCGGGCCCAGCGCTAGTTCCTACTTTAAAAACAGTTGAAGAGTACATGTATAAATGGTTACATGGCAAATTTTAGGCCATGTATATTTAACCACAATAATTTTCTTAAAAACTAATCAGAACTGTGAAAAAAAAAAAGAAATTCAAATGCACAAAAAAAAAAAGACAGAAAAGAAACACTTAAAAATATTAACAGAGACTGAATCTTCACATGATGGGTGATTTTTCCCCATGTCTTTTATTTTTGATAATGAGGATTTTCCGTAATAAGTATTATTTTTATAGTAGAGATAATCCCAATACACTTTAATTTTGAAAAAAGAGAAAGAGAAAAATGAAGACGGGCTGAGTAGAAAGAGCTAGTTACTCACACTTAAGAAGATCAACTGGCCAGGCACGATGGCTCATGCCTGTCATCCCAGCACTTTGAGAGGCTGAGGCAAGAGGATTGCTTGAGCCCAGGAGTTTGAGACCAGCCTGGGCAACATAGTTAAGACCTTGTCTCTACAATTTTTTTTTAATTAGTTGGGCGTGGTGGCACATGCCTGTAGTCCTAGTCACTCAGAAGGCTGAGGTGGGAGGATCCCTTAAGCCCAGGAGGTAGAGGGTGCAGTGAGCCGAGATCATGTCTCTACATTCCAGCCTGGGTGACAGAGTGAGACCCTGTCCCCCAACCCCCGCCCAAAAAAGATCAACTGATGCCCTTCTTCTAATCAGCCAGTCACTTCTGGATGCTGCTTTCAAATAAATGGCCAGCAGGCTGACAGAGGGAATACGCACATGCAGAAAACGCTTCTAAACAAAAGCCTAACATTTGAAACTTCAAAGCATAAGTGAAAAACACAAAGGTCTCTCCTCGGTGTAAAAAACATAGATGAGCAAAGCAGTAAGAAGCAGTAGTTGATGTTTCATATAAGGAAAGCACAGCATTGCTATGTAAATCTGTATTTTCTCTCAATTTGAATTACATTCATTATCCCAAGCAATCAGAAGTCATTTGGCTGATTCTGAATGAATGATGTCTGTCTGAGCCAGGGGGCACCATTGTCTGGACTCCAGCTATGCTCACGCTTTCTTTCTTGGCCCCACACCTAGAAGGAACCTGACTATTCATGCATTTGTGCAATGGAAGCGCAGCCAGGCACCACCATTCATCGGTGGCAGCTACTCAAGTTGCAGGCATAATGCCTAAAAGGAGATCATGAGCTTCTCCAGACAGGCTAGCCCTGCTAACCCAGACTAACAACAAATGTCACAGAGGGTAGCCCATTAAGCTACTGATACCTAGAAGTGGGATCACTTTCCTCCAGGGTGGCAGAGACTTCTGGGTTGCTGGGAGACAAAGGTGACAGGCATTAAAAAAAAAAAAAAAAAAAAAAAAGGCCCCTCCCTACTGGGCTGTCAGCCCTGCCTGGGTACCACTGGAGCGGCAGCCTAAGACTGGGCTCCTGTCCAGAGCCCGGCTCACCCCCTCCCACTGTAGTCACAGCCCTTGCTTCACCCTCGCTGAACTGTTCACAGACTGCAACCAGAGGAGGGGATGCACAAACCCTGGGCCACTCTACAGAGCTGAGGGACCAAGCGGAGGAGAGGAAATAAGAGGTGCAGAAAATCTTCCAGCTTCCATACTGCCCAGAACCCAGTCCTTCAACATGGCTGAAAAGAGGGGCTTTAAATTTTTTTACATATACATATAATATATATCACACATATATATTATATAATTATATCACACATATTATATATTAGTATATATTTTTGTTTATAGAACTGTATATGTAATATATAATTAGTAATTAGTAATATATTACTATTAGTAATTATATATTACATATTACATACTTCTATATCATATATTTATATATAATTATATAATATATATTGTTGTTTGCTATGCATTGCACAATTTTTCTAAAAAAGCTCCCTGGGTAATAATGATTAGTACAAAGCACAATGGACACACAGAGATTAATGCTGTGTGAATCCTGCCTTAAGGCAAGTAGGAACTTGGGATTAAAACCCCTTTCTCTTCAATTATTTTTTAAAAGTAATGATATAAATTTTACTATATAGTCAAGATACCTATTGTACCTCATGGTAACTATAATCAATAACAATATATTGTATACTTGAAAACAGGTAAGAGAGTAGATTTTAAGTGTTATCACAAAAAATAAGTATGTGAGGAATGTATATGTTAAATAGCTTGATTTAGCCATTTCACAATGCATACACCTATCAAAACATCATCATTTAGCCACAAGAAAGAAGGAAATCCTGCCATTTGCAGCAATATGGCTGAGCTTGGATGACATTAAGTAAAATAGGCCAGGCACAGAAGGATAAACACTGCACTGTTCTCGCTCATATGTGGAAGCTGGAAAGTTGATCTAGAAGTGGAGAGTAGACTAGAGGTTACTTGAGGCTGGGAAGGGAAGAGGAGGGACATAGACAAAAGTTGGTTAACAGATACAAAAGCACAACTAGAGGCTGGACATGGTGGCTCTCGCCTGTAATCCCAGCACTTTGATAGGCTGAGGCGGGAGGGTAACTTGAGCCCAGGAGTTCTAGACTAGCCTGGGCAACATGGCGAAACCCTGTCTCTACAAAAAATAACCCAGCGTGGTGGTGTACACCTGCAGGCCCAGCTACTCAGGAGGCTGAGAAGAGATGATCACCTGTGCCTGGAAGGTCAAGGCTGCAGTGAGCCATGACTGCACCACTGCACTCCAGCCTGGGCAACAGAGTGAGACCGTGTCTCAAAAAAATAAAAATAAAAGTGCGCAGCTAGAGAGGAGGAATGGGTTGAGCACCTGTAGGCACTGTAGGGTAACTCTAATAATTTATTGCATATTTTCAATTAGCTTGAAGAGCAGATTTTGAATGTTCCCAAGGCAAAGTAATGATAACTTTGTCTGTGGTGACAGATATGCTAATTACCCTGATTTGATCATCACACAGTATATTCATACATGGAAATATCACAATGTCCCCCATAAATATTTGCAAGTATTATGTGTCAACTAAAAATAATAAAAGCAAAAAATACATCATGTTGTACACCATAAATTTATATGTTTTCTTACCATCAGTTAAAATACAAATAAAAATCTTAAAAAGAAAGAAAAACGCTGGGCATAGTGGCTCATGCCTATAATCCCAGCACTTTGGAAGGCTAAGGCAGGAGGATCGCTTGAGCCCAGGAGTTCAAAACCAGCCTGGGCAACATGGCAAGACCTCGTCTCTACAAAAAGTAAATAAAAAGTTAGCTGGGCGTGGTATGCTCCTGTAGTCCCAGCTACTCAGGAGGCTGAGGTGAGAGGACTGCTTGAGCCCAGGAGGTCAAGGCTGCAGTGAGCTGTGATTGTGCCACTGCACTCGAGACTGGGTAAGCAAAAAAATAAAAAATAAAAATAAAAAATTACAGCATATGGGATTGTATAGAACAGGATAATGTCAACAAAGCAGAATGAAAGAGAAAAGTTCAGCCTGAATTACTAAAATGACAAAGCAAGAGAGCATTTTTAAAGAAATATTATCTCATTATCTACAAGTAAATATAGTCAAACCACTTTTTTTGTCCCCCGAGACAGGGTCTCGCTCTGTCACCCAGACTGGAGTGCGGTGATGCAATCACAGATCACTGCAGCCTCGACCTCCCAGGCTCAAGCGATCCTCCCACCTCAGCCTCTTCAGTAGCTGGGACCACAGGCACACACCATCAGGCCTGGCTAATTTTTTCTGTTTTTTTTTTTTTTGTAGAGTCAGAGTCTCGCTACATAGCCCAGGCTGGAAAACCACATCTTTACTAATGTGCGCAACCCACGTTAATATCCTGTGAGACAGCAATCACATTTATCTCATCTTCACTGTATATCACCAGCACCTGACCACAGGTACTTAGCAAGCATTTGCTAAACGGATGACTCAATGACTACAGTCATCTCCACTATGTTTATAAAATTTTACCTTGAAAAGGTCTCTGGGAATCTGCCTTCATGAAAAGATAAGAATTCTACTTTATGATCTCAATCATTTTATAAATGGTACAGTACTCCAAAATTACTTGAAAAACTTCATTGTTATATGTACTCAATCTCATTTAAACTATTTTGCAAACTCTTTTAATGTTTTTAAAATATGGAATGCTTCCCCAATATGCATGTCATCCTTGCACAGGGGCCACGCTCATCTTCTTTGTTGCATTTCAATTTTAGTCTATATGCTGCTGAAGCGAGCACTGCAAGCTCCTTAGCACATGCAAAAGTCAGTGTCAGCTTGGTTTGCACGTGAAATTCTAGAATTTGGAATTTGTGGAATTCAAATGAAGTTTTAACTACTTAAAAATCACACACTTGCACACATGCAATCTAAGGAGAGCATAAAAGAATGCTGAGTATTTTGCAATCCTTACCTACTTGGTATATTCCTGATGATAAAGGGGAGAGAGAGAGAAAAACTACGATTATGCACAGACGCAGCAATGGCAGCCCATCTCCTACCTCATCTCTCCCTTCACATCTTCACTAAGGGGATCCAGTGGTTATGATTTGAGTTATTTTAAAGCTAGAATAGCTGTGAACACAGTGACATCTGAGTAAATAATCTCTTAAGGGTTCATGGATGGCCATGAGGGTATGTGTCAGGGCCTAGTCACCTTCCAAAAACAGTCAGCTGGAAAAGGAATAAAGCACAACCTCCAATTTACCAAAACTGAAACAACAGTGTTCTCTCAGCTTCCATTGCAAGGTGGGTCCTTAATATGCCACATGACCTGGGACAGTCGTCAACAGCCTTGCCAAGAAGCCTAAAGAGAGCTGGTAGCTGTACCACCCGCAGGAGTGAGAGGGAACGCTGGTCCCATGGCAACATGGAAGAGGGCTCCATAATGGATCTCAAGCAGCCTCCCTCCCCGCTCCCCACCTCCATTAATTTTTACTTTATTACGACTTTCAACAAAAGAAATATTTTTATGTGAATTATAAAACAGGCCGAACACGGTGGCTCACGCCTGTAATCCCAGCACTTTGGGAGGCCGAGGCGGGCAGATCACATGAGGCCAGGAGTTCAAGAACAGCCTGGCCAACATGGCGAAACCCCGTCTCTACTAAAAATACAAAAATTGGCCAGGTATGGTGGTATACGTCTGTAATCCCAGCTACTCGGGAGGCTGAGTCATGAGAATCATTTGAGCCTGGGAGGCAGAGGTTGCAGTGAGCCAAGATAGCACCACTGCCCTACAGCCTAGGCAACAGGAAGAGACTCCGTCTCAAAAAGCAAAAAATTTTTAAAAATAAAATAACTGAAAGCTAGGAGAAAAACTCAGAATATTTAAAAATGGGATATTTAATTTTCTATGCAAGCCATAAAATACCTACACAGCAGCATTAAAGCTATCTTATTTCAAGAAGTAAAGTTCTAAAAGTAAATTGATATTTATAGTGAGAAAACTATCTTTCTACAACATGAAAATAATGTACAGATTCTGCTATCTCTTCAAATTAACAGCAGCATCTGAGCTTCTCATATTCACAAAATCATCTAATTCACTTCTTTCCTTCACATTCAACTCTCGGTCCCAGAGCTGTGATGCTTACTACCTGGATTCTGAGCCTATGCTGAGAGTGGTGTTTGATTTTTGTTATTCTTATAGAATATACTGGCTGTAATACCATCAGAAGGCATTAAATGCAGGCACTGAAAGTAAGGTTTTCTCAGATAAGCAATGAACAGAACTTGGAAAAATCCAGAGCTCTTTCCACGCCCCCCCAAATATTTCTTTCCAAGGATCAAAACGAGATTCTAATCCTGTCTATCTGAAACAGTATCGGTTACCATGGTGCTAAATAATTTTTAAGATTTTGAAAAACCACATCCAAAGAAAAAACTCTTCCCTTTTTCTAAGGGGATGTCCTTAACATTACAAAAGAACCAAGTGGAAGGAGCTGGAAGGAACTTCAAGGACCAGCTAGTGCAGCCCCACAGGAGCCTTGAAGGCTGAGCAACCCGAGAGGCCACAAGCACGTCAGTGAGAGGAGACAAGGACAGGCCAGGGCAGCCCCACAGGAGCCTCAAAGGCTGAGCCACCCACAAGGCCACAAGCGTGTTAGTGAGAGGAGAGGCCCTTGGGCTTCTGTCCAGTCTGTTCATTTCTAGAATACAGTTCACTCTGCACTGCATTTCCATACAGAGAAATTTATGATTAAAAACTGTAAGTATAAAAATTCCTATTAAAAATAATATCCTGGCCGGGCGTGGTGGCTCATGCCTATAATCCCAGCACTTTGGGAAGGCGAGGCGGATGGATCGCTTGAGTCAAGGAGTTCAAGACCAGCCTGAGCAACACGGTGAAACCTCGTCTCTACAAAAATTAGCCAGGTGTGATGGCAGAGGCCTGTAATCCCAGCTACTAAGGAGACTGAGGTGGGAGGATCGCCTAAGCCTGGGAGGTCGAGGCTGCAGTGAGCCGGGACTGTGCCACTGCACTCCAGCTTCAGTGATAGAGCAAGACCCTGTCTCAAAAAAAAAATAGTAATAATAATATTCTGAGGCCTCCCAATGATCTTTGCACTATTGAAATTCAATCCTTAAATAAAAATAAACCTCCAGCAAATACAACAGCTGCAGTAGCACATCTATTTAATACAACCTATTACACTAAAAACAAGCTACCTTGCTATCACTCCAAAAAAATGCTCCCAAGTCTAGAGACTTGTGGGTCCCACTTTATTACAGTGCATCAGCCTTAACAGTCATACCCTTTAGAACAGGAGTGAAGTTCATTTTATACCTGGCCTATGAAGCTGTCTGTGACTCCCAAAGCAAACATGCTAAACCATCTGATCACACTAAACCACCTGCTGGAAGAAAGATCTAGGAACAGAACTTAACATAATGGACTTGGGCCTATGATAAACAAACAACTCTCTGACTGACAGTTGTGAATCCTTGAATTGGTTCCTAAGAAAGCTACTGAATCCTGGGGGCAGTTTTTGAGACTCTGGTTTCAGTGTGCTTCCTCCTTGACCTCTGGGCAGGAAAATCGTGAGGACTCTTAACTAAAGTGAAGCGAGGCTATTAACCTTAAGACGTACCCCAGTGAATCCCTGGCCCCAAAGCAGACACCAATACCACGTTAGATGGTGACAACTGGTGCTAAGAAACCACAGGAATGATGAATTTTCCATTTCCCAGATTTCTTTTCTAAGGGTTTAGCATTTGAAGTAGTGTAAGGCCCTAGCCTTCGGACTCTCATAGGGACTACTTTTAATGGGAAGAACCAGAAGAGTCACAGACCGCTCTGCGGGGCTCTGTGGGACCTGCCATCGTTGACGGCTCCCGGCGTCTTATCTCCTGTGTCCCTCTCGCTGGACTCTTCACTGACCGTAGAGTCAGCATCTGAGGGAGAAACTCTGCAGACACAAAATGAATTGCAAATATTAGAAACAAGAAAGAATGAAAAGGAAAAAGTCCCATTAATTTGTGTGTGGAAGTCAGGCTTCCAGGCAAAACCAGCAGAAATGAAACGGTCCAAAAAATTATTCCATAGCACAGCGTCTTCAAGGATCACATTAACACCACAGTCACCTCCTGAAGACAGATTAACATGGCTTACTAAATGGCTCAGCAGGCTGCATTTCAACAAATGCTAGACAATTAAGTGCCAGATAGGAGGAAGGTCCCACAGTTACCAGGGCTCAAGGCCCAGCCCCTGGCCCCCAGTCTTTTCTGGACCAGCAGTCTGGGTTTAGCATGAGTTGGATCAAACAGGACCTGGGGTTCACGATTAACTAGGTCTGCAGAATCCTCAGGATGCTAGAGTAGCTATGCAGTCACCCCAAATAACTCCAGATCTTTGGAAGGTGCTTACACTGAGATCTGATTCTTTATATAAAAAGCAAGAGTATTGTGGCACCCAGCTTGCACCAGGGAAAATTCCTTCATCAGTTGGCTCCCTGGCTTCAATGACGATGTGGAATGCCAAGACATTCTGGTGCCCAGAAAGATGCTAAAACATTGTATTAACCATGCAGACCATTGAGATATCATAACTAAATGTCAATGACAAGGCTACCAGGCAAGAAAAAAAAAATACTTTGCAAAATTTTACTTGCGTATTAAATAACCCCCAATGATTCCATTTATTCTTAGCCTGCAAAATAATTAATCAAATAGCATCTCTCTACATAACTTATTTTCTTTTGTAAAGATCATGTTCTGACATCTATTACACTCTTAAAACTAGGCCAGAACCCCTGGGGTAGGTTTCCTGGTAAGACAGAAATCATGACATCGTTTCAAATGTTGATACGATCACACACTTTTTTTTGCTCTTAGCAGGAAATCAGGATTTGGCGTTCCAAAGCTCAAAGAAAGGCTGACAACAGGAGGCTTCAGTAGCCAAAGCCTGACGGTGCTATGATGGAAAGTCAACTTAACAAACCCGATTCTGAACTCTGTCTTCTTTCACAGAGCTACAGCCCTTCTCACAGGGTCAGAGAGTGAGGAGGGGCTTCCAGGTAGCCTGGAAAACTAATAGGCAATTCTCCATGTGCTATACTTTGAGAGTGGGAATGGGGAGCGAGGCAGGGAGGAGGCGGTGAAGAGTCTTGTGTGATATCCTGACAAAGGTGACATACATAAGCAGCCAGAGAAAAACAAAGCAAACACAGGAGGATGTGATGAAGGTCACCTGCAGGCAAAGCAATGAAGTCACAGCAGCTGCTGGCAACCCAGGCATGGACACAGCAGTCCACACAGGCTGAGCGTGTACCATGTGCTGTGCACTCCTTCTATGTTATTTCTGATATTATCTCCATGAGGCCTAGCATGCTCCCCTCAGGATATATACACATGAGCTGGTCAATCTCTAATCAAGTCTGATGGGGACCCCTAAACCATCACAGATAGTGATTCATGATCTTCAACCGTGTGGGGAAAGAAATCACACAGCCTTCTTTGGCAGCCCGTGAGAGTGGCTCGGAAACACTCTTGGGCTCATGTGTGACTTTGGGCAAGTCATCAGACTCCTGGGCTGCACATGCAGGGCTGCACTCACCATCAGCCCTTGTGACATCAGAAACTCACAGCCTGATAACAGAAGCATGCTCTGCCACAAAGAATAATACAGAAAGCCCAATAATAACCTTCCTCTGTGACGAACATTCTTGGAAGGGATCTTTGACTTGGGGCTTGGCACGTCTCCATTTTCCGAGGGCGTGGTGTGGTTCTTCAGAGGTCCTGGCAGTGGTGCTGGCTCATGAATAATCAATATGTCGTCTTTATTGTGCTGACCCAGATGCTGCTTGGCAAAATCGAAGCCCTTCACACTAGGGATCTGCAGCTGAAACATACACACACACAAACAAGATTGTTAACCCGGAATCCAAGGCTGAGGAGAGGAGCACAACTTCTGACCCAAGACTGTGCTGGCAATTCCACAACTCCAATCCAACAAGCATCGCTAGAACATGGACCGCATGCCAGGTTCTGTTTATACCCAGAGTTCCAGGAGAAGACAGGCACTTGTGAAAGATTAAACAAGAGTACAAGGATTAAATAGCTAGACCCTAGGACAACACCTGACCTGCTGTCACAGCAGCATACCATGTGCCATGTGGCAGGAGCAAGATATTCTTTATAGGGTAATGGGGACCAAAGCCAGGCCTTGAGAACAGACAGGACTTAGAAAGAGGAGGCTACAAAGAGAATGTTCTAGATCATATCAGGAACCAGAGAACACTGAGGACTGGGAAGAAATCACATTGGCTATGCTAGATGGGTCAGAGCATAGGAGCACGAGAGAAAAGTCCAATCTGTATATGGATGACTCCAAAAATGCCAGCTTCTGGAGCTGGCCCTCTGGGAAATCAGAAAACCACTAAACATTTCTAAACAGGCAGATTTCTAAAATACAAGCACATAGGACACCAAGGAAGCAGGAAGAGAGCCTGGCCATGCGCATAAAACCACAAAGACATGAGCCCCAAATCTTAGCAGTGAACATGGGAAGGAATGAACAGCTCTAGGGATCAGGCAGAAAGACCTAGAAGCCAAATAGATAAGAGAGGCAAAGGAAGAGAAAGAAGCCAATGAGGACGTGAATTTTTGGGCAGGGGCATCGTGAAGCATGAAAGTGACGTTAAGGGAAAGAGGCGAGTCATATAGGAATGATGGCTCGAGACAAAATGACAGGTTTCATTTCAAACACGCTTAATTTGAGGCCCCAAAGGATGTCAGCTTGGTATAGCTGGAGGTGGGGAACCATAGCCTGGGGGAACTTGCAGGCTCAGATGTGACTTCAAGAACCACCCACATAAAGGTGACAGGTAGGGGAGCTGAGTTTTTCAACATAAATACAGATTCTGTGGATAAAGTGTTGGAGAACATCTAATAGTTTGGGGCTAAGAAGAGAAAAAGGAAGCAAGGAAGAAAATAGAATGTGATTTCAAAGAAACAGAAGAATTTGGAAAGTTCCATGTAGTAGAAGCAAAGGGAACAAAGAATTTCTAGAAAGAAGTGGTCAAAAGAAGTAATGGGGCACAAAACCGAAGGAGAAAGGGCTCTTCAAAAACGTGCCCCACTCAAACCAGTGGATGCAGGATTCCTCTCCAGGGATACAAGCATCACCCCACACCAAACCCATGACAGACCCCTGAGCCTGCAACTAGGGATGCCAGGCCTCAGCTTCTAGAGCTGTGGTAAGATATTATGTCATCAAACATGCTATTTGTTGGCTGGGCACGGTGGCTCACATCTGTAATCCCAGCATTTCAGGAGGCTGAATCGGGCAGATCACCTGAGGTCAGGAGTTCGAGACCAGCCTGGCCAACGTGGTGAAACCCCGTCCCCACTAAAAAAATAAAAAATTAGCCAGACATGGTATGGTGGTGCACACCTGTAATCCCAGCTACTCGGGAAGGTGAGGCAGGAGAATCACTTCAACCTGGGAGTTGGAGATTTCAGTAAGCTGAGATCGCGCCACTGCACTCCAGCCTGGGTGAAAGAGTAAGACTCCATCTCAAAAAAAAAAAAAAAAAAAAAAAGCCATTTGTTATTGTTCACATTTCTTTTTTTTTTTTTTTTTCTTAAGACAGTCTGGCTCCATCACCCAGGCTGGAGTGCAGTGGTACAATCTCAGCTGACTACAACCTCTGCCTCCCGGGTTCAAGTGATTCTCCTGCCTCAGCCTCCCAAGTAGCTGAGATTAAGGGTGCACGCCACCATGCCAGGGGTAATTTTTTGGTATTTTTAGTAGAGATGGGGTCTCACTATGTTGCCCAGGCTGGTCTCAAACTCCTGGTCTCCAGTGATTCAACCACCTTGGCTGCCCAAAGTGCAAGGATTACAGGTGTGAGCCACTGTGCCCTTGGAAAGACCCTCCAAGGTATGCAGAAATGTGGACAATAACAGTATTTCTGATGACATGAAAAGTGCCAGGGTATTAACAGTTTCCTTAATTCAAGCTTGCAAAGCACAGGGAAATAAACTGCACAGCAATGGTCGTCCCAAGGGGTCTCCTCCATGGAATGCCAAAAGCAAACCGAAGCCTTCCCTCCTGCCCAGGCATATTCCACATCCACACAGTGACACTCTGAAACACTTCTCTGGTCTTCATCCCCGCTTCCTGGCGTACACCTCCTAAAATACGTGGAGTCTCCTGAGGATGTCTTTTTGCAGGCTAGTGAGTTGACTGATGGCCAGCAGCCCCGAGGTAGCTGCAGGATAGGGGCTGCTCACCACAGAGCCCCAGGCATGATACAAGGGTCAGGGCATTCAGCCCCACCCCCCAACCTTCAGGGAGGGGAGAGGGGCTGAAAGTTAAGTTGATCACCAATAGCCAATGGTTAAGTTGATCACCATAGCCAAACAGGCCTATGTAAAGCAGCCTCCTGAAAAACGCAAAAGGGCAGGGTCCAGGGAGCTTCTGGAAGGCTGAAGACTGTGGAGGTTCCTGGAAGGTAGCACCCCCACGGAGGGCACAGAAGCTCTGTACCCCCAATTCCCCCCATACCTCACCCTTTGCATCTCTTTATCTGTGCGCTTGCGCTTTGTAATATCTGTAAACTAAGAATAAAATCCTAAGTCCCCAACCTACTGAACAGGCCCCCTCTTGGCCAAAGGGACTTCAGAGAAACCTGAAAAACTGAGTTCTTGGCCGTAGCAGGAAGGGAGGTGGGACATGCATCATTACAGCCCTTCCCTTGTAGAGTTTAGGCAAAACTGACCAGCATTAATATTAAAACCGAGATTATAAGACAGATAGAACAGATTCTTTGTGGTAATAAGATACTAAATTATAAACAAGACCTAAAGCCATGCAAAGGAGTGTTAAGTCACACCCTACGAACAATAAAATCTGGTTAAATTGTTTTTGTTTTTGTTTAATTAACCCGCTGTAATGTGGCTTACTTTCTAACCTGACTCTGGTATAGCATCACATGGCAGACAGCAGACCCCTTATCTTAACTTAAACATTCCTTTGAAGTGACTTTCGGTCTTTAGACAAAACTTAACTCTCTCAACCAATTGCCAACTAAAGAATCCTGAAACACACCTATGACTTGTAAGCCCCTCACTTCAAGATATCCCGCCCTTTCAGGCCGAGCTTCTATGTATTGGGTTATTTCTTCTCCCGTAACTCCTGTCTCCTTAAAATGTTTATGTGGAGGGCCGGGCACAGTGGCTTACGCCTGTAATCCCAACACTTTGGGAGGCCGAGCCGCGTGGATCACCTAAGGTCGGAAGTTTGAGACCAGCCTGACTAACAGGGAGAAACCCCGTCTCTACTAAAAATACAAAATTAGACGGGCGTGGTGGCACGTGCCTGTAATCCCAGCTACTCAGGAGGCTGAGGCAGGAGAATAGCTTGAACCAGGGAGGCGGAGGCTGTGGTGAGCTGAGATCGAACCATTGTACTCCAGCCTTGTACTCCAGGTGGATTGTAATCCACCATTGTACTCCAGCCTTGTACTCCAGGTGGATTGTAATCCACCATTGTACTCCAGGGGGACAAGAACAAAACTCTGTCTTAAAAAAAAATAATAAAAAAAATGTATATGTGGAGTCCTGATAAGTAACAATGCGGAAGGGGTCCCACGTAGGGCAGAACAATTGTTCTGAGAAATGGCTTATCACAGACAACCTGCTGGCATGATATCCTGTTTCCAAACACCTCATTCTGCTCATAGCCCCAGCAGCATGACCCATAAAACTTCCCTCCTGCCCCTGTCTCTTGCCCGACAGCCCCTTCTCTGCTGTGCTGGCCACTGCACCCTTGCAACATTATCTTCATAAATTCTCTAATAAATCTGCCTTTCTTTACCTGCAGCTGTCTTGGCCTTTACCACCCACAACGATGGCCCCAGCCAGATGCAACGTCAACCGTATCAACCCAAATTGTAATCTGACCGCCTTGGGCCATTTACTCACAGCTTCTTGGGCTCGTGCTTTCTCAGGGCCATGGTCACTCATACTGGCTTGGAATAAACCTCTTTAAGATATTTTACAGAGTCTGGTTTTTCTGTTAACATATCCTTTGTGATAAACTGGTAAACAAAAATGTTTCCCCAAGTCCTGTGAACTGCTCTAGCAAATTAATCAAACCCAAAAAGCGATGGTGGGAACCTCAACTTGAAGCCAGTCGGTCAGAAGTTCTGGAGACCTACACTTGTGATGGGTGCAGGTGGAGGAGGACAGTCTTGGGGACTGAGCCCTCCACCTGTAGGATCTGAGGCTACCTCCCAGTGGACAGTGTCGGAACTGAATTCAAGGACACCCAGCTGATAACTGCTGCTTGGTGTGTGAGGAAAGCCCCCCCCAAATTCGGTCACAGAAGTCTCCTGTGTTGACTGTTGTGTGGTGTGAGAGCAGAGGAGAAGCATGGTTTGAGTTTTTCCACTCACACACACACCCCTACAGAGTACTGTCAGTCAAAAGACAAAGGCCAAACAGATCTAAGGAGTGATTTTAGACAATATATTATTACACACAGAAACAAAAGGCTTTGTCTTATTTGTGCTAACTTTATGCACAAATGAGTGACAACATCAGTGGCTTAGGTCTGTGACCTAAGGTCTTTTTTTTTTCATTTGATGTGGTCTCGCTCTGTCACCCAGGCTGGAGTGCAGTAGCACAATCTCAGCTCACTGCAGCCTCAATCTCCCAAGACCAAGCAATCCTCCCACCTGAGCCTCCCAAGGAGCTGGGACCACAGACATGTGCCATCACGCCTGGCTAATATTTTAAAATTTTTTTGTAGAGACAGGATCTTGCTACATTGCCCAGCTGATCTTGAACTCCAGGGCTCAAGCAATCCTCCTGCCTCAGCCTCCCAAAGTGCTGGGACTATAGACGTGAGCCACTGAGACCGGCCTTAACATCTTTTATAAGCTGAAATTCTCGGATCAATGGGTAGAAGGAATGTCATCTGCAATAATGATTTATGCCAGCAGAGGGGGACAAAACTTACAGTAAACACAGTTTACAAAAATGAAACAAAAGGCAAAAGCTGACTTCCTCTGTTTTCTGATTAAAGAGCTCCTGTTACAGGAGTAGACCACTCCACCACTTCAGCAGTTCATGAGCATAACAGCCCCTCAGCCTTTTGCAAATGACAAACCCAAACCTGTTGTTCCACTGCATGCCCATTATTATTTATTTAAATAAATGTATTTATTATGATTTATTTAAGTAAATGTATTTATTATGATTTTTTTTTGAGATGGAGTCTCACTCTGTTGCCCAGGCTGGAATACAATGGTACGATGTCGGCTTACTGCAACCTCCACCTCCTGGGTTCAAGCAATTCTCCTGCCTCAGCCTCCCAACTAGCTGGGACTACAGGCGTGCACCACCACGTCTGGCTAACTTTTATGTATATATATATTTTTTATTACAGATGGGGTTTCACCATGTTGGCCAGGCTGGTCTCAAACTCCTGACCTTAGGTGATCCGCCTGCTTCAGCTTCCCAAAGTGCTGGCATTACAGGCATGAGCCACCACGCCTGGCCTATTTATTATTAAATATTTATTTAAAGTAAATTTATTAAGCACTTGTGTAAATTATTTAAATTAATTATTAAATATTTATTTACATAAAATAAATTCATCATTAGATGTTTCTTTAAACACATGTATTTAAAACGTATTTAAATAAAATACGTTTATTTTCTCATCTGTGACCCATGGACTAGCACCCTGAGTTTCAACTGGTCTACCCAAACCCCGGGCAGCAGACACACAGTTTTCTAGGAGCAGGCAGCCCTTTTACAGGGATCATTCCAGATGCACACCTCTGTACAAGTCCTCCCTACACTAGTGATTTTCCTGAGAGCTGTCCAGCATGTGCCTGTGGTCCGGGCAGCATGCTGGCTCCCCCTCCCACCTTCCCTTTCCCAAGTCCTCCCACTTTACAGAAGAGAGGCCCGCCTGTCATCCATGCAGCAGCTTCCTGTGGTGCTCTGCCCAGAGATGTAGAAACCTCGGGAACATCAAATAAAATCACAATTCAAAATGCTGGTCTTGGTCAATCAAGGCACAATAAATTTGTGGTATGGTTTGCTTTCTCTCTTAAAGAACTGAGAGAGAAATACAGCCATGAAATAGGACAATTCGTTCCACGTTGGGAAACTGTGAACTTAGATATTCTGTAGAAGAGGCGGCAGCAGCAGCGGCAGCAGCGGCAGCAGCGGCAGCAGCGGCAGCAGCAGCAGCAGCAGCAGCAGCAGTGAGGGTTTTATTTCATAGCTTCCCCTCGACCATCTCCCAGCCATTGAAGAACAGTTCACTCCCGCAGAAGAATCCAAGAAGAACAGGGAAGAGGACGGCAGTGAGAAATGCCAAGGGCATTGTCTCATTTCATCCAGGGGACAAACTCATGGCAGGGCTCTGTGCTTTATCTGTCTATGTGACAACTGTAATCTTCAAGATCTGTTCAGCAGCGTGTGGAAAACCCAAGGTGCCACAATGCATACGCTTTCCGTGAGCTCACCATCCTCAGGAATGAAAGCCTGGCAGGCACCCTTGTCCACGGGGACTCAGTTGGGGTCTTAACAACGTATTTTGTATTAAAAGGAAAAAGGGGTGAAAAGGTCCATGTTTACTTCCGAAAGATCAAAATTACAACTTCAAAAGAACAAATAAGGGAGAGCTGAGTTAATACTGTATACTTTCCTGCACAATTACTCAGACTTGCAGGATACTTTCGTTCACTTCTTTCAAATGATTGATTACTGGATACTGCACATCTGTGTCCAGGTTGCTTGAATGCAAGGCACTTGTTCACTGGTCCATGACCCCTTTCTCTGCTGGTTTATTTGTTGTCCCTGTGTACTTACTGGATTTAAGATCAACTACACAGCAACACGTTTGGATTCTACCATAATGTACTTAACAGCAATCATCTATGTGTCTTTTCTAAACCCCACACTTACTAGTCAAATATTTTTTCCTTTTGTTGTAAATTTCCACAAAGATTCAACTGCTCTCTTGAAAGCAAATCATTGATGTATGTATGGGTAGATGAAAAATTAGGCAGGCTAAGAGGTAACCCTCCTGCACATTAAAAAATCCGTTCTGCGTGATTAAGATGATTCCTTTCTCAGACTTTGACATGCGGTCCTAAT
This sequence comes from Pan paniscus, assembly GCF_029289425.2. Lineage (NCBI taxonomy): Eukaryota > Metazoa > Chordata > Mammalia > Primates > Hominidae > Pan > Pan paniscus. The sequence goes on from NC_073255.2 coordinate 175,702,245, forward strand.
TTACGAAATATATAATTATAAATATTATTTTCTTCTTGAAATGAAATACTAATCCATCTATATAATTCTCAAATGTCCATCTGTCAAGCCTTTTTCAGATGCCTGAGAAAATTGATATTGGATGCCACTTATTCACAGCTGATGATAAAAATCCTAACAGGAGCGATTTCCAATTTTATGGGGTTGCTTTTACCCCAGCAGCACCTCATTTAACTACAAACAAGGTGCCTCTAAGTGAAAGAAAACAGATATACTAAACAGTCATTTAATCATCACCTCCATCATTTAATAAACCTTGCTGAAATCCTTTTTGGTATACTTCCCAGTAAGAAAGTGAATGCCTCTAATGACTGGGCAACTGTTTTGCTTTGTTTTTAACAAGTTAGGTGGTTTGCTTTACCAAAACTGGAAAAGGAGCTACAGATGGCCTCCCCTAAGTAGAGGTCTCCAAAGTGAACAACATAAAAATACCAACAGTATTGCCTCTATAGGGCGGTCTACGTAGCCCAAGCCTAGGTACCTAAATGTCTTCCCTCACGTACGCTCAGGGCCCATGTAGGAAAGAAACATGACAGTATTCATGAAAATGCTTCATAAATGCCAAAGTACCCTACAAATGATGCTGACAGCATTATTATTACTGTTGATTGATGAAACATCGAGCAGTTAATATACAGCTAAGAATTCTAAGGCATCAGAGTTATAAATAAGAATTTAGATACAATATTTTGTTAAGTCAACAACAAGATGCGACACAGGGTCCCTCAAGAAATAGCTGATGACCAAATGAACTTCAAAACGCTCAACTGAAGTACCAAACTGACTGGTTTTTTTTCTGGGTAACCAAGAAAACGGCACGTGTCATAAATGAAATATACAAGTCCTCTTGGCTTACTGTTGATTCTGACCAACGTCTTTAAATACATCCATTAGATCCTTGCACTTCTCACAAACTGAGTGAGTCATCACCTTCTATACCAATAGAAATTTGGCAACCAGTCTGTGCGTATTATGCACAAAACAAAAGCCATCTACACACAGAAGGAAAACCTAGAGGGAACACTGCCCCTCCTCCCTTAGATAATTACCTTCTTTTGTCTCATCTCTACTTGCCAGATCACTTTTTCTAGTTTTTCCACTTCTTTTAAAATAGAACCTAGAGTTCAGTCTGGCTGGTATACTATGTCTCCAGCTCCCTCCCACATGCAGCATACGTTTAATCAGTATTTTATAAAAGAAGAATCAAGATTAATGAGAGTGTTCAATATTCATATTAGGACCGAGTTATTTCTGAAGAAGGATGGCTCTTTTGTTCTTTCTCTCTTTGATATATCACAGAGGGAACAGGCCACAGTGTCTGTGCCCCACCGGAATACGTCACCAACAAGCCAAGGAGACTGACTGGTGGGCAGGTCAGCCAAGTAATGAGAGAGACGCCTGATGAATGTGAACACGTGGGCCATAAATACAATACAGCCCAGGTGGCACAAAACGCAGTGAAGCCCACGGTATTCGGGTTAGCCAGAGCCCCTGGGAAGGAGTTGAGATGACAGCAGAAACACAGAGCAAATCCCAAAAGTGTCTGAATAAAAATTTGCCACCATGTAGCGAGTGCCATTGTAAACATTTATTACCTGATTGATGTCATTTGTGAAAAGTCACCACAACCACCATGCTGTTTCCATTTAGGAGGTGAAGACAAGGCAAAGTTATTGCCATCTGTTTGTCTTCAGTGCAGCCCCACACGGGCACTCCCGTAACCCTGTGGTCCCAGAGTTTGGGAGAGCAGGGCTCCCAGATTCTCCCACCCACAGGCGACACCCGGCACGGTCGGCCAGCTGTGGGTGAACTGAGACCACCTACACGTTAGGTGTGACAGGCGACCTTTGCAGAGAATCAAACAGCAACCATAGGGAACCAGCTGACCTTGGCTGAGATGGAACGAAATGCTCACAGAGCCTCTTTTCAATCCACTGTCCATACTGCCTCCCAAAGGGATCATTCCAAAAGCAAATGTGTTCAAGCTGCTCTCCCTGCTGAAAACCTTTCAATGCTTGCCCACTGCTTACAGCATAATTTGCAATCCCTTCTATGTCCTGAAAACCCCCCAGGGCCTGGCTCTCTGCCACCTGGGTTTCGGCTGTGCCCTTTTTTATGACCTTTGCTCTAGCTTCCTGAGCTGCCCTCCGCTCCCCCACTGGGCCCGCCTTCATCTCCACCGTGAAGCTTCAGCTCTGGTGTCACCTCCCTGAAGAAGGTAGAAGTACCCCACCACTGCAAATGGGGTGCCCCCCTCCTCTGTGTTCTCCAGACATCCTTATACTCCTGGATGTCTGCTTTCGGATGGCTCGTCCTTCTCCCTTGCTAAAGTCCTGGAATGCAGAGATCGCGTGCTATTTGTGTTGGTAACTGAGCCGGATCTGGCGTGGCTCACAGCAAATGCTCAATGTTTGGTGAGTGACACCCAGTGCCTGAGGCAGCTCCAGCCGGTTGCCCAAAGTGCTGCCCTTTAGAAGCAACCAAGGGCAGTCAGGAGCTCTGGTCTGACACCAATAACGAGGTGTGGACTATCCCCCATCAGAAGGAATAAGTTTCCATGAGGCCAGTGGCATCCAGCCAATGCCATTCATGATGAAGAGGATCCAGGCTGGAGTTTTTTAGGCAACAGTAACAAATGATGACTTGAGTCTACAGATAGAGAATACAGATAAAAGAAAGCATGAGGTTTTCTTCCTTATTACTGAAAATAAGCAAAGGCTGTGCCTCAAAACAAGACAGAATGGCCTCTCCCTCCTATCATATTTCAAAATTAATCTACTCCCAGACAATCTGAAGAGGTTTCCTTCTCGTTACGAGGGGAAGGGGGGTGCGGATTTTAGGTCAGCAGATTTATTGTTTCCAGATGTTTGCAGCTCTGGGATTTGCTGAAGGATTTCCGAGAGTAGTGGTGAGGCGCATGAGGAGGTGGGGAGAGCAGAACGAAGAGAGAGACAACAGCCACATGAGCAGGAGACAGAGCTCTTGAAGTCATAGGGGAGGGTGACATCTCTGCACATTATCCTGAGGACGAGGCTAGAGGCCCTTTGCTATGGCCACATGACCTTAAAAGAAACACGTATGAACTAAAGACATTTGTTTTTAAACAAATGAAGAGCATCATTTTCCCATTTTAAACACACGACAAAATCTATAGGACGGGTTCCTGTGCCAGCAAAACACGACTGAGCTTCTGCAACACTGGCAAGGCTTGGCCCTCCTAACAGTGTCAGAAGACAGTTATTCTTTTGGGGAATCCTCCCTGCAGGACCTTTTCTGTAAACCTGTTGTCAGGATGTATGGGCAGGTCTTTGCAGCCCTGGAGGAAAAAGAGCAGCTCTAAGGGCTGGAAGTTCCATCTGAAACTCTGTCCATTTGATTTACAGCCACATCTGGGACTTGAAAATGTTTAGGAAGTAAAAGTGAGAGAAGGAGAAAGCTTGGGGAATATTCCATTTTGACCCCAAGAGACGCTGTCCTCTGATGGTTTACTGAAGTTACAGATAATAGATGGACTTCCATGGCAGTGTATACATTAGGAAATGTGGCCCATAAAAGACCTAAATACATAACCGTCTACACTGGTTAACTCCCTCTGTAACAACACTCTTCAACAGAACAAAAACATTTCCAAACCTATTGTTGATCTTATTACAGTGAAATTCACACTATGAATCATTTAGTATACCCAGCACTTTTTTTCCAGGTTTCCCCATGCCATTCACCAGTATAACAAGAACAACAAAAGAACCTTAGCAGACTGTATAAATAATAAACAAAGATAGGCAACAAACATAACATTAATGTATAAAATGCTTTTCATGTACTTGATAGCCATAAGCTTGCAATTTAATAAATATTTTGCATTTTTTGTTAATTCATATGAAAAGACAAATACTCTTTCTTTGCTTTTACAAAAGTAAAATAAATTTTAAAGTAATGCATATTTTTTTTTCCATTCGACAGGTCTAGGTTTGTAATATGCAGGATTTTTCATACCCAAGACAACCAAAATAAAGTTTAAAAATAAATAGGGCAATCTTTTATTCTTTGTTTTTTGCCTTTTGCTTGTTTTTATCAAGCTTTTAAAGCAGGATGAGTCCTCCAAATCTGGGAGACCCACAGAGAGTGCATGTTAATCCAGCAGACTGTTAGTAACAGTGGACTGACTACCACGTTCCCCTCCCTTGGTAAACACGCTGACTGATACTTATGCTGTACTAGTGAGTGCTCCTCTAGGCCTGGCATGTTTTTGCTCACACCAGGTGAGCTCAATGTTGACCAAAAGTCAATGTCTTTGCTCTGAAACCTGATGTGACCCTCGAATACTATGGAAACTGTTGAAACATACGTGGGAAAAGAAAATTGCTATTTCTATAAACACTTAAGTTGAATGCTTTGGAAAGACATAGGAAAGAGGGGTTACTTAAAAAATCTGCTGTCAAATTAGGTGTGAGTGAATTAACTCAAAAGTCTGCAAAATCAGGGGATAGGGAGTGGGGGGAGGTATTAAAACAATCGAGAGAACTTTGCATTCAGGTAGCTTTGCTCTTCTCTAAAGAAACCCAAACTGGAACCTGAAACTGACACGTCATGGGTGTTGTTTATTGTAAGAAAGACCAAACACGATTCCTCTCAGTAGACCAACACTCAAAACAAAACAAGACTTGGGATATGTTGAAGGATTGGCAAATAAATGTCCATTCATATATTTTAAGTTAAAATGTTCAAGGTATGCATTGTTCGTTTTTAATGATCAAGGTGGGTAAGTGGGCTTCCAAATAGGGTGAACAGAAAATAAAGCAACTGACCAATGGAGTGGTACACGAAATAGATAAACAGATCTGAGAAAGTCTGCCTTGGCTCCTATCCTCTGAAAATATCCAGGGGTAAAATAAATCAGAATTCGGCCTGGTGCGGTGGCTCATGCCTGTAATCCCAGCACTTTGGGAGGCCAAGGCAGGCAGATCTTTTGAGGCCAGGAGTTCGAGACCAGCCTCGCCAACATGGCAAAACCCTGTCTCTACTAAAAATACAAACATTAGCCAGGTGTGGTGGCACACGCCTGTAATCTCAGCTATTCGGAGACTGAGGCAGGAGAATCGCTTGAACCCAGGAGGCGGAGGCTGCAGTGAGCCAAGCTCACGCCACTGCACTCCAGCCTGGGTGACAGAGCCAGACTCTGTCTCAAAAAATACAAAATAAAATCATAGTAGAACCCGGAGGGCATGTCATGGCTAGGCTTTTATACAGTTTCACATTCTTGGACTGTATTTACTACCACAGAAGGAGGGTTTCAGGAAGCAGAAACAAAGGCAAAGCGATGCCACTATTAAAGCCAGAAGATTTCCATAATAGCCCTCCCTCTTCCTCATCTTTCAGTATCAAGAGCCCAAACTCATCCTATCCCTGCCCCACAAAACTGCTTATAGGAACACTGCGGGAAGAGGCTGCCCCTTACCTTCTGACGCTGCTGAATGTTGGCCACAGTGTCAGGCTGAAAGTCTAGCTTGTCCGTGCGGCATAGTTTCCAGTAGAGGATGACAACAATCACCATCACCACCAGCACTGGGATGACCACGCCAACAATGACCCACAAGTTGTTGCTCTGGGATTCTGGAGACGGCCTCTTCACCCTGTCGACAGCTGCAGACAAGGAAGGTCTTTCAATAATTCCTTCTTCACTCATGCACTAGATTGCACGTGTCTTCTATGAGAAACTCAGAAGTCCCTGACATTCCAGCTCAAGATAGCTGGTTCCAGGTTCTAATCTCCTGATGACAGGAAATGTGACCAGCAGAGAAACACAACATACAATGTTACATCTAGAATATATCAGGGATCACAACGACATATGGATATATCCAAAGGTACATGGCTGAATTAATGGCAAAGCTCAGTTAATTCCAGGTCTCCTGATTTCCAGTTTATTCTACTAGCTCACCCGTAACTTATCACTGCAGGATATTTCCACACCAAAACTGGTTCTGCACAACTTTGTACAAAGGCAGTTCTCTTCAAAAGTGGAGAGAAAAACAGCTGTGTCTCCAGAACACAGTCCTGCCCGCTGCATCAAGTACCGCAGGACTCACACCCTCCTAGATCACATAAAGCACATGCATCTCAACTAGGAGTTTATGGAAGAAAACCCTTCATCTCTTTCTCCCTTCCCTCACTACTCCAAGTTTCTCATGTTCACAAATGTTTATTAAGTGTGCTGGACACAGTTTGTAAGTTGGGACTCAACCATGAACAAGCGAAATCCCTTGAGGTGCTTAAGTCCTAGTGGGGGAAAGGAGAAATGATCAAGTAAATGAATCACCGAATAATTTCATATTGCACTAGTGCCAAACACAAAGCAAAACAGAGTAAGGAGATACGACATGCGCACCAGTGCAACTGGTCGTTTCCCCTTCAGCAATGAAAAATGACAAAGAGATGCTGATGTTCGTAGCAGCACTATTCACGACAGCCTAAAAGATGAAAAGAACTCAAATGCCCATCCACAGATGAATGAATGAACAAAATGTAGTATAGCCATACAATGGAATATCGTTCAGCTTTAAAAGGGAAGGAAATTCTATACATGCTGCTGCACAGATGAACCTTGAAAACATCATGATAATGGAACAAGCCAGTCACAAAAGGACAAAATGTATGATTCTACCTATATGAGGTATCTAGAAAAAAACTCATAGAAAGCTTCTGCTTGGAATGATGATGAAATTCTGGAAATGGATAGTGGTGATGGTTACACAGCCTTGTGAATGTACTGAATGCCACTGAAGTATACATTTAAAAGCGTTAAATTGGTACATTTCTTGATGTATATTTTACTGCAATAAAAAAAGAAGGAAGATGATGCTTATGTTTTCCAAAATGAAGCTTCAGTGTGTTAATTTGGAAACTGAAGTCCTAATAAGCGTCCCATAGGCACTGCCTTCATTGCCCCACCTGTGTCTCTCCCTAAACCTTTGAAACATGACTCATCGAAATGGCATCATTTAAGCTACCAGTTGTCCACTTTTACACGAAGCAAATCTTACTCATTTTGGATCCGCCACTCCCCACCCTGCTGCCACTCCCACCCCACCCGGCCCCCACTCCTCTTTCACGGCATAGGACAGATGCACTTCAACTCCTCGGCCACTTAATGTCCTTCACTAGCTCTTTGTTTTGCACATGGTGCCTTATTGCTCATTTAAAATGCTTCCTGTTATAAAAATGGATAATCCATGAAGTGCTACGCTTCTGCACTCATTCATCCGGTCTTGACGCCAAATCTTGTCTTTTCAAAAACATCTTAGTTGTCATGGGCAGGGACTAAGTCTTATGCTCCTTTCATATCCTATGATGGTTAACACCTGCTATGGGATCAAAAGGTATCTGCTCAAAGACGTAATAACAAAAAGCGTTCTTGGTGCTGGTTTAACTTTGGGTTTAGACACCTAAGGGAGTGGCAAGGGAGGGAGCAAGCATTCTAAATCAAATGCACCAGGGAAAGAAGCACAGATTATAGCACAGGCTGCATGGGATGTGGTAAAAAGCAACAAAGTGTGAAAAACTTGTGTTTTTTAATTTGGGCTGAATATAGTTAATATATGTAGCTCATTTTGCATAAAAGCAACGGACAATATAGAAGTAGGGACAGAATCAAACTGAGAAGCTGAGACAACTGGACACTCTTTTTAGTTCTTTTGTGGGTGTGGTTGTTTTTTTTCTTTCTTTTTGAGATAGGGTCTCACTCTATCACTCAGGCTAGAATGTGGTGGCACAATCAAGCTCACTTGCAGCCGCGACCTCCTGGGCTCAGGTGATCCTCCTGCCTCAGACCCCCCAAGTAACTGGGACCACAGGCATGCCCCACCATGCCCAGCTAGCTTATTATAATTATTATTATTTGTAGAGATGGGGTCTTGCTATGTTTCCCAGGCTGGTCTTGAACTCCTGGGCTCAAATGATCCTCCTGCCTCTGTCTCCCAAAGTGCTGAGATTACAGGTGTGAGCCACCACACCTGCCCTCTTCTTACTCTAACCTAGGAAAACCCTGATGAGGCAGAGGTTGATCAAACTGGGCCCTGACACCAGTGTCCTGGGGCTGCCTTTGGGCTATCCCTGGTGTTGGCTGAGGCTTCCTTCAATCGCCAGCCCTGAGATCCCAGGATCTTTACCCACGTGGTTTTCGGTACAAAACTGAGGAAAAGAGGTGCAAGATCAGATCTGAAAGGTGCCCATATTCTATTGCAATTAGCTGTTTAAAATGTCAAGTGCTTGGCTGGAGTAGGGCACGTCTCCTACAATCAGGAATCGCATATATGAAGAACTGTAACGAAGTGCTTTTGCTATTTTTTGCTCACTGCTTTGGAGGAGAACACATCAATATGTGATCATATCTCACATACACAAACACAAACTGCCAATGGTTATTTGCTTAAACCCTCCCATCATCTTCCATAAAATAGAGAAATTATGCCCATCAGCTCTCATCTTGGTTGGTCTCCAGGGACAAGTACAGATTTCATAAAAACCTTCTACTATCAAGGATAATTTAAAAGCTATCATTTTTTTAAAATTGTCTTTATCTCCTACATGTTCTCCATAAAGATTTTTCTGTATTCTCTGATGCTGAATTCCCTCTAAACATTTACCTCTCCTTTTATTGCTGGGAGCAAGTTTCACCATTCTCTTACCAAGACTGCTTGCAGGATCACAAAGGAAAAACACTGACATTAAAAGAGGCGTGGTGGCTCATGGTTGGGATTCCAACACCTTGGGAGGTCAAGGTGGGAGGATCGCTTGAGCCAGGGGTTCAAGACCAGCCTAGGCAACATGGCAAGACCCTGTCTCTACAGATAATAAGAAAAAAATCGCTGGGTGTAGTGGTGGTGACTGTGGTCCTAGCTACTCAGGAGGCTGAGGCAGGAGGATCACCTGAGCCCAGGAGTTTGAGGCTGCAGTGAGCTATGATCAAGCCACTGCACTCCAGCCCGGGTGACAGAGCAAGACGCTTTCTCAAAAAAAAAAAAAAAAAGAGGAATCTGATTCACACCATAGAGGACTATTTAGAAAAATACACTCTTCCATGTGCCTCCTTTTTCTTCAATTTTAAATACTCAAAATCTGTGAGGTGGGTCCGGGCGCAGTGGCTCACACTTGCAGTAATCCCAGCACTTTGGGAGGCCGAGGCGGGCAGAGCACAAGGTCAAGAGATCGAGACCATCCGGGCCAACATGGTGAAACCCCGTCTCCACTAATAATACAAAAATTAGCTGGGCATGGTGGTGCGCTCCTGTAGTCCCAGCTACTTGGGAGGCTGAGGCAGGAGAATCACTTGAACCCAGGAGGCAGAGGTTGCAGTGAGCCGAGATCACGCCACTGCACTCCAGCCTGGTGACAGAGTGAGACTCCATCTCAAAAAAAAAAAAAAAAAAAAGCAAACAAATCTGTGAGGTGGAAAGGAAACTACTGACAGCAGCCAGGGCCAGGCAGGCAGGAGTGAAACCTTCCAACAATAATAAAGAAACTTCAAAATACCTCTGTCTACACTGTGGAGTGACGTGAGGATAGGTGGGAGAGAAACAGGACTGAAAAGGGGAAGGATCAAGGACTTCTTTGTGTTAAAAGACTCTGAAGGAAGCCAATAAATTCAGGGTGCACCTCCCAGCTTCCTGCATGACTCACTGTCCCCGCCAATGTTCAAAATATGACACAGAAGATTTTGGAATAAATACAGAGCAAACACATTATTTTGCCTCAGACAAAATTTATAAAAAAAGAAGTAGTACAGGAATGAGGGACAGATATTAAATTTGATGTACTATAAATCATTATAACATCCCACCTACAAAATGCTAGGTAGAAAAAACAGCAGTGGAGGCTAAACCTACAAGCAATTGAAATCCAAATAAAGAAGGTCTTGGTGAATGAATTTTAACAACTGGCACTTCACCATCAGGGTTATACACACATCGGAATGCTTTACATTCAGAGCTCACTGTCAGAATGAGCCTGGCTTTGGAGCCCAGCACAGCACAGCACAGACGACAACACCTCAGGCACTTACGCTGGGCAATGGCACCTTGAATTCGGTAACCCAAGATGATGGCTGCTCTCTGGAGGTCCATCTTGTTAATCAGGTCCGAAGACTTGACTGCACTGAGTCTTTCTCCATCTTGATCCTCCACAAAGTAGATGAGCTGTACAGGATTGTCATCTCCCTCCAGCCTCGACACATTTACCACCTGAAAGACAGCAGAAACCATTCACATTGCAGAAGCTCATGTTTCTAGATGCCCTCTCTCAGGTTGCTGAATCCTGACTGTGTCACTCAGGATTTATTCCAATCCTCATAATAAGCTCCGTAAGCCATTCAGGGGCCCAGAATCACCATGGTGCTCTCTGTTGATGGGAAGAGGGACAGTGGGGAGTTCCTTTGTGTGGAGTAACAGGTTGCTTCATCTCGCTCTACATCTTTTCTGGGGCAAAGGGGCAGGGAGGCTGCACAGAACCAGGGCTGGCGAGTCCAGGTGGTCTAAAATCATCCCCACAATCTCTGATGTGCTGACCACGTCATAAGAGAGCATCATCCTCCCAACATTAACTGTAGGATTAGGTACATCCCTGGTTCTCTGAAACTATTAATGGTTCTACCCAATCCTTTCTTCAGCCTATTGGTATTTCCTCCTCATTCTTCTAGGGCAGGGCTTCTCAACCTCAGCTCTACTGACAATCCCTTGACATGGGGTGCACTGTAGATGGTTAGTAGTATCCCTGCCCTCTACCCACCAGGTACCCCCATCCTGCACCACCCAAGTTACAACCAAAAACATCCCCAGACACTGCCAGATCCACCCTGGAGGACAAAATCACCCCCACCCACCACAGGTCTATGGACAATAAACCTCATAAATTCATAATCTTGTGGGTCAAATAATACTTTGATTCATCCCAAAACTTCTCTCTCTCTGGTGTTAAAAGGCAGTTTTTTATGCCCTTATTTCAAAATCTAGCACACTTGACATATCGTACCTTTTCATTTCACTCTATTTCTCTAATAATATGCAACAATGTTATTACCCCTTTAGACTCCGGCAAAACTCTGAGCTTCTGTCCTGAGAAAAGGATCAGCGAGGGCTCCGAGCTCCTTATTTTACATGTGCCATTTAAATTGCTGGTCTCTACATTTGCCATTGGCAACATGCAGCTGCTACTTCTCTGTCCACACGTATGGGTTTGTAACACCGCCCTGTGCTCTGGACACAGCTGCTGGACCCCTCCTTCACCACGGGAAACTTCTGGCAGATCAGCAATTTCATGATTTCACTGTGAACTCCTTCTTCCAGATCGTGTCTAAAGATCCTTAACAACACACGTCCAAACCCTCTTCCCTCAACAATCTGTTCTTTATGCTTCGTCCTGAGAAGGACTCATTGTCCTGCCCTCTGGTTGCCGTTTCAAAGCCAGTCTCCTGACCACTTCTGTTCCCCAACCACCTACTCCCTCCCTGACAACGGTACAGTGGTGATTAATTTTTTATTAGCTTTTAGAATGGAATGCTATGCAAGGGCTACTAAAAAGGAAGTAGATTATATCCATCTGTCTCTCTACCCATGTACCTACTTATTCCATTTTAAAAGTTCTAATAAATTTAAAAAGTATAGTTTCTTCTTCTAGAAATCACAGTCCCCAAAATCCAGTGATACCCACCTTGATTAAAGATTCTACAAGTCTGTCTAGTGCTACAGTTTGGATGTTGGACCCCCTCCAACTCTCCGGTTGAAATGTGATCCCCGATGGTGGTAGGGGGGCCTAATGGGAGGTATCTGAGTCATGGAGCAGATCCCTCATGAATGGCTTGGTGCTGTCCTCGAGGTAATGAGTTCTTGCTCTACTAGTTCCTGAGAGAGCTGGTGTTAGAAAGGGCCTGGCACCTCCCTTCCCTCTCTCTAGCTTCCTCTCTTGCCACGTGATTTCTACACTGGCTTCCCTTCGCCTTCCAGCAAGAGGGGAAGCAGCCTGCGGCCCTTGCCATGACACCAGCACCATGCTTTTTGTACAGCCTGAAGAACCATGAGCCAAATAAACCTCTTTTCTTTACAAACCCAGCCTCAAGTATTCCTTTATGGCAACATCAATGGACTAAGATGTCCAGGCAGAAAGTAAGCCAAGAAAATCTAATCCTAGTATCCTTTCTAGACTACCATCTATGAGATTCCTATCTGGAACCCTTATAACCATGGGAGTCATCATCACTTTGGTTAACATTTTCAATTTCAAAATTTATTTTCTGAGCAAAATCACATCTCTCTAGAAATTACACAGCCAATTAAAGTTGAAAAACACATGCAAAAAATATATATAAAGAATAAAATGAGGCCGGGCGCGGTGGCTCACGCCTGTAATCCCAGCACTTTGGGAGGCCGAGGCGGGCGGATCACGAGGTCAGGAGATCGAGACCATCCTGGCTAACACGGTGAAACCCCGTCTCTACTAAAAATACAAAAAATTAGCCGGGCGTGGTAGCGGGCGCCTGTAGTCCCAGCTACTCGGGAGGCTGAGGCAGGAGAATGGCGTGAACCCGGGAGGCGGAGCTTGCAGTGAGCCGAGATCGCGCCACTGCACTCCAGCCTGGGCGACAGAGCGAGACTCCGTCTCAAAAAAAAAAAAAAAAAAAAAAAAAAGAATAAAATGAAAATCACCTAAAATTCAACCAACCAAAGAAAATCACTATAAACATTTTAGCATTTTCCTTCTATTCTTTCTCCATGAATTCTGTATTAACATTTGGATTACACGGCATACATACTTTTGTAGCCTCTCTTGAGTTTTTTGTTTTTGTTTTTGTTTTTGTTTTTTTTGAGACAGAGTCTCACTCTGTCCCCGAGGCTGGAGTGCATTGGCGTGATCTTAGCTCACTGAAACCTCCACCTCCCAGGTTCAAGTGATTCTCATGCCTCAGCCTCCTAAAGAGGTGGGATTACAGGCACACACCACCATGCCCAGATAATTTTTGTGTTTTTAGTAGAGATGAGGTTTCACCATGTTGGCCAGGCTGGTCTTGAACTCCTGCCCTCAAGTGATCCACCCGCTCGGCCTCCCAAAGTGCTGGGATTAGAGGGGTGAGCCACTGCACCCCAGCCCACTTGAGCATTTTTCTATACCAGTCACTAATTTTTTTTTAAATGACTGCATAAAATTCCAACACATAAAGATTTACTATAATTTTATTTACCCATTCCCCAATTGTTGGACATCTAGGTTGTTTCAACATTTTCACTTTTACAAGTTAAGTTTTGATGAACAGCCACGTAACACTGTACACAAATCCTTGTCTACATCTTCATGTTTGGTCACTCTAATGGGAAGAGAAGCAGAGCATGGCTTATAAGCAATCTATCAGATGGCACATTAGCCTGGATGTGCCACTTTTACAAACCTGCATGCCTACTAAGGGAGCTTGCATGTCAAATTTAGCACTGTATTATATACTTTCATGGTGTCCTATAACTATTTCACGTGCAGAAGTTAACTCACACCTAGACCTTGGGCTCTATGAAGCCAGGGATTGTTGAATAAGGCAAAGCTTTTATAATTCATTCTAATTTTTATTCTTTGTTGATACTTATTCGTTTAATGATTACTCTCAATTGTGATTAGTTTTTAAATTTCTCTGTAACTTACTGCATCTGGCAAAGGAACTATTTTAGAAACCTAAGTACTACATTTCTGGGAGGGGGACAAAGAGTAATGATGAGAGGGACACACTGGTAAAAGGGCTAGAGGACGATGATGCAGTTCTAGGCAACACTTCCCGGCTCCTGCCCCCACCCCCACAGCCAATGTCATTTGCGTCTTTTTCTCTAATGCCTCTAACCCACCCACCTCCCTACCCTGCCTGCCAGCCCACACCCCCTGCTTCAGAGTTCTACCCTGGTTTCCTGTTTCTGAAATGTCATAGCTCTAAATATCCCATTTTCATAGTTCAACAAGTCAGCAGTTGGTAAAGAAAAAAATCCACATAATTCATATGGAGATGGAAATTAATGACAGCCCCAACCTCCAACTTTCTGTGAGTATGGGCATTTTTAAATGGGTCACATTTCAATTCAAACAAATCTGTCTTTTGTAACCTGTCTGCCAGTTTATCAAGTAAAGAAGATTTAGGATAATATGAGACAACCAGGTGTCTCTGGTGGCAGGTACCTGTAGTACCACCTACTCAGGAGGCTGAGGCAAAAGAGTCGCTTGCACCCAGGAGGCGGATGTTGTAGTGAGCTGAGATCATGCCACTGCACTCCAGCCTGGGCGACAGAGAGAGACTCTGTCTCAAGAAAAAAGAAAGAAAGAAAAAAGCTCAAGTGAAGAGAGGCTACAAAAGGATGTATGCAGTGTCATCCAAAGGTTAATAGAGAATTCATGGAGAAAAAAGAATGGAAGGAAATATGCTGAAATGTTTACAGTGATCTTCTTTGGTTGGTTGAATTTTAGGTGATGTTCACTTTATTCTTTACACATTTTTTACATGTGCTTTTCAAAATTTCTCTAATTGGCTATGTAATTTCTAGAGAGAGGCGATTTTGCTCAGAAAATAAATTTTAAAATGAAATTGAAAATGTTAACCAAAGTGATGACTCCATAATACCATGGAAGCCGAGAAGATGAAACGCTCAAGCAGAGGGCAGCACGTCTCCCTCTATCTGCTCTCCTATGGTCTCTTCCAGTTGAATGATTTATCGCTATGATGCTATCAATAACACTGACCATTCTATCAAACAGGCTACATTTTTGTTAATTAAAAACTACTATTTGATAAATGAGGTCCTGTGATGATATGGCAACCCAGTAAGACAATTCTGCTCTGCTCCGCAAGGTCTGTGGTTATACTACTACTTACTATGGGCTTGGTAAATATTTGTCTAGACTCCAGTTGAACTGAAAAGCTGCCAGATTCAGTGGCTACCCAATATAGCGATCAGTGGAAATCAGAAATTTCTCATGGCACTTCTCATTTGCATAAAAATACAGGGTTTTAGATGGAGTGTGCACTCACACACAAGCGCTGTCTCTCTCCCTCTCTCTCCTTCCCCTCCTCCTTTGATGTGGAGTACCTGCACCACACTGTTCCCTGCAGCTACAGTGGCCCTTCTCCACATCCGCCTTCTGGTGGAAACCTCGCTGAGCAGCTGGGCCAGCTTGCGTTCCATCTCGGCTTGAAACACTTCATTCTGGAGTTGCTTCTCCACGACACCCAGGAGAACTACATTTAAATGAAAACATACATGGCACCCAAAACAAGTCAGCAGTAAAAAAACAGTGAGTGTGTGTGTGTGTGTGTGCGCGCGCGCGCGCATATGTATTTGAAATTAATGCAAGATTGCCATAAAATGCCAATTCCTAGACAGAAAACATCAAAAGGAGAAAAAGTGATCATGAATGGGGAGAGTCCAGGAAATGCAGCCCACAAGAGCTCCAAGCTCTCAGTGTTACCCAGACTGGCGGCCAGAAGTCCCAGGAACTCAGCACTGCAGGAGCTTTGGCGCGAAGGGCGCCTACACAAGATCAAACATTTTGTCTGCACTTATCTCAACACTTCTGGAATTGGTGTGAGTTCATTATCTTGCCTTGAGACTTGGACTCACAAACTAACTTGAAAAAAGGAAGCCTGCCCGTCTTTAGTTATCTACTTCAGACAAGATGATCTCAACAGACAATCACTTGCCAGTGTGGTCTGGGAGGAAGGAGCATGTGCTTTTCAACCAGAACTGGTTTAAGTTTTCTTTGAGATACAACCATGGGCAAGTTACTTAATTGCTATAGAAATTATCTGGAAAAGACCGCGGATGGCACCATGCAAAGCGATAGGACCTTGACGTGGGATGCTGTGTGTTCGGCAAGGAGAACTTGCAAGGTGCAGGAACCCCGTGAATGGCAACTATCACTACCCCACATGCTCCCTCGTGCCCAGCCAGTTCCTGTGCTGCATGCACATTGGACAGCTGGTGAGTACGTAACTACTGTTCAGACTTTTGTGCACTAGGTTAGAAAGGCCTTCAACTGCAATGCCATACCTCTAAATATCTGACCCACTCCCCTAAGACAAAAAAAAAAAAAAAAAGCTTCCCAGGTGCCAAGCCACCCTGCTTCTCCTTATTAAACTAAACAAATAACACTTTTAGAAAAATAAAATAAAACAAGAGAGAGATCCTTGCTTCTAAACCTCACCCTATTCTGGGTCAGAAGATTGTCAGTTCCTGTTAGACTCTGCCCTGAACTTGATGTATGAATTTTAAAGAAAGTCAGTCCTTTTTGTTCTATAACTCAGTGGGATACATTCCCACAGCCAAATTTGAATCCCTTTCCATTCATTCTTTGCCAAGAATGTAAGGTACATTTTGCCCTAAATTTAGGAAACAAGAAAGGCAGCATCATTCTCAATACGCCTGCATAGACTTCTTCTCCTTACAGTTCCCAAAATATTACATAAGTTAAACATACCTGTTCTGACCCAAGAGGACTTCAGCAACTGAGATAAGTTGAGCTGTGGATACTGGAAGGCTACAAAAGGGAAAGAATTAGGGAAGGAGAAAAATATCTGTAAAAACAAAGCCATGTTTACAACAAAGTCCCAACACATCGTCTTTACTATTTAGCTCTAAATGTGAAAGAACAAAATGTCAGATTAGCGTGAGGACGTGGACAGTAGCCATTTCTGAACACATTAGTCTCAAGGAAAAAGAGAGAGATAAAAAGAAAAGAAGGGCCGCTCCAGCTATGTCACAGGACACTGCTTCACAGAGAGGTCACCGGCAAGTTCTCCTTTGAATGTCACTGTTCCACAGCAATGCATGTTCACACCGTGCCCCTCAGAGCCCTGGCTTTCCCAGCAAGGTCTCAGGGTAAAGTGACCACATGCGTTGACCTGCCCAGGACCAGCCAGTGTGCCCCGCCGTCCGGCATCCTCATTTTAGCCATACACACACTGAGCACAACTGAAAGCGGCTCTTTGTAAATAACAGCTTTATCTCTATCTACTTTCATATAGAATAACTTCTGTAAAGTTATTCTTTTTAGTTTAATTAACAATACACTAAAATACACTACGAATCATTAGGCCATTTGGTTGTTTCATTCTGAAAAAGAATTGGAATTTTTTGGCCTGATTTCAACTCTGGAACCTACTAATTTTTTTTTAAATAAATGTCTCCCCTTTCCCCCACTGCCTCCATTTGCACTGTGAAGCTAGTTGCTTCAGTCAGGAAGAAAGGTTTCATGTTTTCACTTATTGTTTTTATTTTAAAATTTACACAGTAAATGTCACTCTTTTCAGTATACAGTTTATGGGTTTTGATAAACGTGTATATATTCACATAATCATCACCACGATGAAGATATAGAACAGTTTCACAACCCCCAAAACACTGCCTTCTGCTACCCTTTTGTAGTCAAACTTTCCTGCGGCCCTTAAGCTCTGACAACCACAGATTCGTGCTCCCTAAATTATGCCTTTTCCAGAATTCGTGTACTTTTTGATAGCACCCCTTTACTCTCCAAATAATAAAGTCAGGCACGGTGGGTGAGCAGGGCTCTGCAGACCCATCTGGCCTGAATCCAGTTTTATCAGATTTATATTCTGGCACTCAGATATTTCATTTGAAAAAAGTGGTCCAGGTGAAAATACTCTGTATGATACTAAAATGGAGAATCCACGCCATTTGCATGTCATTACACGTTTGTTCAAACCCACAGAATGCACGACACCCAGGGTGAACCTTAATGTAAACTATGGGCTATGGATGATGATGCAGGTTCAACCAATGATGCAGGATCAACCAATGCAGGTTGATCACTGTAACAAATGGGCCACTGTGCTGGGGGATGCTGATAATGGAGGTTATGAATGTGCGGAAGCAGGAGGTATATGGGAAATCTGTGAACTCTCCGATCATATCTGCTGTGAACTCTCCGATCATATCTGCTGTGAATCCAAAAACTTCACTAAAAAAAATCAAGTCTTTTACTATTATTCTAAGTGAAATAATTCAGGAATGGAAAACCAAACATCGTATGTTCTCACTGATGTGTGGGAGCTAAGCTATGAGGACACAAAGGCATAAGAATGATACAATGGACTTCGGAGACTTGGGGGGAAGAGTGGCGGGGGGAGGGATAAAAGACTACAAATGTGGAGCAGTGTATACTGCTCGGGTGATGGGTGCACCAGGATCTCAAAAATCACCACTAAATAACTTACTCGTGCAACCAAATACCACCTGTACCCCAACGCCTTATGGAAAAATAATTTTTAAAAAATCAAGTCTTTTAAAAAACTAAAAAAATTTTAAGAAGAGGTCTTCCACCAAAAATGCCCGCCATCACCTCCCCAGCACGTCCAAGAGGGCCGTACTCACGCTCTGCGATCTGCAGCACTGGGTATCCCAGATAGAAACTGAACTCCACCACACTCAAGTTTCTGAGCAGCTCGCTCACTTCCGACCCATTCAAAAATCCCTGTGTGCTTTTAACCGTAAAGATGATATTCACCGGGCCCCGCCGAGGAGTCACCCTTGAGGAACTGATGGTGATATTCAAGATCTGAAAGAATGAAGTCAGAATAAGCTTCTATAATAAAACATTCTGCTGAAAGCTTAACCATGATTTCTCTCTCACAGGTCCTCTCACCGATTTTTTTAAAGGAGGTAAAGTTTTTAAAGGAAAGTAACTGGCTTTCTAACCTGGTTCCCTTTTGTAAGAGTTTAACTGCTCAGTTTATGGAAAATGTTTCTTACATTAAGTGATGAACTGAGCACATGTACAGCTCCTCCCACCCCAAATGCCACTGAAATAACAATAAGCTGAACAAAGGGGAATAAATCCACAACAGCACTGAGAATGGAAGAAAACTAGAGATTCCGTCAAACCTCTGGGGGATGAAGAAAGGATGGGATTGGATTGATATAAACCCGAACAGAGAAAGCCAGAATCCAAAACATACACAAGCATGGGCTGCAGCAGAGCCAAGGGCCACGCTCTCCAAGAGGACCAGGAGGGGCTCTGTGGCAGAGATCAGCAGGAATGAGACCAAGAGCAGGCTACGCAGTGGTAATCAGTATAATTAATTACAAGGCTGTGCCAAAGAGCTGAGTGCATTGCCTTCCTCCTCCGTCCTTCCTAACTGCCACACCCAGGCCAACAGAGGTGCTAGCAGCAGCCAGGCCCTCACCCAGAACAAGACTGCCTCCTGAGGCAAAACAAACTCCTGCCTAAGAGGACTATGGTGGGTCTGGGCCCTAACCAAGAAGGTGGGCAGAGGCTAAGATAACTCCTGTGCACACCGAAGAAGGAAAGAAAATGAATGAAAACGCAGCTAGCTCTGCCCTGAGACACACACTAAAGTGCCCCGTCCCCTAGGAAGAACCTCTTTATCTAGATGCTGGAAGGAGGGTGTTCCCTGTCTGCTTGTCTCTGACTACACACTGCACCCAGAGAGAAGCCCACGCTGACATATTCTGCCCCGGACCCAGCGCTCCGACGAATTTTCCCATCAGGAGATGGAGCTGACGTAGAAAGAGATCCCCACAGCTCAAGGGGAAAGCTGTGCCAGCTACTAAAATGAACAACTTGGTTCTTCATTCCTAACAACAAACCAACAGTCTCCAGATTTACAGAAACTAACAGCACGAAAGCAAAGCACCAAGATCAACACGCAGAGCAAGGACTGCAGAGAAAACAGGAATGACTTAGGAAACAGAAGACGCATTTTAACAATTCTAATTAACGTCCTCAGAGACTTTTAAGGTGACACTGCATCATCGCAGGAAAGCCTACAATGAAAATGGAGCAAAGAACAATGAACAAAAAGCTTAAAAATTCAGTAGAGGGATTGCATAACATAATGGACACAGCTAAGGACTAAATTCATGACTTGGAGGACAACATTCAGCAAATCTGTAAAAACAGAGAATAAAGAGATGGAAAATATAACGAAAAAATAAGAAACATGGAAAGTGGATCCAGGAGCACCAAAATCTATTTTAACATCCATTTTGGAAAGAGAGAGGAAAGAATGTAGAGGGAAAAAAATCAAAGAAACATAAAAACATCAGCAGTTTCCATATGATACGTACAACACCCGTTCTTAGTAGCTATATGGAAACAACAGTATGGGTAGGCATTCCCCCATTGGATATTTAGGTTGATACCATTCCTTTCTAGGTAATTCTTGAATTTCCTGAATATGGTCATGTTTCTTCAGCTCACCATATCTGAGCTCCCTGGGTATCAGCTACTCTGCAACCCTCAAAGATGCTCAGCCCGTTCACGCTATGCCAACCCTATGCCACAGGAATAGATCAATCCCGACTCACGTAAACTGGGTTTCCGCCACTGGAGGGAATAACAGTTAAGCACATCTTAAACAATGTGGAACAATTTCCCCTTCAAGGGCTAAAGCTTTCTGCTCTGCATTCAGTGATATTCTCACCTGCACCGTGAGGTTATACGTTCCCTGGTGGTGTTTTCTCACTTCAAAGAGAGCTGTCATTAGGCCTTTCTCGATGCGCTGGGTGAAGTTGCAGAAGCCAGTATCCACACTCGGAGGCACAAACTGAAGTACTGAAAAGAAAAGCAATCAAAGTCCCATAAATGAGGTGTTTGTGCTTCTGAAGTATTAAGGAATCAAGAGAGAGAAACATCGTATCTAAATCAACTAATTCATCCATAGTATGGGATTAAGTTCTGTGATGTACCATTTCTACGTATTTTCTCACGGAAATGTAAAAAGTAACTTTGCAGTAAATGAAGACATGCAATGTGACGGTGACTGGTATCATTTTAAAATGAAAAATATCTAAGATAAGAATTTGAGTATCAAAAGACACAATGGATGGAAACATTTCAAACATATATAAATTCATTGTAGATGAATTCTTGAATATTTATGGGTGAAATGACATGATATCTGGCATCGCTCGAAAACACTCTAGTGTCCACAAAAACGTTCATGGGGGATAGATGAAACAAAATTGGTGATGCTGATAAATTTTTTTTAAGCTTAACCATGGGTATATGTAGACTTAGTACTCTCTCTACTTTTGTAAATGTTTGAACATGTCCACAATGAAAAGTTAAATATGATATTTAGAAATTACTGTTAACAACCAGGTACAGTGGCTCACGCCTGTAATTCCAGCACTTTGGGAGGCTGAGGCGGGCAGATCATTTGAGATCAGGAGTTCGAAACCAGCCTGGCCAACATGGTGAAACCCCATCTCTACTAAAAATACAAAAATTAGCCAGGCATGGTGGTGGGTGCTTGTAATCCCAGCCACTCAGGAGGCTCAGGCAAGAGAATTGCTTGAGCCCGGGAGGCAAAGGTTGCAGTGAGCAGAGATCGCGCCATTGCACTCTAGCCTGAGCAACAGAGCAAGACTCCAGCTCCAAAAAAAAGAAAAGAAAAGAAATCACTGTTAACTTCATATACATGTTTAAAGTCTTTATCTTTTAGAGGCTATATAGGCTGAAATATGTTTGGGCGAGATGATACGATGCCGGAGATTTACTTTAAAATAGTACAAGAGGAGGGAAAGTAGATAGTAGATGGGGGTGTGGCTATAACAAGACTGGCTAGGAACGGAAAAATGGTTGAAGACATATGAGTACACGGTGGTCTGTTAAACTATTCTACGTACTTTTGTATATGCTTGAAATTTCCCATAATTATGAACACTTTTAAAAGTTAAATAATAAGGTCGGGTGTGGTACCTCACACCCGTAATCCCAGCACTTTGGGAGGCCAAGACAGGAGGATCGCTTGAGACCAGGAGTTCAAGACCAGTCTGGGCAACTTAGGAAGACCCCATCTCTACAAAACATAATGTTTCTTAAATTCTTTTTTTTTTTTTTTTTTTTTGAGATAGGGTCTCACTCTGTTGTCCAAGCTGGAGTGCAGTGGCACGATCTCGTGTCACTGCAGTCTCCACCTCCTGGGTTCAAGTGATTCTCCTGCCCCAGCCACCCAAGTCACTGGGATTACAGGCGTATGCCACCATATCTGGCTAATTTTTGTATTTTTAGTAGAGATGAGGTTTCGCCATGTTGCCCAGGCTCATCTCAAACTCCAGAGCTCAAGTGATCTGCTCGCCTCAGCCTCTCAAAGCGCTGAGATTACAGGCATGAGCCATCGCACTTGGTCTAATTTTTTTTATTTTTTGTAGAGACAGGGTTTCATCATGCTGCCCTGGCTGGTCTCAAACTCATGAACTCAAGTGATCCATCTGCCTCAGCCTCCCAACCTCCTCTGCCTCAGCTCCCACCTGGTGGGACTACAGGTGTGAGCCACCATACCTGGCCTAAAAAAATAATTTAAAAAAAAATTAGCCACGCATGGTGGTATACACTCTTAGTCCTAACTACTCAGGAGGCTGAGGCAGGAGGATTGTTCGAGCTCAAGGGTTCGAGGCTACAGTGAGCTATAATCACACCACTGCATTCCAGCCTGGGCAACAGACTGAGATCCTGTCTCTAAAAATAATCATAATAATAAATTCTAAAAATGATTTCCAATATTTTAGAAAGATAAAAAAAATGAAATTCTTTTTACAAATAAAAACAACTATGCTGAGCTGTCTCACCTGTTTGAACTTGGAACCTGGACTCTGGCACAAGGAAAGAAGGTTTCACAGACAGGATTAAAGGAGTCTGGTCACGGACAAGCTTACTGTTTATAAGCACATTTATGACGGATATTGCCGTGTAAACGAAAGGACCGGATGTTACCAGAAAAGTGAAGTCAGTAAATAGTTCATAAACCTAGGGAAATAAGAAATACAAAGACAATTCAAACTTAAAGGAAGTTGTGTTAGATAGAAAAATAAAAAATTATAAACTAAAAAAACTGGTAGTTTTGAATGAAGGGGTAGTGCATCACGGATAATCAAAATTTTATTTTAGTTACTGCTTTTACTCTCTGCCAACCTTTGCAAAAACAACACAAAATTATAAGAGCAGCAAGAAAGAACAGTCAGAAATATGAACTGAATAATGAGTTATAGGGCATTCAAGCTGTTTGTTGTATTTAAAACACATAGACAAGAGTACTTATCCTATTGAGCAGCACTGTCCAAAATAAATATGCAATTTAAAAATTTCTAGTGGCCACATTAAAAAACATAAGAACAGGTGAAATTAATTTTAAATACATTTTACTTAATATATCTAAAATATCATTTCAACATGAAGTCAATACAAAACACTATTAATGAGATATTCTACCCTCCTTTTTTCACTGCATTTTTCAAGTCTGGTATGTATTTTCCACCCACAGCCCATCTCCGTTTGGACGAGCCCCATTTCACTGCTGTATCGCCACACGTGGGGCGCGGTTCTGGTTCCGGATGGCTCTGCTCTAGATGGACTGTGGCTTTCTGGGATCATTGAGGAGAAGTGGCACCGGCATGGGATCCAGTCTAAAAGATTTGGATCTCCATCTCTATCCTACCAAATGTCCAGAAAGATGCACCTGTACTCACTCTAACGTCTAATTTAAACACGAATCCAAGTCCTTTCATGTGAATCAAGGGAAGTAAAATCATGAAGGCTGTCACCCCAGACTGCTGCCTCTGGTCTGAGAGCCCTTTGTTCCAACTCCGCCAACACATCCCCTAAAGGACTAACCCTGACCTCATGTGGGATCAGGAAAGACCTCCTCGATCCAGTGACGGTGGAATGGAGATCCAGAGGATGAGCAGGAGTTAACCAGGAACAGACAGGAGGGAAGAGACGAAATAGAATGATTCCACGGCCGTAATCACCTGCCTCTAACCTGGGGCTCTCACATCAGCCCCAGTCTCACCAGACATCACACTCCTGAGCCGCCAGGACTCACCTTCAGTTCCACTGCACGGTTGAAGTGAATCCTTAGTACTTCTTTGATTGCTGTAATGATGTACTCCTGCACAGCTCTTCTGGCCAGCACTGCAAATGAAAGCAAACCACCAAATGAATTTTCATGTCATTATGAATAACAAACACACCAGACTTCTGGACCCCAGCACTGTGCCAAAATGTGTTAGCAGTTCCAAAAGTCTTTTTGTAAAATAAAGGCCAGACCAAGACAGAACAGGGGTTAAGGATCTAGTTGCTGCTAACTACCTGGAGAAGAACAGCAGTGGGGACCTTGAAGACACCAGGTCAACTCTGCATAGCATCAGCTCAACACACTAAGAAAACCCTCTTTGCCCCAGATAGGTTAGATCAGGAATCAGCAGTGATGACCCAGCCAGGGGACAAGGAGCTTCCAGTTCTCATTTTCACCTGGACAAATTCCAGGCTGTCTCTTGGCTATGTCCCTGACAACAAAACATGAGGCTTTAAAAGCTCTCAGAAGGAACATTTTTCTTTTCTTTTCTTTTCTTTTTGAGACCCGCTCTGTCACCCAGGCTGGAGTGCAGTGGCGCAATCTCGGCTCACTGTAAGCTCCACCTCCCGGGTTCACACCATTCTCCCGCCTCAGCCTCCTGAGTAGCTGGGACTACAGGTGCCTGCCACCACGCCCAGCTAATTTTTTGTACTTTTAGTAGAGATGGGGTTTCACCGTGTTAGCCAGGATGGTCTTGATCTCCTGACCTTGTGATCCACCTGCCTCGGCCTCCCAAAGTGCTGGGATTACAGACGTGAGCCACCGCACCCAGCCAGAAGTAACATTTTTAAAGGCCTTAAGATGTTACTCAACAAAACCAGATGACATCTTCCTCTGTAAAATGAGGTCTCCTACCCCAATGTTTCAAGGCAAAGGTGAAGAGTTTTTACCACTAATCATGGGGAAAAACGAACTCCACAATTCCCACATATTAAAATTTTATGTAGGAAATAAAATATTTCTCATAACCAAAGCCTAGTTCTGTTTGACTGTTTTCATATTTTAAAAGTTCCATTTAAAAATCTATACTAATAAGTAAGCCTGTCTCTCAGTATTTAGTAAGCATGTTCTTCTTTTTCCTATTTTTTCTCTCCTCTTCCATCAACTTCCCATAATGCAGAATTAGAATACACTTGATATTATCATTGTTTTCCATTTCCTGATTTTAATTTTTTAAAGTGGAGACAGAATCACTCTGTATTCTTCATTCTTTAAAACACAAATGTTTAAGTTATATTTGATTGTTTTTTTCTAGGAATCAGTGATCTGAATTTTTTTAAAGGTGGGTGGAGGCTCCTTTATTAGTTTATGAGACCACTGGAACAAATCCACAGCCCCCAACCACCTTGCTGAGTCACACCAGCAGCCAACTCCGCATGGCCCACATAGGCTCCAAGTGGGTTGGACTATGCTATAGATCTGAAAGGGAAAGATAAAATGAGTAGGAAGGAAAGGGGGAAGAGTGGAAAGAAGGAAAGATGCCTTATTTAAGGAAGGAAATGAAGAGGGAGGGAGAAATGAGGGAGGAGGGAGACAGGAGGGAGGAGGGAGACAGGAAGGAGGAGGGGACAGAAAAGGAGGAGGGAGGGAGAGGAGGGAGAAGAAGGAAGGAAGGAAGGAAGGGAGGAAGGGAGGGAGGGAGGGAGGCAAGAGCTAA
This sequence comes from Pan paniscus, assembly GCF_029289425.2. NCBI lineage: Eukaryota > Metazoa > Chordata > Mammalia > Primates > Hominidae > Pan > Pan paniscus. Next base: position 175,727,852 of record NC_073255.2, read on the forward strand.
ACTCGGGGGAAACAGAGGCAGAATGGGAAGTCAGAAACAGAAAATCCCTAAATAGGAAAGCAGGAAGAACACACTGTAAGCAGCCCCACACAGCTAAAGACATCATCGGTCTAAATGCCACTCTGCAAAGTCCCCACAGCCACCACCATGACCTCCACTTTCTCCAGGGAATCTGAGAAAGCTATAAAACTGCAACATTAGGATATGAGGACACCAGTCTTTGGGAAAAGGGATCATCAGCAAACAAATACCTTACAGATCTTTTCCTAAATGAATGTTTCCCAGAGCTAAGAGAAGAGAGGTGACAGAGACTTCCAGAGGCAGCACAGGGTCAGAAAGGCCCTGGGTGGAAGCGCGGCTCATGCCTCCCAGGGTGCGTGCAGGCAAGTGCTTCCTCCGCCATCGCAGATCCCCAGCACCCAGAGTGGCTCCGCTTCATCATCACAGAGCACACAGGAAGAATCCTTTCAGGGGTACGCGGAGTCACCTCAACCCCCTCGCCACACTCTCTCACTAACGGATAACCATGAAAAGGACAGCAAGGTCCAACCTAAGCAAAGGTGAGAAATAAGCCGATACTTCCTCTGGGTCAAAGGTATCACCGGGAACAAAAATGGCACTTATCTCTGCTAAAAGACACAATTTAACAGCATGGACACTTACACACAACTCTGGACATTTACAAAAACTGTTCAAGTGTACTTAACAATGGCTGAATTTTACTCCAAAGAGCTGTTAAAAATACATGGATACCTAATACAGGCACCAAATGTCATTAAGTGTACACCACATATGAAAGTTAAATCCAGCTATGAGGACTCCTAAAGAAGCTTTCAGTGACTCTTTAAATAAGCTGCTTACAACTGACCACTTTGTAACAATTTTGTACCTACTTTGTAATAATTTTGTAAGAAGGAAGAAAAGTATCATGAGCATGAGAAACTTTTCCCTCCTCCCTGGACTGCTCTAATCTTGAGATTCAAGTTCATGATGTTGTTCCAAGTATAATTACCTGCTCCTCCCATCACAATGCCTAATCTCCAGCCATGATGACAGTCTCCTCCCCCAGAAGACACTTTCTCTTCATCCCCAGATGACAACATTCTACTTTTCCTTTTGTGGGAATCTCCAATTTCACATTCTTCCAAACCCATCTCTGATTAACCCAAATAGCCACTCTTGGAGAATTCCACAGTAACCGCTATAACTCTGTGGCTCAGTACCACCCTCTAGGCCCTGAGCTGCTCACAGGAGGGCCGTGTCTTACCCATCTGTATATCCCTAGAAGCTTCCAGAAGCACCTCACACATACTAGGTGCTCAATTATTACTTGTCATGTGGAATAACGAATGTTTCCCTTTGGCGTGTGGGGAGCAAAGGCTGTCCTGGCCTCATTCTCCAAAGCCATTCCCACAGGTAGGGTGTTGATCACTGACGTGTACCTGCCATCAGGATCCTCGCTCCCACCTGCTCAGAGGGATGTGGCACTGTCAAAGTGAGCAGAGGCTCCCAGCAACCCCGACCACAGAGAGGAAAAGACCCAGCGTGTTCTCCTCCTTCTCCCCCTTCCACATTCTCTGCTCCTCTTTCCCGGTCCACTCCACCCCACTCCTCCCTACCTCTTCTGCCGTTTTCGTCCCCTTTTTCATTTCTGTCCTCCACTCCTACCAAAATCAAAACAGAGGACAGGCTGCTCGTCACCACCAGGCTGTGGTTCAGCACACAGTCATGACCCTCGAGACCACACACACCTGTCATGTCTCATGAGGAAAAATGCAGAGACCCTGACCAAGCGGGCCACCGTCGCGGGACATGACCCTTGAAATCAGTCTACCTCTCAGGCATGCCCTCAGGTGGGCACCAGCTTCACGTGGCCACAGCAGCCATGCAACTGCAAGGGAAGCTGCTGGCCAGTCTGCTAGCAACCCAGGCTGCGGTGGGGAGGAGACCAAAGGCTGAGACTGGATTCAGAGGATATTTAGTCACTACTTTTCTTTCCTCGGGACCCAAGGAGCATTTACAGGGACCTATAAGAGCAAAGAGTCACTTTACTTTTCTTTCCTCGGGACCCAAGGAGCATTTACAGGGACCTATGACAGCAAACTGCAGTCTCCTTTCAAGGAAAAGTAAGAAGAGTAAATGAGTAAGAAATTGCAAGGGTTGCCCTTACATAGTTGCCCAACTCATTGCTTGAATTAAACAAAAAAGTATTTTGTTTAAACTATGTCATCCGTGCACCTACTGGGTTACGGTAGGACAAAGATCCTACCAAGAACTTCCAAGGCTTGTTTAGTTCTTGTATTTGTTCTAATATTTATTCTCCTTGTGACTGCTGACTAATATGCACCATCCCGTGCATGCCTCTGATGTACTAGGCAAGGGCTGAGTGTTCTGCAGGGACTAACGTATTTACATCTGAACAACAGCCCAATGAAGCAGGTTTAACTAAGCTCCTTGTTTAATGGGTGAGGCAGCAGACGATTAGAGAGGATAAATAACTGTTCTGAGAACTCGCAGGAGGTAAGCATAGGAGTACTACCTGGGAGTTAACTGAGCCCAGCGCCTCTGCTCTTAACCATGAAGCTCCAAGCCTCACAGGCACTGCACACAAGCTCCTTAGAAAGACTGCCCACCCCAGAGAGGCGGCAGGAAGCTGGGCCTTACCAGTTGTGATCAGATAGGCATCGGGGACTGTGATATCACAAACATATGGCGGCTTGGTAGTAGCCAGTGTTGGTGTGTCAACTGTTGCTTCGAGAGTGAAGGCAGTCACGGGACGCAGGGACGGCAGGGGAGGAGCAGCACTGCTCTCTGGGGGGCTCTGACTTGCGGCGTCACCCATCGGGGTGGAGTCGAGGGGACCACCAGTGGCAGCACCGGTGCTGGTTGTGCTCACTTCCGTGGAGGTGTTCAGTGGCACCTCTGTGGGTGTGAGTGATGGGCCCACGACGGTCAGCTCTGTGGGCAGAGGGAAGGGGGTTGCTTCAGAAACAAACGAGGATCCTGATGGCAGGTACGCGTCAGTGATCAACACCGTACCAGTGGGAATGGCTTTGGAGAAAGAGGCCAGGACAGACACGTGACCGTCTAGAGCACTGATTTGGTCGTCAGGAGGTGTCAGAGTTGAGAACAAAGAAGACTCAGTTAAAATGGGCGTTGTGTGGACAGTGGTCAATGGTGATGTTGCTTGAATCTCGGCAGTCAAAATGTCAAAAGACTCAGAGCTGGGGGGCACCAGTGCGGTGACTGCGGATTCATGGGAAATGAGTGAAGACTCAAGATAGGAGGTAGTTTCAATGAAAGCTGAGGTAAAATGAGCTTCTGAATCCGTCAGTGAAACCGCAGATGCTTCAACAAACTCGAGAGAATCAGAAGGGAAGCTTGACCATGGTGACACCTCAGAACGGCTAGGTAGCAACGTGATGGTGTTTAAAGGCAGCTCGGAACTTGGCTGGAGCTGCGAAAACTCAAGATTTGTGGAACTGGGAAGAGACAGCTGAGATGACTGCAGATCACTAGAGTCAAACAATGTAAATGTCTCAACCAAGGTAGAAAAAGACTGAGATGTGAAGGGGGACAAGTCACTCGGCATCAGAGACAGAGACGCAGGCGCTTCCGAAGGCGAAGAGATGGAGCCGCTGAGTTCCAGCGGGGGTGTTGAGAAAAAGCTGGATGCAAAATCCAAAGCACCTCCGGGTTTATGCTCAGAAAAACTGGAACGTTCTTGGTCAGAGAAAAGTGAAGACTCCACTGAAGGAACCAGACTATAAGGCGTAAAAACACTCGGGTCTCTGACGGCAAGCGACGGTGTGTTTTTGTTTGCTATGACAGAGAAAGATGAGTCAAGGAGAATGCTGGTGATGACCGAGAAAAATGCAGTGGTCACGCTGGATGGCGTCACTTGGGTTTCAGCAACAGACAAGGAGCCAGCAGTAGGATCAAGTGACGCCGACACAGAGAGGCGGCCATGGGCAGGGGGAACCTGTGTGGTTGTAACACTACTCATATCCACCTCGGCAGAAATGCCAACACTCGTCTCTGAGATTTCCATGGATCTAGAAGAAAGTGGGACGATAGGTCTGGAGGGGAAAAGCGTATTAAATACTTGAGGATCTTCCTCAAATTCAGAGAAGTCTGCTACGACGCTACTCATTAGAGAGATGCTGCTTTCTTCTAGCACGGTCATGGACAGAGTCTCGGCACCATCCCCTGATCCCACGTCTTTCTCCATGAGGCTCGTGGCCAGAACTTGCTGAGGTGAAGGCACAGTGCAGGCCGCGCACCAAGTGTATGGTCTGAATGAGGACACCGGGCTCAGGATATGAGTGTTGTCCACGGGACCGGGGAGGGCTGAATTGCTATGCAATTCAGACGTCTTGCTGGAGTCGCTAGGGAGAAAGGGGTTAGATGAAACACCAGTTGGTGAAGCAGAGGACGCAAATGTAAGAGGAGTTGAAAGCAATGGAGAATGTGTCCTGCTGAATGCAAGGGCTGCATACGATGCAGTCACAGTAGGGTATGTTCTTGGAGAGATGGTTTCTTCTAGGCTTTGACTCAACACGGTGGTCACATCAGTGTATCTGTCTGCACTTGTGGCCCAAACCTCCTCTGGAGGCTGTGAGACCTCCCCCAAGGAGGGCAACGGTATAGTAATGCCATCGCCTAACGGCTGTGGCATTAAAGACCGGGAGCTTAAAAAAAGGGTGGTTTCCACACCCTCTGTTAGGGAAGCCACAATCTCTGGCAGAGTCCTGCTTGATAAGTGACTGTAAGCATCAGTAGGATAAAGCACCAAATTCCTGCCAGGAGTTGGAACGATGCCCTCAGAGGTGCGAAAAGCTGACCGAAAGGTGTGGAAATGACTGGCGGACTCAGCATATGCCACTGGTTGTCGCGTGGTGTTCTGCCAGCCCGATGTCACTTCTTCATCTTGTAAAGAAACCATGGGCAACGATGGAGTGAGCACAGGTTCTAACGCTTCCCCGGGCAGCCCTGGTGGGCTGACTGTGATATACTGTATTGGAGAAACCATCCGTGGAGTGGTCCAGTGAGTATCTGGCAGAAAGTTATCCATCTCATCGTCATCGACGGCCACCTCATTACTCGTCACTGACACGTAAGTTGCCACAAAGATGCTGTGATCTGCTGTACTTTTGGTCTGTTTTCCTTGGTTAAAAAAGGCTGTATCAAAAGTAGTGGCAGACGGCGGGGCTGTGACATGGAGAGGACTGCTGTGCTGGGAGCCGGGAGCAGTTTCTGTTAAGGCCACTTGTGCAGCGCTGTGCCCAGTGCTTTTCTTCAGCACGAGCTCCATGGAGTATAAAGAAAGGTTGTGCTGTTCCGGAGAGAGCTCATCTATCAAGAAAATCAGAGCTGGGTTAGTGCAATGCATTGGAAGTCACACAGCTAACGTTTTGTTTCAGGCATGAGAATTTACTCATTTAACAAACATCCATTCACCATAAATATCCATGAATCACCGTCAGAAGTTAAACAGCTAGTTGGAAACGAGAAATTGACAGAATTACCATCAGGACAATATCTGCAAATATTCCTAAACTTGGGCACTGTTTTTACCTAAGCTGTGTATGTGTGGGGGTGGGGAGGGCATATTTACAGTTTTTCCCACAGAACCGTAGGATACTGGAAACAGAGGAGGCTGTTCAGTCCATTTTCTCTCATTTATGACATGAGTAAAGAAAGGTTTCCAGAAGGTAAATAAATCAATTGTAAGACCACCCAGACAGAGTGGAACTGGAATCTGAATAGAAGGCTTCCTTGACTCCAAAGCCTGTGTGTTTTCTCTTCAGTGATAGGAGCTGGCTGCTACGAGAAATGAACATGACAACTCATTGCATCTCTCACTACCCAAGTAAGAGAGTTCCCCAGTTCCTCAGCTGTGCTCCCCAACACAGTTGCTGAGGCTTCCACATGAAGGCCCCAGGCTTCCTGCAGCCTCAGCTTTCACCATTTCCTGCCCCACTCTAGGCCTTCCCAGCTATGCTCTGGCACCTGCAGTGCCCCAAACCCAAACACACTCTGGCCTCCATGGCTGTGCACATTCTCACCCCCACCTGGAATGCCCTTCCCCAGCTCTCTATATGGATGGATCCTCTCACCCCCGCCTGGAATGCCCTTCCCAGCTCTCTACATGGATGGAGCCTCTCACCCCCGCCTGGAATGCCCTTCCTCAGCTCTCTATATGGATGGCTCCTTCTGGCCCTTCAGATGCAGCACAGATATGAGCTTCATCCTCGATGCTCTGAAGTTGGATTCGTGCCTCTCCCTGGGCTTCTCCCTGTCCTTATCATGCCCACTGAAATGAACTATCTGATCACTAGATTCTGGGCTTCCTAAGGACAGGCATTGTTTACCTGTCTCCCCAGTGCCTAGCACAATAAGTGCTAGGAGCTCAATTGACATCACTTGGATTGATGAATGAATGAATGAATGAATGAATGAATGGAATCCAAGGATACCAAGTTCTGATAACAAAAGCCAACATTATCCCATCATCCATTCAAACTTTTGTATTCCTTAACTTGTGACTGCTGTCATTATCATTTAGTAAGTTGAGGCCTCTCCACCGATAATTCAGGTATGACATAGCCTAGAGAAAAAGGACAAGTGATGGCCCAGCCACTGATGAAAGCCCAGGGCCCAGGGACTGTCCTCTGCAGCCCAGGCTGAGAACTGAGCAACTATCAAAATGCATAACAACACCTCGTTTCTCTAATCCCAACAGTCTATCAGAACATACCTGTGTGAAATGGTATAAGGACAGTCTTGAATTTACTCTATTTTTTTAAGTAAGTCATTTCTATTCTGTTTCTAGCAACATGGCAGACTAGAGATCTTGAAACTGTCTACTTCAGAACATTTAAGATTACTTAATAAATGTTTAAAAACCATCTTCTAAGTGACTGGATGGCCTGCAAGACAGTAAGGGGAACGTGCTGAATCCAGGAATAAAACAGGAGCTGCTCAAGGGCAGTGACTGGGGACCCAAGGCAGGTACTGGACCAGCTGGCCTGCTGTTTAGGCCACAACGGAGATGAGGGACAAGTGTTAGCCTAGATAAGGAAAGAACCCAACTGAAGACCATTTTCCAAAAGTGGAGGCCCAGGAAGTGTCATAATCTCAGGGAAAGAGTGAATTAGGAAGAAAAATATCCACTTTACAGAAGACAGCAAAAACAGGTATCAGTTTCTAATAGTGTCTGACTTGAGAACACCTTGGACTGACTTTCCCTTTTCCCTGTTGAACTCTCCTCAGTCTCTCACTTCTGTTCCTCAGGATCATGTCCTAGAATAAAATATGCACATAAACCCATGTCTCAGACTTTGCTTTCTGGCGGAAAACCCAGGTTAAGACACTGCTATGGCTTATGTATTATGTGCTCCCAATATTCCTATGTTGAAATCCCAGGACCTCACAATATGACCATATTCCGAAACAGGGTCAGTGTAGATGTAATTGGCTGAGATGCGGTCATACTGAAGTAGGGTGGGTCCCTCATCTAATATACTGGTGACCGTATAAAAGGTGGAAATTTGGGCCAGGCGCGGTGGCTCAGGCCTGTAATCCCAGCACTTTGGAAGGCCGAGGAGGGCAGATCATGAGGTCAGGAGTTCGAGTCCAGCCTGGCCAACGTGGCAAAACCCCATCTCCACTAAAAATACAAAAATTAGCCGGGTGTGGTGGCACACACCTGTCATCCCAGCTACTCAGGAGGCTGAGGCAGGAAAATCACTTGAACCCAGGAGGCGGAGGGTTCAGTGAGCCGTGATCGCACCACTGCACTCCAGCCTGGGAGACAAAGTGAGACTCCGTCTCAAAAAAAAATAAAAATAAAAAAAGGCAGAAATTTGGACACAGACATACACAGAAGGAGAACACCATGTGAAGATGAAGGCAGAGATCATGATGATGCGTCTACAAGTCAAGGAAGAGCAAAGATTGATGGCAAATCACCGGCAGCTAGGGGACAGCCCTGAAGCAGATTCTCCCTCACAGGCTTCAGAAGGAAGCCACCCTTGAACTTGGACTTCTAGCCTCCAGAACGGTGAGACAATCAATTTCTGCTGTTTAAGCCAAACAAGGGAAAAGTATATGTCTCAGCTCTGACTTTGTATAGCTATTGTACGAAACGTCATCCCGAGTGTGGAACCTATACTACTTGTATAGTCCTAACAACTGTATGCTTAGAGTCATAATTTAAAGTGGACCAGGTCTCCAGCGCCTGTCAGAAACTAACATAAATTACACCCAGAAGAACATATTCACAGTCTGGTTTCAAAGTATTCCTGCAGCTAGAGTTGCAGAGCACAGAAGTAAAAATTATAAAATACATAGGAAAGCAAAGTACCATGAACAAAAGTCAAGAGAAATCCCATGAAGAAAGTATTTTTTAAAAAGGCCAACTAAATTGAATCAGATCTATAAAAACTTTAGATATTGGAATTATGAGACCCATTTTTTAAGGTTATATTTAATTCATTTAAAATAATAAAGACTGAAAACATGACTAATGAGCAAGAGACTATAAAAGTTGGCCAGAAATATTTTTAAAACATTTAGAAATAAAAATTTTATAATTAATAAATTTTAAACTCAATATACATATAAAATAGCAATTTAGACAGAGCTGAAACAAGATTTAGTGAACTGGGGGATAGGTCTGAAGAAATTACTCAGAAAAGGGAACAGGGAAACAAATAAATGTGAAATATTAAAAAAAGAAGTTAAGAGACATAGAAGACAGAATAAGACAGTCCAACATACATTTGATCAAAGTTTTAGGAAAAAAATAAAATGGAATAGGGTAGATACAATATTCAAAGACATAGTGCTAAGAATTTGCCAAAATTAATAAGAGAAACGAACCATGCAATTCAGAAAGACCAAAAAATCCCAAGGAGGGTGAATTTTAAAAAAAGAAAAATCCAAACCTATACACATCATGATACCATAGACCAAAGACAAAGAGAAATTGTAAAAGCAGTCAGAGAAAAAGGAAACAGCAACTAAACTTAAGCAAAAATAACTGCCTGACAGAATTAGAAGCCAGGTGACAATGAAACAAAATCCTCAAGTGCTGAGAGAAACTCTCTGACATCTCAGAGGTGAATAACCAGGAAAAATCTCTATCAAGACATTTTCAGCTTAACAGTGGTTATACCAAAAGAAGACCCACAGTAAATGAGCTTCTAAATAAGGATAACCTTCAAAAAGAAGGGTTATTGCCTCAGCAGGAAGATCTGAGAATAGAGAATAAATGATAAACATAAGGCCAGACGTGGTGGCTCACGCCTGTAATCCCAGCACTTTGGGAGGCCAAGGCAGGTGGATCACCTGAGGTCAGGAGTTCGAGACCAGCCTGGCCAACACGGTGAAACCCTGTCTCTACTAAAAATAAAAAATTTGCTGGGTGTGGTGGCATGCACCTGTAGTTCCAGCCACTCCAGAGGCTGAGGCAGGAGAATCACATGAACCCGGGAGGTGGAGAATGCAGTGAGCTGAGATCGTGCCATTGCACTCCAGCCTGGGCAACAGAGCGAGACTCCATCTCAAAAAGAAAAAAAAAAAGATAAATATATGGTTAAATCTAAACAAATACTGATGGTATAAATGAACAGTAATACTCCTATGTAATTGGTGAGTTTACAAAAGACATATTATATGGAATTAAAAGTTATGCATAGAAGCTATAAGAGGGACAGCCAGAGGTATTGTTGACTCACTAGCAGAGATGGAGATCAAGAGTTAAGACAAAATTCTGTGAATAGATTTTTGTTTCTACATACCAAAATTTGTAAATAATATTTAGTGCCATAGATAAAATATTTCTAGCTGGTTCTCCTAGCATCTGAAAGTCACCAACTTAAACCACATATAAAATGCTTAAAGGGTTATATTCCTTTCTCTATCATATGAATTTTTAAAATGAATAAATAATACAAAGATTTTTTAATCGATATTTTAAGTTGTTTCATAGCAATATTATACAGCATTTGTTGTCTTCCATACAACCTGGCTGTAGGATTCCTTGCCTAAGTGCTTGTGTTACTTACCTGTCACATCCCAAGCACAGGTAAAAGAAAACACGATACTTATTATGACCACAGTAAAATAGCAGCTGTTCTCTTCTTTTCTTTTTTTTTTTGGATGTTCTTTTCTACAATGAAGGCTTATAAGTTATAAATGTAAGAAGTAATAAAATCACGGTTCTGTCAAATTGTGTATCATATAAATCTGAATGTTTTCCTAAAGATAAATCATTTTATGTGTCTGTTTTAAAACTGCTATGATATAATTTGTTTTGAAATATTAGATCTGAACAAGGAGCAAATTCCCTTTTTAAAAAAATCACAAATGTATTTGGAAGTGAACCGGAAGACTGCAAGAGATAAAATAACCAAGAAGAGCAACGTTTAGTGGCTAATTTATGAACCTGGGTATCTGATGCAAGCTAGAATTAAATCAACTAGGCCTTCTAAGGACAGGGAACGGGGAGGGCAAAGTGGCCAAAGGGACAAAAAAATTCTCCTGAGTAGAAAATGACGGGAACAAAAACTTCGTATTAAGAAATGGAAGGCAAGCCAAGCTGGGATGCTTTTTTTTCTTTCTTTCTCTCTGCCAAGCCCCAGGAGGGACAAAGCAGCTGCAATGCCAAAGGGAATCACTTCTGCAGTTAACTCAGGAGGAGACTAGAAAACCCAGGCGAGTCTCTCTCACAGCATAAAAGGCGTCAGGGACTCTAATTTCAAGCCCTGGAGATCAATTTTCAAGCTCTAAAGCATAGGTTCACAAAAGAGAGAAAGGTTCTCTCTTGGATGACAGAGAAAGGAAAGGGGTTGGGGTGAGATGGGTGCTTCTCAGACTGTGACACCCGCCTGAATGACGCTGGACCCTGGACTCCTGCACCGCTCCCAGCTGACCCGGGCCTGCCACCCACTCCAAGTAGCCAGTGCTGAGGCCTTTTCTCCATTTAGGCAGCAAACCCTTGTTCACTGGGAGCCTACCAGGCACCTGCACCTCGCCCTGGCCAGGTTCTGGCCATGCTGGACGTCACAGCGGGAAACTGCCCTGCGCTCTCACCACCAGGCCACACCAATTCCATGATGATACAGTAGTGAGGAAGATGCCCAGCTGTCTCCAACACTTGTCTGTCTCAGACTCTCACAAGCAAGACGAAGTGGTACCCTTACATTTTTTTTTTAAGTCATGTTTTCTATCTGGAAATCTTCCTGAACCATAGTAGTCAATCATGGAATCATGTACTTTTCAAGCTTAATAGATCCTTTAAGACCTAGGCCAATCCCTCATGGTGCAAATAAAGCTCAAAATAGCACCCCGCAGGGCCAACACAGAAAGAAACAAGTTCCTGCCTTCCCAGGGGCTGAAGGCTCTTCATACCACACCGTGTTTTGTCAAATCAAGCCACCAAATTAAAGTTGTTGGCAAGGAAATTTAGTTAAAAAACATGCTAAATGGCCAGGTGCTAGTGGCTCACCCCTATAATCCAAGCACTCTGGTAGGCCGAGGCAGGAGGTGGGAGGCGAGTGAATGGCTTGAGCCCTGGAGTTCACCAGTCTGGGCAAAGTGGCGAAACCCCGTCTCTACAAAATATCAAAAATTAAGTGAGCATGGTGGCGACCACCTGTAGTCCCAGCTACTTGAGAGGCTGAGGTGGGAGGATCGCTTGAGCCCAGGAGATGGAGGTTGCAGTGAGCTAAGACTGTGCCACTGTACTCCAGCCTGGGCAACAGAGCCAGACCCTGTCTCAAAAAAAAAAAAAAAAAAAAAAAAGACTAAACTATGTTAGAGTACAATTGAGTTGAAAGCACTTGCTAAATTCTGTTACTAAAACTTATGGGCAGGCACACGTTTTGGACTCTGAAACCCCGCAGTCCACCTGGGGACAGCTCACAACTGCAGGCACAGACGCTGGGAAAACACTTCCTCCTCTGAGGGCTGGCCTGGGAGGCCCAAGGGACAGCAGTATCAAGTGTCTCTAAAGAGCTTTCATCCAGACAGAAACATTACTTTTGCTTCTTTGCTAAATTGTGGAGTTTCTAAAACATGATGAGTCATCTCAAGTCTCTGTGGCTATGAAATCTACTACAAAACAAGGGCTCCTGGCCCCCAGGATTTCTAAGAGTTTACAAACAAAAGCAGTTGATCATTAAACCACTCCCCAACTTCGCAAATCTCCAGCAACTTTTTCCTTTTTCTTTTTCTCTTTTTTTTGAGACAGTTTTTGTTGTGTCACCCAGGCTGGAGTGCAGAGGTGCAATCTCGGCTCACTGAAACCTCTGCCTCTTAGGTTCCCGCGATTTGTGCCTCAGCCTCCAGAGCAGCTGGGATTCCAGGCGCCCACTACCACACCCAACCACTTTTTATATTTTTAGTAGACATGGGGTTTCACCATGTTGGCCAGACTGGCCTCAAACTCCCGACCTCAAGTGATCCGTCTGTCTCGGTCTCCCAAAGTGCTGGGATTACAGGCATGAGCCACTGCACCTGCCTTTTTATTCTTCTTCTAGTTCTCAGGTTGTCCTAGGCAGATTTTTAGTGCTGTTACAAAAACCATCCTTTCCCCTTCTCCATGTTCCATTTATCTTCCTGGTTTAGAAAAAAGTGTCTTCCCCTTGTTTCTCCAACGCAAAATGTACACCAATATCTTCTACCAAGTTACCTCTCCAACTGGTACTGGTTTTATTATCAAATATTAAGTAGATAATACTGTTTATAAATATATATATATGTTATGAAAATAATACAAGGAACACTTGAGTACCGATCACCCAGTTTAAGAAAAGTACTACCCTTACCAGTGATGCTCCTAGTGTAACCCTTCCCAACTCCCTTCCTTCCCACTGAGGTAGCCACTATTTTAAATTAGGCATTTCTCAAATCCATGTTATTCTTTATAGTCTGACTACATGTATGTAGCCCTAAAGAATATATTCTTCAGCTTTGTATGTTCTTAAACTTTATCAAAATGGAATCACATTGTACATAATCTACTGCAACTTATTTCTCTCCGTATTGGTTTTCTAATCTATGTCCTTTTTTATATATAATTTTTTCATTTTCACTTCAACATGAATTCCACCATATGAATAGACCAAAATTTATCCAACTACAGTGGATGGAGGTTTGGACTACTGCTAATGTTTGTTATTACAAACATTTCTGATACGAACTTTCCTACCTGTTTTCTGGTGCACATATTTAAAGTGTGTGTTATGTACATGTGTAGATATGTATATATGTGTATGCATAAGAATGCAACTGGCTGGGCGCAGTGGCTCATGCCTATAATCCCAGCACTTTGGGAGGCCAGGTGGGCAGATCACAAGGTCAAGAGATCGAGACCATCCTGGCCAACATAGTGAAACCCTGTCTCTACTAAAAATACAAAAATTAGCTGCGTGTGGTGGCGCATGCCAGTAGCTCCAGCTACTCTGGAGGCTGAGGCAGGAGAATCACTTGAACCTGGGAGGCAGAAGTTGCAGTGAGCTGAGGCTGTGCCACTGCACTCCAGCCTGGCGATACAGCAAGACTTCGTCTTAAAAAAAAAAAAAAAAAAGAATGCAATTGCAGATCAGAGGATATGTTCACCTGTAACTTCATTAAATTTCTCAAAGTCGTTGAACCAATCTGTGTTTCCACGAGCAATATATGAGAGCTTGATGGCTGCAAATCCTCACTATGACTTGATAGCCCTAGATGTCCACATGTTTACCAATCTGGCTGATGTGAAACCTTGTGGTTTTAATTTGCATTTCCCTGATTAAAATAGATGGATCACCTTTTCAATATCTGCGGGCCACTCATGTTGCCTCTGCTATTGTCTTGTCTTTTTTTTTTTTTGAGACAGAGTCTTGCTCTGTCGCCCAGGCTGGAGTGCAGTGGTGCGATCTTGGCTCACTGCAAGCTCTGCCTCCTGGGTTCACGCCATTCTCCTGCCTCAGCCTCCTGAGTAGCTGGGACTACAGGTGCCCACCACCACGCCTGGCTAATTTTTTTGTATTTTTAGTGGAGACGGGGTTTCACAGTGTAAGCCAGGATGGTCTCAATCTCCTGACCTCGTGATCCGCCCGCCTCGGCCTCCCAAAGTGCTGGCATTACAGGCATGAGCCACCACGCCCGGCCTACTATTGTCTTTTCAATCCTACTGCCCATTTTTCTTTTGGGTTGTCTGTCTTTTTCTTTCTGATTTAAAGGCATTCTTTTTTTCAGATGGAGTCTCACTCTGTTGCCCAGGCTGGAGTGCAGTGGCGCAATCTCAGCTCACTGCAACCTCTGCCTCCCAGGTTCAAGCAATTCTCCTGCCTCAGCCTCCCGAGTAGCTGAGACTATAGGTGCGTGCCACCAAGCCCAGCTAATTTTTGTATTTTTAATAGAGACAGTGTTTCACCATGTTGGCCAGGCTGGTCTCAAACTCCTGACCTCAGGTGATCCACCCGCCTCAGCCTCCCATAGTGCTGGGATTATAGGCATGAGCCACCATGCCCAGCCTAAAGGCATTCTTGATGTATAAATACACCTTTGTTGCAGGTTTGGTCCTGGACAAACTTAATAAAGCGAATATCACAATAAAGCAAGTCACACAAATTTTTTGGTTTCCCAGTGCATATAAAAGTTATGTTTATACCATACTGTAGTCTATTAAGTACACAATAGCATTATGTCTTAAAAAAACAATGTACATCTCCTAATGTTATCCCTCTAATGTAAATGACAAGTTAATGGGCGCAGCACACCAACATGGCACATATATACATATGTAACAAACCTGCATGTTGTGCACATGTACCCTAGAACTTAAAGTATAATAAAAAAAAATTTAAAAAAAACAATGTACACACCTTAACTAAAAATACTTCATTGTTAAAAATGCTAACAATTATCTAAGCCTTCAGCGAGTTGCAATCTTTTTGTTGGTGGTGTTTTATCTCAGTGTTGACGGCTGCTGGCCGATGAGGGTGGGTGGCTGATGAAGGTTAGGGTGGCTGTATCTTAGACAATGAAGTTTGCCTCATCAATTGATGCTTCATTTCATGAAAGACTTCTCTGTAGCCTGTGATGCTGTTTGATAGCATTTGGCCCTCAGTAGAACTTCCTTCAAAATTGGAGTGAATCCTCTCAAACTCTGCCAACTGTTTTATCGACTAGGCTTATGGAATATTCTACATCCTTTGTTGTCATTTCAACAATATTCACAGCATCTTCACCAGCACTAGGTTCCATCTCAAGAAACCACTTTCTTTGCTCATCCATAAGAAGTGACTCCTCGTCTGTTTAAGTTTGACCATGAGAGTGCTGCAATTCGTCATGTCTTCTGGCTCTGCTTCTAATTCAGGTTCTTCACTCCATCTGCAGTGACTTCCTCCACTGAAGTCTCGAATGCCTCAAAGTCATTCATGAGGTTTCGCATCAACTTCTTCCAAACTTCTGTTAATGTTGATATTTTGGCTGTCTCTCATAAATCACGAATATTCTTTATGGCATCTAGAATGGTGAACCCTTTCCAGAATGTTCTTGACGTACTTTTCTCAGACCCATGAGAGAAATCGCTACCTATGGCAGCTATATAGCCTTATGAAATATATTTCTTTTATCTTTTTGTTTTGTTTTGTTTTTTAAGACAGTGTCTTGCTCTATTTCCCAAGCTGGAGTACAATGGTACAATTATAGCTCACAGCACCCTTGAACTCCTGGGCTCAAGGAATCCCCCACAGCTCAACCTCCCAAACAGCTGGGACCACAGGCATGTGCCACTATGCCCAGCTATTTATCTTATCTTTCTTTCGTAGAGATAAGGTCTCACTATGTTGCCCAGGTTAGTCTCAAACTCCTGGCCTCAAGCAATCCTCCTGCCTCGGCCTCCCAAAGTGAGTCACCGCACCCAGCCATGAAATGTATTTCTTATATAGTAAGACTTGAAAGTCAAAATTACTCTTGATCCATGGGATGCAGAATGGATGTGTGTTAACAGGCATGAAAGCAACTTTAATCTCCTTATCCATCTTGATAAGAGTTCTTGGGTGACTAGGTCCATTGTCAATGAGCAGTAATAGTTTGAAAGGAATCTTTTGTTCTGAGCGGTAGGTCTCAAGAGTGGCCTTAAGTTAGTCAGTAAATCATGCTTTACACAGATGTGCTGTCATCCAGGCTGTGTTGTTTCACTTACAGAGTGCAAGCAGAGCCGACTTACCATAATTCTTAAGGGCCCCAGACTTTTCAGAATGGTCCATGAGCACTGGCTTCAACTTCAAGTCACTAGCTTCATTGGCCCCTAACAAGAGAGTCAGCCATCCTTTGAAGCTCTGAAGCCAAGCACTGACTTCTCTAGCTGTGAAAGTCCTAGATGACATCTTCTCCTAGAAGGCTGCTTCATCCACACTGAAAATCTGTTGTTTAGTCTAACTGCCTCCACCAATGATCTTACCTAAATCCTCCGGATAATTTGCTGTTACACCTTGTACTTCTATGTACGGAGAAGCTTCTTTCCTTAAATCTCAAGAACCAACCTCTGTTAGCTTCAAACTTTTCTTCTGCAGCTTCCTTACCTTTTTCAGCCTTTAGAGGATCAAACAGAGTTAGAGCCTTGCTCTGGATTAGGCTTTGGCTTATGGGAATGTTGCAGCTGATTTAATCTATCCAGACCATTCAAGCTTTCTCCGTATCAGCAACAAGGCTGTTTTGCTTTATTAGTATTCATGTGTTCGTTGTGGTACTACTTTTAATTTCCTTCAAGAACTTTTCCTTTGCATTCACAACTTGGCGATCTATTTGTTGCAGGAGGTCAGCTTTCAGGCTCCCTTGGCTTTTGACGTGTCTTCCTCACGTAATCATTTCTAGCTTTTGACTGCAAGTGAGAGACATGCAACTCTTCCTCTCACTTGAGCACCTAGAGGACACTGCAGGGTTATAAACTGGACTAATTTCAAAATTCTTGTGTCTCAGCAGATGGGGAGCCCTCAGGAGAGGGAGAGAGACAGGAGAACGACTGGTGAGTGGAGCAGTTAGGACATGCACATTTATTAAGTTTGCCTTTGTATATGGGCAGAGTTTGCGGCACCCCAGGACAAATTACAATAGTGACATCAAAGGTGACTGATCACAGATCACCATAACAGATATAATAATAATGAAAACATCAGAAATGTGAGAATTACCAAATTGTGACAGGGACACAAAGTGTCGACAGACTTACCTAAGGAGGGCTGCCATGAGCCTTCCATCTGTAAAAAGCGCAGTATCTGCAAAGTGCAATAAAATAGGGCAGGCGTACACCTGTGTTTTGGATCCTCATATCTTATGTCAGTTATAACTTCTCCAGTTCATGACTTGTTGTTTGATATTTTTAATAGCATCTTTGATGAACAGAAGGTCTCAATTTTGGCCAGGCGTGGTGGCTCATGCCTGTAATCCCAGCACTTTGGGAGGCCGAGGTGGGTGGATCACCTAAGGTCAGGACTTCGAGACCAGCCCAGCCAACATGGTGAAAACCCATCTCTATTAAAAATACAAAAACTAGCCAGGCGTGGTGGCAGGTGCCTGTAATCCCATCTACTCGGGAGGCTGAGGCAGGAGACTCTCTTGAACCCAGGAGGCAGAGGTTGCAGTAAGCCAAGATTGTACCACTGTACTCCAGCCTGGGTGACAGAGCAAAAGTCCCGTCTCAAAAAAAAAAAAAAAAAAAAAGAAGGTCTCGATTTTAATATGGTCAAATTTATCAGTCTTTTGTTATTGTTTGAGATTCACGTGTATATATTTTAAGATGGAAGATTTAAGAAATTGTTCCCGTCACTACAAGGCATTATGTTACTCTTCCGTGTTGTCTTCTAATAGTTTTAAGGTTTTGTTTTTCACATTTAAGACCATGTGTTCCTGGAGGTGTGTGGTGGGGAGGCGTAGGGTGTGTATGTGTGCAGGAGACATGAAGGCATACAAGAGTGTCCTAACCCACTGTTACTCACAGTGTGGTCCACAAGCTTTTTGTTATGGGTCTGCAACGAGACAAGGTTCTTGAACCAGTATGGAAATCAACATACTCCCTTTTCAGAGAATAGGCCATGCTAAAATTAAAAATTAAAATTATAAAAACTAGACAGCATGCTCTATGAACAGTCAATTCACATGCTCGTGTAAGTTCTTTATTTTGTCTTAACTGGAAAACAAGCGTTTGCAGAGTGGCACATTCTGTGGCACTATGTGGGCAAAGGATGTGGGATCTGCACATGGTTTCGGGGTTGGAGGCAGAGGGGCAGTACTAGGAATGCAGCCCACTGGAGAACACAGAGAAGGCCAGCATGTCTGGAAAGGAACAGAAAAAAAAAAATATTTTTAAACTCTAAGGTAGAGTCAGAGAAATGTAGGAGACCAGACAATGCAAGGCTTAGAAGCCGCAATGCTGAGGACACTGAGCAAATGCAGTGAGAAGCCATTGAAGAAGCTATTTAAAAGCATGGGAATGACAGGATCTGAAAAATGGTTTTCAAAAATACCTCTTGCTGCTGTGTGCAGAACAGGCTAATGGGGGCAAGAGGAGATGTAGAGAAATCAGTTATGAGGTCACTAGAGTTGAACTTGAGATGACAGCGGCTTAGAGTGGTGTATTTAGCACTTTGCTCCTCAAGAGTGTGGTCAGCGGATCTTTAGCATCACCCGGGAGTGTTTTGGAAATGCAGCATCTCAGGCCCACTCAAGACCCTACGGAGTCAGAAACTGCTATTACCATGACCCCCAGGTAATTCATGCACTCATTCAAGTTTCAGAAGCACTAGCCTGGGATTTACTTTAGGGAAATTCACACGGTGATATCAAGTATGCAAATGGATATCCGAGCCTGAGATAAACCTGCAAACGTGAAGAGGAGAAGCCAGGGAGACATGGGAAAACCAGGAACGGGAGGTGACAAGAAAACAGAAAATCAGTCGGTACTGGGGAAGGGTCGCTGTGCTGAATGACTCCGAGAGACCAGGCACGTGCAGGCTGCAGAGGCCCTGCTGGCATGCACGTTTCTCGTGGTGGCAGAAGCCAGGCTGACTAGTGAAGGGCAGATGAGGAAACAGGAGCTCCACGCAGTCAACTTCATGAGCAGTTTCACTGCATGAGGCAGGGAAGGGAGATGGTACCTGGAGGGTCTGGGGAAGTCACTTGGTTCTGAGATGAGAGAGAAGAATCACCGAGGAGCTGGTTAAAGATGCAAGTTTCTAAAAAGGCAAAGCAGCTAATGCAAAATGTTTCCTCTAATCATGAGGAAGCATCAGATAAACCCAGTACCAGGGATATTGTATAAAAGTATAAAAGACCTGACTTTCAAAAATGCCAAGGTCATAAAAGGCAAGAAAAGACTGAGGAACTGAGCAGACTGAGGAGCTGTGACAACTAAATGTGATGTGCAAGTCTGGACTGGACTCCAGAACAGAAGTGGAAGAACTGGTGAAACCCTGTAAAGTCTGTAGTTTCATTCATGGCATTGAACAAATGCAAACTTCGTAATTGTGGTAACCCCACTATGATCATGTAAGATGTTATTATTAGGGGAAGCTGAATGAAGGGTATATGGGAACTCTGTGCATTAATTTGCCAAATTTATGTCTAAAATTCTTGCAAAATAGACCAGGCGCGGTGGCTCATGCCTGTAATCCCAGCACTTTCAGAGGCCGGGGCAGGCTGATCACCTTAGGTCAGGAGTTCAAGACCAACCTGGCCAACATGGCGAAAAACCATCTTCAATGAAAATACAAAAATTAGCCAGGCATGGCGGCACGTGCCTGTAATCCCAGCTACTCGGGAGGCTGAGGCAGGAGAATCACTTGAACCCAGGAAGGGGAGGTTGCAGTGAGCTGAGATTGTGCCACTGTACTCTAGCCTGGGTGACAGAGTAAGATTCTGTCTCAAAAATAATAATAGTAAAATAAATAAAATACAACTCTTGCAAAATAAAAATAACTCAGGTTCTCATCAGGAAGTAATGTATGGGTTTTTGTTGTTGCTGTCGTTCTTACTGTTGTTTTGGAACCTATAATTGGAACCAAAGGGTGACTCAAATGACATCAAAAGGGCGAGAGCGCTGCTGATGGAGTAATGCAAAAGAAATGACAACACCGAAGACGAAAGGACCAGTGAGGAGCCCATGGGGTTGAGAAGGAAGGAAGGAACGGAACCTGGAGAGAAAGTGGGCTTTGATCCTCCACAAGACGCAGGGTACCTGAAAATTACCACCATGGAGGACAGACTGAGAGAGTGAGTCCAGAGACCAGGAAACTTTACAGATTTACTTGTGAGAATTGGTGGGAATTCTGGTTAGAGGGCTTCTCTGAATACAGTATTTGCTACTAAAAAAAAAAAAAAAAAAAAAAAAAAAAGTCCAGAACATCCACTGAAAATAGGGAGTGGCTGAGGGATGGGGCGGAGTACACCAAGAGAGCGGAGAATTCGTGATGTTTGAATTGCCATATGTCACATCTTTGATTCCTGACTCAAATAAGAGACACCATAGTGTAATAATAGAGAGTGCCGGAGATGAGAGCTTGCAGGCCTCGGGCCGCATCCCCGCCCACCTGGAGGAGCCATTTCACATTCCTGGGTCTCAGGTCCTTCATCCTCTAACAAGATACGTGGTCCCTGAAAATTACTACCTGAAAAATGGGTGTTGAGATCTGACTTCCCAAGTGGAAGGAAAATAGGACCCTATGTATATGCTATGAGGTTTTCTCTAACCCTCAAACCATAAGGGGTTCCCCAGAAAGAGAAAGGGGAGCCCCCAAATGATGAATGGCCATGATACCAGCAGTGGGCAGCTTCAGGTTTAGCTGGAAAAACACCAGCTCATAAAAAGCACAGCTCTTCAGCACTGGCAAAATACAATCCCATCCAGAGAGGGATAATGGGGCCAAAGTCTCCAGAACATTCCACAGAAAACAGAACTGGGCGCTGTTCTATCTCCAACTTGCTCAGTTCCCCCCCCCCCCGGGGAAATCCCTCGTAATTAGTCACCCCTTCCATTTCCTCCTCTAAAGATGGAACACAGATAACAATTAGTGACCTCACCCAAACATAAAGAGAACTCATGTGGAACTTCAGAAAACAATGACTGCAACCAAACAATACTGAAACACTAATACAGCAAGGCTTTTAAAAAATTCAACTATTCTAGCTAAAACATCAGTTTAGGCTTCATGGTAGGGTTTGGGGACTCTATTTCTGTGCATGACTTTCTCATTTCAGGAGCTAAGGATATTAAAATGTTGGTTTAATTGAAGGCAAGGTCCAGAGTATTTACCAAAAGATATTCTGTTTTGCTTTGTTTTGCTTTATTCTTTCCTAAATAAAATGCAATCCTCTTTCACCAACCTAGAAAGCAAGACTGTCAGCACTTTGAGCAACCAAAACAAACTAAACTACTCAATTCACTAGCAACAAAGGCAAAAAAATTTCTCTGTCAGCCATCTGTTTCTAAAATAATTTAATTTAAAACACAGTCCTGTAACAACAGGGAAAAGGACACCATCAGCTTCCAGATAATCTTCTGTCTCCTATTACACTCAGAGCAGGAGTGGCACACGACATCCCATGACTAAGCATGAGCAGGCACCTTCCCTCCCAACAGCAGGAGCCAGCAGCAATGAACATCCACACTGACGTCCAAGCTGCCAGGAGACACCACTGCCTCCCTGGGGGGTATTAATTCCAACAAACAGTAAACAGCTTATGTGGCAGGCTCAATGCCTTAATTCGGCTCTAAATTAAGCTTTTATTTTATATCAAGGGATAAGGAGGCTTAAGAGAGAGAGGGGTCACGCCGGCTGGAAGCAGCAGCAAGGACAAAGGCACCATGTCTGGACAAAGTGGGATGTGTCTGCAGTGGTTGGAGAGAATAATACCAGAAAAGTTGGCCCAAGAGTGTGAGAATGTTGGCAGACAATAGGAAGGAATAGGATATTTTGAGCAGAGCAGCTTTTTGACCAAAGTTATCCTGCAGAAAAATCAATCTGGCAGAGCGGAAAGAAACATAAAATAGTGCTCCATCATACACACAGATATGCATGGTTGATAGGGCAAGGAGTGTGATCAGGACGGTGAAGGGAACAGAAAAGAAGTTCCAAGTCAGAGAGACTGCATTAAGGTAAAAAAGATGATCAAATTCAGCAGCCAGTGGAATGGATGGGGAAGACAGAACAAAAAGTCAAAGGTGATTCTAAGTCACAGTTACAACTGTCCACTAGGCAATTCCACTTGAGTATCCAACAGGCTCCTAAAAAAACCCTGACCCTCCCCCATATGCCACTTAATAGCTCGTGCCTGTAAGCCAGGTCCTGCCAGCGCTGTGGACCCTCACACATCTTCCTTCCCACCGCCACCAATTAATTTAGGCCTTACAATGACCCGCTCAGAGCCCTGCCTCGCACAACTTCTGTGAGAGAGAGGCTTTCCAGGACACTGAAGTGCAGGAAGCAGAGATGTCCTGAGTCCATGGACATCGCCTGCTTCTTCGCTCACTCTGGGTTTGGTTTGGGAACCAGGAGAGGCCACAACATCCACAAACATCCTTTCAAATGGCTTCTAAAGTGTTTCCTGGGTGGTGTCTTAAGCCCCATATGCAAAGGGTGGCAGCACTTCCAGCATGACAAGTTCCCACCTTGTCCAAACAGTGTCACTAGAGAACTAGAGATGTGTGACCCCCCCCACCCCCACACAAACACACCCCCCAAACGCTGGTACTGTGGGCCAAGGGAAGGTGTGCTGAGAAACCCTGTAACTGCCCCGGCCCTGATCAGAGATGTGTGTTCCTAGCCATGGTAATCAGTCAGGGCTGTGGTCTCTCTCTCATCGAGCCATAACCCACCCTAAGCTCTGCAGCCTCCTCTATCCCCTCCAATCCATCTGGAGTTTTCTAACATGCAGAGCTGATCAATCAATTCTGTATATATGAAGTTCATCTAAAAGGAAAGAAACAATCAAACTATGTCACCCCATTCTCAAAATCCTCCAGTGGCTCTTAAAAGCCTTCAAAAAGCCAAAGCCCTCAGCTGAGATACAAGAGCCTTCAGCTCCCCGTTCCCGCCTGTGCCATTAGTATTACCCTCCCCTACAACCAGCCCATGCCCCAGCTATTCGACGTGCTCTCTGACCACCATGCTTTTGCAAAGACTGTTCCCTTTACTGGTATTGGCCCCTCCTCCTTCCCGTAACTCCTATCACACCCCAGAACCCCCTTTTCCATCTTCCCCAGAACCCTGCATGTGCTTCTCTCTTGACACTTAGGTTGCATTCTTGATTTACTCATTACTCACCTGCCCCACCACCCTACCCCAGACTGTGAGCTACTTGAAGGAAGAGGCTGTGTCTTATCAGTGTGCCTCCCATGTCCAGCCCAAAGACTAACATGTCCATTCATTCATTCATGAGTCCAACAAACACCTACCGGTCATGTGAGCTAAGTGCAGGGTGTGAAGTGTTAGCCAAGATAGAAAGGTCCCCTGCTCACAACTTTATGGCTGAGAAGAGGAGACAGACAATAATGATGAACAGAGAAGACTGGTAAGGAAATAAGCAAGATGCTGTGATGGACAGCAAGGAAGCTCAGGAAAGGATGAGGAGCCGATAGAGAGAGACAGGAAGGCTGCTCCAGGCAGAGGGGGTGGCGAGCACAGTGGCCTGAAGCAGGAAGGAGATTCACAGATGTGGAAATGGCTTGTACGAATGGTGCGGGGTCATCAAGAGGAGCCTGTCATTTGAGACTCACATGGAAGGTGAGGAGCCAACTCGGGGTGGATGGAAATGTGACTCTAGGGTTTGAGAGAGAAATCTGGGCCAACGATAGAGATTGGTGATAATCTGCAGAAAGATGATCATTGGGGTCAAATGACACCATCAAGGAAGGTGGGGGGAGTTTGACTTCCAAGCCCTCCAGGGACATGTTCACTTACGGGTGCTCTGCCGCAGTCAGGAGGGGCCACCTTTAGGAATCATACTGCTATAGTCTGAATATTTGTGTCCCCCTAAAATTCATATGTTGAAACCTAACCCGAAGGTGATGGTATTAAGAGGCAGGGCCTTTGGAAGGTGACTAGGTCATGAGGGCCCCACCCTCATGAACAGGATTAGTGTCCCTCTAAAAAAGGCCAGAGAGAGCTCCTATATGAGGACACACAGAAGGCGCTGTCTATGAGGAACAAGCCCTCACCAGAAACCGAGCCTGCTATGATCTCCATCTTGGACTTCTCACTCCAGAACTGTGAGTGATAATTTTCTATTGTCTATAAGTGACCAGTCCAAGGTATTTTGTTATAGCAGCCCAAACGGACTAAGACACACACCAAATTGAGTTCTGGTTACATATACTTCTGGAATCCAATTCAGTCAAGCACACATATTATTCATTCTCATCTTTACTTAATTTATTTCCATTCACTGGTAATCTTTCCCAAACCCCCTGTTCTGCCTGCTTACTGGTATGAAGAGCCTACTGATTAGCAATTATCCATAGCATTAACTCTCTAAGTGTCTATAATTATAACTTATCTCGGTTTATTTGAGGGTTCTGTGGGACTCCATGATAGGGAATGACATGAAGTTAATGTAAATACTAATTTGACAAGAAACTAACCAGATCAAATCTATAGATAACCCAGAAAGCAATTTTCTAAAACTGCAGTCCCTTCCATGTAGAGTTCTATGCCTGTTTTTGCTATTACAATAAATTGTTTAAATGCTGCCAAACAACCCAATTTTGGCATTTTAAACTTTTTATTATAGGCCAGGCACAGTGGCTCACGCCTATAATCCCAGCACTTTGGGAGGCTGAGGCGGGTGCATCACCTGAGGACAAGAGTACAAGACCAGTCTAGCCAATACGGCGAAACCCTGTGTCTACTAAAAACACAAAAATTAGCCAGGCGTGGTGGCACATGCCTGTAATCCCAGCTATTTGGGAGGCTGAGGCAGGAGAATAGCTTAAACCTGGGAGGCGGAGGTTGCAGTGAGCCGAGTGAGACTCTGTCTCAAAAAAAATTAACTAATTAAACTTTTTATTATAAAATTTTCAGACATACACAAAAGTTGAAAGACTGGAACCCATTACTCAGCTTCAATCCCATAAACTTTTTTTTAAAACACAAATAGAGCAAATCCCAGACATCATTAATTTCTGTAAATACTTCAGCATCTCTGATAAGGACTTTAAAAAATTATAACCACAATATAATTATCACACCCAACAAAATTAAAAATAATTCCTAATATCATCTAATTATGCATTTCAAACTTGGTTTTCCTTGGTGGCCTCAAAATATTTTTGTATAACAGTACAGTTGCTTTTTCCACACCAGGATCCAAACAAGGTACACACAATGCTTTTAGTTCATGTGTCTCTTAGGTCTCTTTTACTTTATAACAGTTTTCTCCTCCTTTTTTCCCCCTTTTTAAATCTCTCCCTATTTACTTGTTAAAGAAAGGTCATTTGTCCCTGTAGACAGTCCACATTCTATATTTGGCTGACTATATTCTCATGGTGTCATTTAACGTGTTCTTCCCCCAAATTTCTTATAAACTGGTAGTTAGATCAAGAGGCTTCATTAGATTCAGAATCAATGTTTTTGGCAAGAATACTCCCTAGGTGGTCCTCTGTATTTCCACTGTATC
The DNA here is from genome assembly GCF_029289425.2 of Pan paniscus. Taxonomy (NCBI): domain Eukaryota; kingdom Metazoa; phylum Chordata; class Mammalia; order Primates; family Hominidae; genus Pan; species Pan paniscus. Next base: position 175,753,520 of record NC_073255.2, read on the forward strand.
ACGGCAGGAAGCGCCTGGTTTCTGCCTGTTCTATTCTGAGTGATACTAAAATTTATCAAGGGCTTAAGAGGTGACATCACTTTTCATCCATTACAAGGCTCCTCATCAACTCTTCACATAATGACTAGGCAGTCACTGATGATCACTGCCTCCATCCATTATTTCACTAAGGAGGTTGGGTTTTTTAAGCCTGCATTAATTAAAGATATTCCAGCCGGGCGTGGTGGCTCACGCCTATAAGCTCATCACTCCGGCAGGCCCAAGCAGGAGGACTGCTTGAAGCCTGTGGTTTGAGTCCAGCCTGGGCAACATAGTGAGACCCCATTTCTACAAAAAAAAAATTTTTTTTAATTTTAATTTTAAAATAATTTTTTATTATACTTTAAGTTTTAGGGTACATGTGCACAACGTGCAGGTTTGTTACATATGTATACATGTGCCATGTTCATGTGCTGCACCCATTAACTCCTCATTTACATTAGGTATATCTCCCAATGCTATCCCTCCCCGTTCCCCCCATCCCGTGACAGGCCCCGGTGTGTGATGTTCCCCTTCCTGTGTCCATGTGTTCTCATTGTTCAATTCCCACCTATGAGTGAGAACATGTGGTGTTTGGTTTTTTGTCCTTGCAATAGTTTGCTAAGAATGATGGTTTCCAGCTTCATCCATGTCCCTACAAAGGACATGAACTCATCATTTTTTATGGCTGCATAGTATTCCATGGTGTGTATGTGCCACATTTTCTTAATCCAGTCTATCATTGTTGGACATTTGGGTTGGTTCTAAGTCTTTGCTATTGTGAATAGTGCCACAGTAAACATACACGTGCATGTGTCTTTATAGTAGCATGGTTTATAATCCTTTGGGTGTATACCCAGTAATGGGATGGCTGGGTCAAATGGTATTTCTAGTTCTAGATCCCTGAGGAATCGCCACACTGACTTCCACAATGGTTGAACTAGTTTATAGTCCCACCAACAGTGTAAAGTGTTCCTATTTCTCCACATCCTCTCCAGCACCTGTTGTTCCTGACATTTTAATGATGGCCATTCTAACTGGTGTGAGATGGTATCTCATTGTGGTTTTGATTTGCATTTCTCTGATGGCCAGTGATGATGAGCATTTTTTCATGTGTCTTTTGGCTGCATAAATGTCTTCTTTTGAGAAGTGTCTGTTCATATCTTTCACCCACTTGTTGATGGGGTTGTTTGTTTTTTTCTTGTAAATTTGTTTGAGTTCTTTGTAGATTCTGGATATTAGCCCTTTGTCAGATGAGTAGATTGCAAAAATTTTCTCCCATTCTGTAGGTTGCCTGTTCACTCTGACGGTAGTTTCTTTTGCTGTGCAGAAGCTCTTTAGTTTAATTAGATCCCATTTGTCAATTTTGGCTTTTGTTGCCATTGCTTTTAAAAAATTTTATTTAAAAAAATTAAAAAATAATTTAAAAAGATGTTCCAACACTCAAATTATAGAAATAATAATAATTTGGGGTCTGGAACAATAATGTTATTTGTGTTTTGTAAGAACATTTAATAAGTCACCTGATAAGGAGTTCCATACAAAGATGCTGATTTCTGTACCGTTCTTTAAAAAGATTACACACAAATCATTGACCCTGTGAATGTATTAAAGTCCCCCTCCCCCGCCAAAGTTCACCGTTCCATAAAGATATAGTAAAGAATAAGGCAGATCTTGGAAATTATGACACTTAAGAAGGAGGGAAGGAGGAAATAGAAACGTCAGAATATCTCAAAGCAGTGCATTTATTACAGCACCTTTCCAAAGAACAGATTAAGAAGTACTAAAATAACCTTAAGACACGATGGTTAAACAGTTTCAAATTCCTCTTCTTCCTGTACTAGAGTTTCTACAAAACAGCAAAAAATAATCTGAATCCTTTTCTCCCTATCCCTTACTCAGAGAAGTGTTAATAAACAGTAAAATACCTGTGCGACAGAAGAATCCTCCTCCCTTCAAAAACACAGGCTAGTTAATGCCTTCCGCATAATCACTTACTGACCCTGAGAAACCCTCTATTAATAGCCAAGCCTCACAGGTACCTACACTTCCCCCTGGGTTAGAGCACTTCCACTCAGGAGAGCAATTAGCGTTCTGCTGAACTGAACTGCCCAGCCTGCTGCAAGAAGGTAGGGAAGGGAAGCAAGAGACATCAGGGATAACTTTCAGGGACCAGTAAGATGAGGGAGCCTAAACTCTTCCAAAGAGGAAATAAGGAAATGTTAAAAAATGTTGCAATGAATGCCACTGAATTGTATGCTTAAAAGTGACTCAAATGTTAAATTTTATGTTATGTATATTTTACCACATTACAAGTCACAATGCTCAATTTTTATAAGCTCATGTGGCCAATAGCCACCCTCTCCCAGGTGCTATGATCCATTATCCTTCTCATGTCATTGGTGAAAAAACCCGAGGCTCCAAAAGATTAAGTAACTTGTTCAAGTCCCACAACTAGCAGGTGGTGGACCCAGTATTTGAACCCGGATCTATCCGCTGCCAAAACCCCTTGCTCTGGGCACAGCACCACACTGTCTCTCTGAAAGAAATTTCCAGATTATCATTCTTGAGCAGCTCTGTACAAAAATTTTCATAATTGAAGGCAAACGAGAATTCTAAGTATTAAAAACCACTTCCCAATTTGAAAACTCTGCTCACTGCATTTCAACACAGGCCTATCAACTTCAGGAGGTTTAAACAACACGTAAAAGAGCAATATGGTGAAAATAATATCTCGGATGCTGAAGCCAGAGAGGCATGAGGCTAGCTCCTGCAATCAGCTCTGCACCATGACTGCATGGGGATGCTGCCACAGAAAGACCTGGATCTGGTGGCTGAGGCCCACAGGGAGACCCAAAGAGGAGAGGTAACAGAAGTTGGGAACTGTCCCAGGCACCAGCCTTCTCAAGCACTGCACTGGTGATACATGCGCTCCCTTACCTGCAAAAGTAAGTTGGAGGCTGGGCGTGGTGACTCACGCCTATAATCCCAGCACTTTGGGAGGCCGAGGCAGGCGGATCACAAGGTCAGGAAGTCGAGACCATCCTGGCTAACATGGTGAAACCCCGTCTCTACTGAAAATATAAAAAATTAGCCGGGCATGGTGGCGGGCACCTGCAGTCCCAGCTACTCGAGAGGCTGAGGCAGGAGAATCGCTTGAACCCAGGAGGTGGAGGTTGCAGTGAGCCGAGATCGTGCCACTGCACTCCAGCCTGGCGACAGAGCAAGACTCCGTCTCAAAAAAAAAAAAAAAAAAAAAAGGTAAGCTGGAGGTTGGACCAGAAGAAAGAAAATTCAAGCAACAAACATAAAGGACCAAAGACCTCTCTGCTGTCCCCAGCAACCTACTAAGGGCTGCCTGGGCCTCAAACAACCGATGAGCAACCAATGTGTGCGCCTGCAGACAGTCTGCCCTCCATCGCGAGGAAGCTAAGGCAGCCTGCTAGACCCACATGAGAGAAGGAGGGAAATAATCACAGATCTCCTTGTTTGTGACAACAGTGGCAACAATGACTCCAGAGTGTTTGCTTTGTGCCCAGATGCATCACGAGTCCCCCTCGAGTCCCACAAAGGCCGATGGTGAAGGCGCTGTTCTCATCTCCATTTTACAGCAGGGCAGGCAGCACAGAGAGGTCTGGTTTGCCCAAATCCCTGCCAGAGAATCTGGACTAGAGCCCTGGGCTGTCTGCCCCCAGCGCCCGCAGTCTCAGTCACAGCACACGAAACTCATGCCTGTGGAAGAAAACCACCCAAATGAATAACTTTTCACAAATTATTTATTTCCCTTATTCTTTTTATAATTGACAAAATAAGCTGTATATGTTTATTGTGTACAACATAATGTTTTGAAATACATATACATTGTGGCATGGCTAAATCAAGCTAATTAACAAATGCATTACCTCGCCAGGCGCAGTGGCTCACGCCTGTAATCCCAACACTTTGGGAGGCCAAGGCGGGTGGATCACAAGGTCAGGAGATCGAGACCATCCTGGCTAACATGGTGAAACCCCGTCTCTACTAAAAATACAAAAATTTAGCCGGGTGTAGTGGCGGGCACCTGTAGTCCCAGCTACTCGGGAGGCTGAGGCAGGCGAATGGCGTGAACCCGGAAGGCAGAGCTTGCAGTGAGCTGAGATCGCACCACTGCACTCCAGCCTGGGCGACAGAGTGAGACTCCATCTCAGAAAAAAACAAAACAAAAAAACAAAAAAAACAAAAAAAAAATGCATTACCTCACATAGCTTAGTTTTTGTGGTAAGCACACTTAAATCTACTCTCTTAGCATTTTTTTTTTAAATAGAGACAGGGTCTCGTTATGTTGCCCAGGGTGGCCTTGAACTCCTGGGCTCAAGTGGTCCTCCCACCTCGCCCTCCCAAAGTGCTGGGATTACAAGCTGGGATTACACTGAGCGGGCCTCTCTTAGCATTTTTTTTTTTTTTTTTGTCTATGGCCCCATTTTTTAAGATTACCATATACTGTTATTAACTGGTAACTATCATCACTACATTGTACAATAGATCTCTTGAACTTACTGCTCCTAAGTGAAATTTTATATCCTTTGACCAACATCTCTCCAGCCACCCCAGCCCCCACACTACCCCAGCATCTGAATAACTTTTCACTCAAAAGCCACATAATTGCCAAGAAGTACATTGAAGGATGCTTAATATCATTTGTCATCAAGGAAATGCAAATCAAAAGCACAATAAAATACCAATTCATACCCATAGGATGGCTATATTTTTTAAAGTGAAAAATTAGTGTTGGTGAAAATATAGAGAAATTGGAACCCTTATACACAGCTGGTGCTTCCACTGTGGAAAAGAGTTTGGCGGGGATCTGGTCTCTCAACAAGTTAAACATAGAATTATCACACAACCCACTAATTCCACTCCTAGCTATATCCCCAAAAAAACACTGGAAGCAGACGTTCAAACCAAAACTTCTGCTTGAACGCAGCATTATTCACAAAAGCCAACAGATGATATCAACCCAAATGTCCACCAACTAATGAATGGAAAAAAAAAAGGTGATATATCCATAAAATGCAATACTATTCAACCACAGAAAGGAATGGAAGACCACTGCATAGTTCAACACAGATGAACCTTGAAAACATTATGCTAACTGAAAGCAGCCAGACACACAAACACATACTGTATGATTCCATTTACATGAAATATCCAGAAAAGGCAAACCCACAGAGGCAGAAAGCAGTTAGTGGCTGCCAGGGGCGAGGAGGGTGCAATGGACCCCTGTCCATTGCCCACTGTCCAGCCAGTCCTGTGGCTGCACCCTACTGTGGATGTACTTACTGTCACTGAATTGAACACTTTGAAAGGGCTAAAATCGTAAATTTTACGTTATGCATGTTTTACCAAAAAATAATTTAAGGGGTCAAATACAAAAACCTCCTAGGTCCAGTTAAATACCCTTATCCCAGTTTAACTTGGGAAGCTATTATTTTTCTAAAGTTCACTTATTTTCTACCAGTATAGTGTCTCTCACAGAGGAGTCCTGCTTTCAGAATCACCCAGGGATCTTTTTAAAAAATGGATCTCCAGGCCTTTCCCTAGACTCTCTGAGGGGGTGGGGCCCAGGAACACATATTTTAACACTCACCCCAGGTGCCTTAGCGCCAGCCACTGTCTAAGACATCTCATCCCGTCCTTCCAGGCAGTTCTCAGAGCTTCTTGAAAGGAGGGTGTTAATCACCTCCTTATTGACACTCCAATCCAGGCATGCTGACAGCTGTTGTCTAAGTACTACCTCTGGGTTGTTAGCATCTGCTGTGTTCAGCTCTCAGCTGCACTTTGCAAACCAAGCCCCTCACCTGGCAGTAGGTGACCTTGACCCCACTAAGTACTTTGCAGCTCTATACCACTTCTGGTCCACACAGGTGATTATTTGCTTTTGAGTTGAGACTTTTTGGCTCTCTGTACTCATATTTCATCTATCAATTTTATGTATTTAAAGCATGAAGTTACTTGTGCCATCCTGCCCAAGACTGTGACTTCTGACCACCTGTACTTTAAAACCAGAATGCTAACACTTTTTTTATAGGCATATTAAAATCGTCCTTTAACACAGACCACTTTAAAAGTAGATTATAAAAGATTGGTTTTTTTTCATGGCTGGGCATAGTGGCTCACGCCTGTAATCCTAGTGGTTTGGAGGCTGAGGCAGGAGGATGGCTTGAGCCCAGGAGTTCAAGGCTGCAATGTGCCATGATTGTGCCACTGCACTCCAGCCTGAGTAACAGGATGAGAACCCCTATCAAAAAAATAGAATGTCCACAATTGAGGCCAACAGGAAGCTTGAAAAGCAGTATGTTCAAGAGGGTTCTCTCAACTAAGCTTACAAGTTCCCCTTCCCCTTCTCTCCTCCCCTCCCTCTTTCCCCACCCCTAAGCTCTCTCCACCCTTTGCCTGCCTCTCCCCAGTCCCACGTTCTTACTGCCTCTCATCTGCTCCCTTTTCTCCTTAACTGGTTTAACATATCATAATAATATGAAGTCACATAATATATTATGTACATTGTTACATTTACTGAGTGAGGCTTGTTATTCTCTGCTTTTAAACACTGGTTATAGTTTTCTCTTTAAAACATTGTTTTCTGCTTGTATGTAAGCCTTAGTTGATTTCTGCAGAGGAACCAGTGGCCTTTAAGAGAAAAGGACTCTTGATTACTGACCCTATTTAGATAAGAAACACAGGGCATCTTCAGTGAAAATTTAAACCACTCTACTGTCGTGGTACAATTACTCTTTCTTTCGCTTGGCTATGGGGAGAGGAGGAAAAGTCTCACAAACTAAAGATATTCTAAAACAGAATTTTTTTTTAAAAGGCCTGGCCGGGCACGGTGGCTCACGCCTGTAATCCCAGCACTTTGGGAGGCTGAGGCGGGCAGATCACTTGAGCCCAGGAGTTCAAGACCAGCCTGAGCAACATGAAGAACCCCGTCTCTACCAAAAATACAAAAATTAGCCTGGTGAGGTGGTGTGCGCCTGTAGTCTCAGCTACTCAGGAGGCTGAGGTGGGAGGATCACTTGAACTCTGGAGGCAGAAGTTGCAGTGAGCCGAGATCATGCCACTGGACTCCAGCCTGAGCGATGGAGGCATCTAGAGACCCCCAGTTCTTTGGAATCCCTGACCCCACCCCCTGTCTGTAATGCCTTTCCCCAAACTATGATGACAACAACAAATGCTCGCAGGCATTGCCCAGCGCCTCTGCAGGTGAGACTGCCCAACTGAGAACCCTCTGAGACTCACTGCAGCTTTACTGCATGGCCCGGGGAGAGAGGCTGATGGGAGCAGGTAAACAAGCCCTGGTCTCCCAGCAGCCCCCACTGCCAACGGGTGCAGAAAAACCACAGTAGAGCATTCACTGGGATTTTATCTACTTCCATGTTCTCACCAAGCAGGATAATAAGTAAACTCTAGCTCCCTTCCATTTTAAGTCCATTAGTATAGAACCACTGTTCATCCAGTTGAGCAGCTGAGTTTCTTGGGTAATCTGCAGCCCCATGTTGACCAGCTGACCCAAGATGAAACGTTAATAAAATAAAATGTGATGGAAAACAAGTTAACTTACTAGCATCCATGATGGCTTCTACGTACTGAATGCCTACTATATGCCAAATTCTGGGAGAAGCACCTTCCGTCAGTACATCACTTAATTTCCCCAACCACCCACTTTACAAATGAGGAAACTGAAGCTACAGAGGTTGAAAAACCCGAAAAGGCTGAATGTTAGTAACATGTGGAGCTGGGGTTTGTATGCACCTGACCCTACCAAGCAGCCAGCCCGGGGGGTAGTCTCACACTGCCTGGGTCCACACTCCATTAATAAAAAAATTCCCAAGCACACCTCCACATATATACTTTGTTTTGAAATACCAAGTTTTAAAAGAATGAAGAAAACGTGCAATAACTAACCTCATAATTATACTTGCTAACATCTGAAGGCAAAACCAAACTTTTCTGAGATTCCTTGATAATAACTGCAGATGTAAACTACACTTTCAGTCATTTTCATACAACTGAATCTCAATATTCAGGGGCCAACTTTTTTTTTTTTTTTTTTTTAAGACAGGGTCTCACCCTGTTGCCCAGGCTGCAGTACAGTGGCACCATCACTGCAAACTCACTGCAAACTCTGCCTCCTGGGCTCAAGCAATCCTCCCACCTCAGCCTCCCAAGTAGCTGGGACTATAGGCATGCACCACGAAGCCAAGCTAATTTTTGTATTTTTTGTAGAGACAGCGTTTTGCCATGTTGCCCAGGCTGGTCTCAAACTCCTGGACTCAAGCAATCCACCTGCCTCGGCCTCCCAAAGTACTGGGATTACAGGTGTGAGCCACTGCACCCGGCCTCAGGGACCAGCTTCTTATCACATCTGATTAATCTCATGGGAGGAACTGTGTACCCCAAAAAAGATATTTTGAAGTCCTAACCCCCACTATCTCAGAATGTGACCTTACTTGGAAATAGGGCCTTACTAGGGGCAATCAAGGTAAAGTGAGGTCACTGTGGTGGGCCATAATCCAACATGGCCAGTGTCCTCACGAAAATGGGGGAATTCGGACACAGAGACAGACACACATGGAGGGAAGATGGTGTGAACACACAGGACGAAGACAGCCATGTGGCTGGGGTGAAGCGGCTACAGGCCAAGGAGTGCCCAGGCCTGCCAGCAAATGCCCAGGCCAGCCAGACAAACAGAATAGGCAGGAAAGAATCCTTCCTGGAGCCATCAGAGGGAGCATGGCCCCACCAACACCTTGATTTTGGACTTCTGGGCTCCAAAACCGTGAGAGTAAACTTCTGTCATTTAAGCCACCCAGCCTGTGGTATCTTGTTACGTGGCCCTTGCAAACCAATAGATACTGTCACTGTTTTTATGGGGTAATGAGGTTGACCTCTCCCTACAGCCAAGCAAAAGAGTCATTGTTCCATGACAGTGCAGTGGTTTATGGGGTTTATACTGTTTTTTTGTTTTGTGGCTTTTTTTTTTTTTTTGAGATGGAGTTTCACTCTCATTGCCCAGGCTGGAGTGCAATGGCGTGATCTCGGCTCACTGCAATCTCTGCCTCCTGGGTTCAAGTGATTCTCCCACCTCAGCCTCCCGAGTAGCTGGGATTACAGGCATGTGCCACCATGCCTGGCTAATTTTTTGTATTTTTAGTAGAGATGGAGTTTCTCCATGTTGGTCAGGGCTGGTCTCAAACTCCCGACCTCAGGTGATCCACCCACCTCAGCCTCCCAAAGTGCTGGGATTACAGGTGTGAGCCACCGTGCCTGGCCAGGGTTTATACTGTTTTTACGGGGTCATGAGGTTGACAAAGAGCTCATACTAGGAGTAACAGCTCTGTCATTTCTTACCTGCTTGTGTTTGCACTGTTAAAACTATCTCTAATCTACAAGTCTCCACCCTCTCGAAAAAATCGTTTTGAGCCATTTGTCTACCAAGGGAAAATTTGTTTATATAAAACCTGGAATTATTTCTGTAATTTGAAAATTCACTTAACAAAGCAGTCATTACCCTCATCTACCCCAAGTCACTGAAAGATAAAAAAGTGACAAACTCACCATCAACCCCTCCATGTCATGGGATTTGTCTGTCCTCAGGACACTTTACTCTTCATATGTGACACAAAATGTTCTGTCATATAGGCGAAGTGATAATGTCAGGATAGACCCACATATTAGGTATTAGTAAAATTTAATTTTTATTTTTAAATAAAAAATCAGTATTTTTTTAAAGTAAATGGAAGTTCTGATGTTTTCTTCCCATGCCCAACTGTGGAGACCGAAAGTCTATTCTGCTGTCTCTCGGCATACAGCTAATGAAGAGATGGGGTTCCAATGCCAGCCTGTAGGACTCCACAAACACCTAAACCAGTATTCAAGCGCCAACCACCTGAGTGAACAAAGGTCCAATCTGGCTCAAGCTTAACAGGAGAGTACCAGGAAATGTTTGCCTCAAGGTTAAAAAATTCCTAAAGTCACCAAACAGTAGTGTGGCTTCACATGACTGCAGACCCCAGGAACGATGAGGACCTACGACAGAACCCAGGACTGGCTATGACACGCCAGACTCTCAGAGACCCACAGGTGGGTCACACACTCTAATACATCTGAGCCAACCCCAGCAGGGGCTGGGCAATTCACGCAATATCATGAAAGCAGCGAATACACCTGACTTCAAGTCGGTGCCAAGCCCCACAATCTTCCTCGTCGGTGCCAAATTTTCAAGAAGATGGCTGAGGCCACCTTATTTCAGATCTGCACAGGAACAAGTTATCCCAGCACCATGAGCTAACACTTCGTGGTCTCCATTGTGTTAAAATGTGTGTATGGCAGGATTGCCATGTGCTGACTTAATATTTCAGCTGGGGATGGTAGTAACTGGAAGGGGACATGAGAGTTTCTGAGGGGCAGGTCATGTTCTGTTTCTTGATATTGGTGTTGTTATACAGCCATTCAGTTTGTGAAAATTCATTGTATACTTACGAGTACTCATATATTAATACATTAGATCTTTTACTATAATTTTTAAAAAATTCAGAATATATATAAAATTTCAAAAACTAAATATCTATCAAACTTGCAAACACACAACTAACAGATCGCCCTAACAAAGTTTGAAAGCCACTCAACTAAGCTGGTCAGAAAAGGAAAGCCTGCCTCTAATTTCCCTTCCAGCCTTCCTTGTCTTTCAAGAAAGGAGAAGGAGTTGAGAGCCTTCACTTAAGCGTGCAGGGAGATGAATTCCTGAAGAGCTGTGTGAAAACCCACCTCTGGAATACAAATTCATTCTATTAAGGTGGCTTAGGGGACTCTTGTCATTTAAAGACTATTTGGTACAAGAATAATCACTTCAGATTTATCTTCCATGCTCAGGGCAACCCTCACATAAGTTCGGTTGGCTGCAAAAGGGACGCATCTTCCATGCTGCTTCCAGGCACTGTTCCCAGGCACCACTGACAGCAAAGGTGGCCGAGGCCCGCCAGCTCTGGCCCAATCCTGCATGTATGTCTTGGTATGGGGGATCCCACCTCACTGTGGCTCCAGGACTCTGGATCTCCCCGGGGGCTGAAACCTTTCATCAGATGCTCTCTCTACCCTGCTGAGGTTATCAGCATCATGTCACGAGGTCCCCGACCACCTCGCCACACTTTCATCAGACGCTCTCTCTACCCTGCTGAGGTTATCAGCATCATGTCACATGAGGTCCCCGACCACCTCGCCCTCACCTCGGCCCAGCTGTCACCAGTTACCTCCCTACCTACTCCTTCATCCCCAAGGTCAGGCCCGCCCTAACCCTCCCCATCCTTTGCACCCTCTCTTCTGGTTTTTTTGTTTTGTTTTGTTTTGAGATAAGAGTCTTACTCCCTCGCCCAGGCTGGAATGCAGTGGTGCAATCTCGGCTCACTGCAACCTCCGCCTCTCCGGGTCAAGCGATTCTCCTGCCTCAGCCTCCCAAAGTGCTGGGATTACAGGCATGAGCCACCATGCCCAGCCGCACCCTCCCTCTGGAGGAACCTGAATCCCGGACAGGGCATCATAGGATTCAGGGTTCACGGACACTTCCCTCCACCCGTGTCTTCGCCTCTCCCACTTCTTTAGATCTTCTCTCTCACCTTCAAACATCAGTGGTCCTCTCTCCCTAGCACAGTTTCTCCTTGACCCTGCTGCCACCCTGCCACTATTTCTTTTCCCTTCCCTGGGTGTTTCCTTGAGTGCACAGTTGCCATCCTCTCCCCGCACATTCTCTCTGAATGGTCTGCTTACACAGGCTGGCCCTGGCACTGCCTATGTCTGTCTCTGCAGTTCAGTGAGCTGATCCCCAATCATGCTGGCTTAAGCTATAAACCCACTTGTCAGATGATGACACCTGCTTTCCCCACAAAACTAGTGATTTAAAATGAGCACAGATTTTTATAAAGTACCCAAAACTTAACCAGTCACTCCTCTAAGATCATTCAGGGACAATCTGAGTTCATAAAAATGCTAATGGGGCAAATACTCTTGAACCAACAGAAATTCTATACATCATGATGAGAAAACTATACAAGAAAAGAACATCATACATATGTCTAAGCAACATCCAGGAATTTAAAAGCACTTCATAAATGACCATTAAAAAGTTACCTTTATAAATACTATGGAATGCAACTGCTTGGTTTTAACCAAATAGTCTGGCTCCAGTGCGTTAACTAAATAAATACTAAAAGAATCGCCTCTGGAATCGAACAATCTGGACTGGAATCTCCATGAATGCTGGGTTAACCAATCCTGCCCTCAGTGATTCCGTCTATAAAATGAGGAAAAGAACACACAGCATGGTTACGTGGACTGCACGGGTGAACGCACGGAAGGCATTAACTCTAGCCACAGTTCAGAGCCCCCGGCACTTTACCCATGTCTGAATCCACCCACAGAGGTTCTGACTCAATGTGGCTGAGGATGGTCTGGGATTTCAAAACTTCCCAGGTGATTATAATCTGCACAAGGTCAAGAGCCACTGGACTGACATGTGGCAAAGCTTTCAAAAACAATGCCAGTTGTTCGTGTAATTATTAATAACATGGCCTAGAAAAATAAGAATCCGGGATTCTGGATCTAAACAAGATGAGGCACATCAAAGAAATCAGGCTAAGGCAAGAGAGCAGTATTCTAATAATCAGGAACCCTAAGGGGAAATGAGTTTGAGAGCACAGACAAACAAACATGTTTTCTTGTTCCTGTTCTTCTCAGCCAGTAAAAATCAGGAAAAATGTAGTTCCCAGGAATAAAGTGAGGACTCTGCATATCAAACGGTGTTCATAAAGGTCACTCATCTCTACGCAGTAGGAGCTGTGAAGGGCTGACGTGAATTCCCAGGGCACGAAGTTCTAACCAGCTGCTAATACAATAACCGCCTAATGAGGAATCTTTAACAAAAGTTGCATACTCAAGTCTAAAAATGTATTTTTCATGCAACTTGGCATTGGAGACACTAGCTCTGGCTCTGATTACTTGTTACTTTGTGATATCTTGAGATTTTCAGATCCTGAGGAGGTGTTCTATCTAGAAGGTTCTAGAAGACCTTTAAAACAAGCATCGCCACCCCTAATGAGTGGAAACCCTTGGTAAATAACATCCAGTAAGGAGAAAGCCTGCCAAGGAGAGGCCTGGAGGCAAATAAGGAGCAAGTGAGTTTAGACTGAATATTCAGAATATTCTCCTATCGCCATTCTCCTATCACCAAGTGATGGATTTACCCTTAAGGACAAATGAGTCAGCTCTCTTTTAAGATGAGAAGTGATCAAATTTTGTTGCTTCAAAAGTCTGTTCTGAATCACTCATTTTAAAAGCAGCTGTAGCTGGGCACGGTGGCTCATGCCTGTAATCCCAGCACTTTCGGAGGCCGAGGCAGGTGGATCACCTGAGGCCAGAAGTTCGAGACCAGCCTGGCCAACATGGTAAAACCTCATCTCTACTAAAAATACAAAAATTAGCCAGGCGTGGTGGTGCACACCTGTAGTCCAAGCTACTCAGGAGGCTGAGGCACAAGAATCACTTAAACCCGGGAGGTGGAGGCTGCAGTGAACTGAAATCAGGCCACTGCATTTCGGCCTAGACAATAGAGCAAGATTCTGTCTCAAAAACAAAAACAAAAAAAATATAAATAATAAATAAGTGCAGCTTCATCTCTACTTTTCAAGCACAATAATAATAGGAAAAAGGAATGATAAAAATAAGCAATTATAAAAAGATACATTTTTAAGAAGGGTTATCCCTCCTATATAAAACACTGCCAGAAAAAAAGTACACAAAAAAGCTTAAATCTACAGTGAAAAAACAAAACATGAAAGAAAACAGGTGAAATAAAACGAGGGAAGCTTCCTAAAGAAAGAATACATACTACAAGTAAATGTGCTGAATTCAAAAGGGAAAGCTATGTGATCCATATTCCCAAGCAGAGACTCGACAAGAATTTAATTGGAAATGTTTAAGTAATAAAATGTTAAGGCCTTTTCTTGCCATGTTTATAAATTTTCTCATCTATCTTCCATACAATACAAATACATACACAATAAAATAAACTAAACAAGCACTTATTTCATATCTACTGTGATTCATCCATTCTAAGACCTGTTCTTTCACATTTTAAGATATCTGAAATCGGGGTGAATCTAGTTAATGGTACGTACGGTTTAAATGGCAGTATTTTTTCTTCATGATCTTTCTCAGAGGTACAGAAAATAAATGGTGCATCACACTGCTGACGGCATCTTAGTTTCAATGAAATATTATGTTTAGTAATCAACAGTCATATTTCTATGTGCAAAATGCTAGCAAGGCGCTAGTAAGCTATTTAAGGAGAAAGGATATATGCACAAAAAGTTAGATTAATAATAAAAATTGGCTTCTAACAACAGCAAATAAATATACGATGGTAGACAGAAATTGCTAAAAGAATATGAAGCAGAGTGCATTCGTGCAATTTAATTCTATTGGTAAAAATAAGAGCTAAACTTTGCTCTGAACATGGCCAGAATTTAGAAAATTGGGGAACCTGCGCAGGCACTCCCTTTGGGGAAAAGAGCATGAGTAAGAAGATATTAAAGAAAGAACAGAAGGCCTCACGGGGCATGGCTAAATCGTACTGTGGGCCATTCCTGCAGGGACACGATGGAGATTGGGTGGGTACTGGGGTTAGACTACAGAAGACCTGAACTGCCAAACTAAGCAGTGTGGATTTTATCTAACAAGCTGGCATCCTTAACAGCCACCCCCTGCAAAAGCGCAGGCTCTCTACGATAGCCTGGGAGAACTCCTCAGGCTCCTGTTCTCTGGCCAAAAATGGTCTGGTTCCTCCTCCTTGTCTGTCAGGTAATTCCTCTGCCTCCGTGGCACCCCCCTCCCCCCACAACAATGCCATAGGCAGTTTTCCACTTGGATCACCCCTCTGGATGTTGTCTCAGACCACCCTCCAGGCTCACGGAAGCCTCTGCCGCTCCTGGAGAGGTACCTGGCCCATGCAGAGCGACTGAAGCTTCCAGAGAAGGGTGCTTGTGCAGGAACTGCAGGAAGATTCCCGTCCTGCAGAAGAAACTGAATGATCTCAGATCAGGTGGGGAGGACCAAAGAGAAAGCAGGGAAAGAAAAGCAGCAGATGTGAGGGGCATCTGGAAGGGGGACCCAGGGGCTGAGGATAAGGGGGACAGGGAGACAGTAATATCCTGGGGCAAGCAAGCCACACTGCCGAAGAGGCTGCTGGCACCATAGACAGCAGCAGGCCTCGGATTAAGTCCCCACACACACAGCCCTCCTCTGAAGCACCCTCTACTGGCTCTGCCATGTCTTCATTCAAACACCGATCGGTGTCCTACTATGTGCCAGAGACACCACTAGATTTCGAGGAAACTGAGGTGAGTCAAACACTGTCCCTGACCCCCACTGTCCACAGTCTGGTATTAAAAACAGAAGTGAAAAATAAATCACTATAATTCACAATAGCCAAAAGGCAGAAGCAACTCACCAAATGTCCACTGGCTGATGAATGAATAAACAAACGGTGGCACATACACACAATGGAATATCACTCAGCCTCAAAAAGGAAGGAAATTCTGACATACGCTACAACACAGGTGAAGCTTGAGGTCATTATGCAAAGGCACAAAAATAAATACTAGATGATTCCATTTACAGGAGGTACATAGAGGAGTCAAATTCATAGAGACAGAAAGCAGAAGGGTGGCTGCCAGGGAATAGGGGAGAGGGGAAATGAGGAGTTGCTTGATGGGTACAGAGGTTCTATTTTGCAGGATGAAAAGTGTCGTGGAGATGGATGGTGGTGATGATGGCACAGCAGGGTGAAAGTATATCATGGCATGAAAATGTTTACAATATAATGAAAACTGCAAGATGCAAATTGTATACATAGCATGATCCCATTTTATGAAAAAAGTAAAGTCTCATATACATATTTTGAAACACTAGGAAGATGCATATCAAACGGTTTATATAATAGTTATTGTTAGGTGGCAGAAATAAAGATGATTATTTTCTACTAAATATACTTCTGTACTTTCCAAAGTACGTACAAATGAGAACCATTTATAATCAGAGACAAACTTTTTTTATCCCAACAGAGAGGGAATCAACATGCAGGGAACTGAGGCACTAACGGTTGTTTTTTGGGGGATGGGGTTTTGAGACGGAGTCTTGCTTCTGTCACCCAGGCTGGAGTGCAGTGGTGCAATCTTGGCTCACTGCAACCTCCACCTCCTGAGTTGAGGCAACTCTCCTGCCTCAGCTTCCCAAGTAGGTGGGACTACAGGTGTGCACCACCAAGCTGAGCTAATTTTTGTATTTTTAGTAGAGACGGGTTTTCACTATGTTGGCCAGGCTGGTCTTGAACTCCCGACCTCAAGCGACATGCCCACCTCAGCCTCCCAAAGTCAGCACTGGGTTTAAAATGACAGCTAATCACCCACAGGGATTTAGTTCATGGAACAGGTCTGGGATGAAGATGTAGTTCCAGGTGATCTTCAAGAAAGGAGAGAAGGTGTGAAAAGGCATTCTGAGTTAGGATTCAGGAGGAGAAAGCAGCTAAGGGGAAGAGAAAGATAAAAAGAAGCCCAGCTTTATGAAGCAGCTTACAAATCCAGGGAGAAGCCACGGTACTCAATTCACCAAGTGATATGGTTCGGCTGTGTCCCACCCAAATCTCATCTTGAATTGTAGCTCCCATAATTCCCGTGTGTTGTGGGAGGGATCTGGTGGGAAATAATTGAATCGTGGGGGTGGTTTCCTCCATACTATTCTGGTGGTAGTGAATAAGTCAACGAGATCTGATGGTTTTATAAGGGGAAACCCCTTTAGCTTGGCTCTCATTCTCTCTTGTCTGCCACCATGTAAGACGTGCCTCTCACCTTCTGCCATGATTGTGATGCCTCCTCAGCCACATGGAACTGTGAGTCCATTAAACCATTAAATTTATAATTTCTTTATAAATTACCCAATCTCAGGTATGTCTTTATCAGCACTGTGAAAACGGACTAATACACCAAGTTGCTATTAATTCTGATCTATTCAATCATTCATATGATCATTTACCTATTTAATTGTTAACTCATAGAAGCATTCCTTCCTACACACCCACCCACTTAGTGATTTAACAAATATTTATTGAGGGCCTACTCTCTGCCAGGCCCAGTGCCAGGTGGAGGGGCTTTAAGAGTGACTAAGGCACAATCTCTGTCCTCAAAAAACTAGTTAGGAACAATCATAACACAGTGGTCAGAGTTATAATAGGGACACACAGGGACAATGAGCATCCAAATCATTCTGGGATTTCTGGAAGTCTTCCTGAGGGAAGTACAGAATCAAGCAAATGAGGAAGAGAAGTGCATTCCACGCAGAAAGAACAGCATGTACAAAGGCACAGGGGCATAAAACAGTTCAACGCAGTTCCCCATACGGGGAATGACCATACTGCCAGAGCAATATGGTTAACAGGAGAGGCAGGCAATGAGGTAGGAGAGGGGAGAGGAGGAGGCTGTTGCAAATCAAGAAAAACAAGGATTGAACAAACCAGAGACACTGCCATGTGAGGCACCACATGGTCCTAATCAAGTGAACGTAGTGAACACACTGGCAAGGAACTGAGCCGAGGGCCCAGCAATAAGGGAACAAACAGAAACCCAAAGTCAAATCCTAAATCTTGGCCTACTATCTTCTTATTCTTCTCCCCCTCCCCCTCCCCCTCCCCCTCCTTCTCCTTCTTCTTCTTCTTCTTCCTCTTCTTCTTTTTGAGATGAAGTCTCGCTGTTTGGCCCAGGCTGGAGCACAGCGGCATGGTCTCAGCTCACTGCAACCTCTGCCTCCCAGGTTCAAGCAATTCTCTTGCCTCAGCCTCCCGAGTAGATGGGATTACAGGTTCGCATCATGACACCCAGCTAATTCTTGTATTTTTAGTAGAGACAGGGTTTCACCATGTTAGCAAGGCTTGTCTCAAACTCCTGACCGCAGGTGATCCGCCCACCTCAGCCTCCCAAAGTGCTGAGATTACAGACATGAGCCACTGCACCCAGTCAACTTTCCTAAAAACATGTTCCTATGGACACAACTGGTATCCCAGGGTCACTTGCTGCCACCTCATCTCTACTGTCCCTTATTCTCTCTCTGTCCACTTCTTCTACTCAGCCTTCCTTCCTCTCCAAGCAACCGTGCATTTCGCTATGGGTGCATACTCATGAGTCAGTGTGTCTGTATTCATGCATGCATTTCCTTGTATGTGCATCTCTGCATATATTGCTATTAATCTATATGCTTGTACTCATGCATCTATGTTTTGAATTTTCCTTTGACAACGTCTGTGAATACATATTTGTCTTTCCTCGTCTTTGCACGACTGTTATCCTCTGGATACATGCACGTTAATGATTATGCGTGTGCCTGTGTGTGTATGCTGAGCATAAGTGGGCATGTGACCCACATGCACGGGCCACAAGAGGGGACATCTGCGGGTTCAGCCTGCCTGGCGCCCACGCCCACCCCAGTCTTGCCTTGGGGAACACTCCTTCCACCATGGCACCGGATCTAGGTGCCACCATCACCCAGGATGCTCATTCTCTCCTGACCAAGGGACGGGCAACTATCCCAAGCCCCAGGCTCTCTCCCCAAAATCTGAATCTCAAACAGAATGATTAAAAGGCTGAAATTCATCCTGTTGGCTATGCCCTAAAGGAACAGTCTTCAACTCCTACAGCCTGGATCCCCAAGCTGCAGGCCCTGAGGCATCTTGTCAGGGCCACAGAAGTGGAAACTGACATATATATGAATATTTATATAACTTCCCAGCTGTAAAGTTCTATGACTCAGGAGCTTAACAGTCTTACTTACGTCCCATGATGACAGCCTTGCCTGGGACTGTCATTTAAATCTCTTTCTCTCCCCCTAGTTTAGCTTATTACTATCCCACTGTCTCACATCAGCTATTCTTCTTCCCTGGTATAGAGAGGACTGGTTTCTTCCTAGCAACCCCGAACAGTAGACGGCAATACTTCCTCAGGGTCACTCAGCAACAATCCAAGATGATCCAAACAAACCAGTATGATTCAGAAGTTGTTCCTGTCCAGGTACGTACCAGTTACACAATTCAAGACATACAGATTTGTTTTTGCAGTATAGCCAAAAGGTTTTTTTTTGTTTTGTTTTGTTTGTTTCGTTTTTGAGGTAGAGTGTTGCTCTGTCACCCAGGCTGGAGTGCAGTGGCACAATCTCGGCTCACTGCAACATCCGCCTCCCAGATTCAAGTGATTCTCCTGCCTCAGCCCCCCGAGTAGCTGGGATTGCAGGCGCCCACCACCACACCTGGTTGATTTTTATATTTTTAATAGAGACGGGGTTTCACCATGTTGGCCAAGCTGGTCTCCAACTCCTGACTTCAAGTAATCCACCTGCCTTGGCCTCCCAAAGTGCTGAGACAAAAGTTCTCATACATCCTTTTTTAAACAAATGACCTTAATATAATTCCAAAAATCTGCTGTACATTAATTCATTCCCTCTTGGCAATCAACTAAACATCAAGACTTAAATAGCACCACAAATCACGACCACAAACAACTAGGGAAAGTCCCATTTATCTACATATTCATGCATCCATCTCTCACGCAGTACATTGTGCTGGACATTGTGGAATAAAAAGATGACGCTAACGGGGCTCCCACCATTAGAAAAAGGGAGTGGGGGTTTATGGCAGAGAGGCCCAACCTGCATAGGACAAAGGGTCTTTATGTTTATTTCCCATAAAAAGCCTGCAATTAACCTAACGCGCATTTTACGAATGGAGAAAAATGTCATCTTTGTTATGATCATTTTTAACCCTGACTGTTGGTTATCAATTATTTCAGCATGAAATATGTCAGCTGAAATATGGTCATAATTAAAATTTATTTAAATTTACATTAAGTTAGAAGCATTACTTTTTCTGGATTAGAAGATCCATTCACAAATCCCTTTATAAATTTATGTAGATTTAACTGTCAAAGAGGTGTAACTTGATACATTCCTAAGAGCTGAACTACTGGGCCAAAAGGTGTAAACCTAACTTCATTTGTGAGGATCAGAGAGCAACTGTGCCTCTTAATCAGACCCGACCCCTCTTTAAACAGTGCTCTCAAGGACTAACAATTTTCAATTCCAAATGTCACACCCATGTGGGATCAGGTCAGTTCCCAGGACTGGAGAGCAAAAGAAAGACTACTGGTCCCTTAACACAAACAAGCTCTGAAATGTGTCGAAAAATTACTCCAAGATAGGGTGAATCAAACAGCAATTAGAGTGACAGCCCAACTCCAATTGGTCAAAGGCTGACCGGGCCACTGAGGTCCAGAAGAAACAGAATTTGTGCCCTGGAGCTCTGTGGCAGAGGAGATAGTGTAAATACTGTGTCAAAAAATATACACGAGGCTGGGCATGGTGGCTTACACCTGTCATCCCAGCACTTTGGGAGGCTGAGGCAGGAGGATCACTTGAGGCCAGGAGTTCGAGACCAGCCTGGGCAACATAGTGAGACCTCATCTCTACAAAAATAAATTTTATTGTATTTATTTATGTATTTATTTATTTTGAGATGGTGTCTCACTCTATCATCCTGGCTGGAGTGCAGTGGCACTATCTCGGCTCACTGCAACCTCTGCCCCCCTGGTTCAAGCAATTCTCCTGCCTCAGCCTCCCAAGTAGCTGGGATTACAGGCACCCGCCACTATGCCTGGCTAATTTTTTGTACTTTTAGTAGAGACAGGGTTTCACCATGTTGGCCAGGCTGGTCTCGAACTCCTAACCTCAGGTGATCCACCTGCCACGGCCTCCAAAAGTGCTGGGATTACAGGCATGAGCCACTGTGCCCAGCCACAAAAATAAAAAAATTTTAAATACATGCTAAAGTGTTTCCAACACCAGCAAAGGGCTGAACCTCCCAGACACCCCAGGCTGGAGCCCAGGCTGCCACGGCAGGCACCTCACAGAAGTGTATCTGCAGCCACTGGGAGTAAAACTGCTCTCTCCATATTGCACGTGCTTTTCTCAAGAAACGCTTTCTAACGCCCTGTAGGACTAGAAACACAAGCAATGGTGTCTTCCGGATTTTCCAAAGAGATCAAACTATTATGAAGCAAAGTCTCCAGGAACATAAATGATAAGAATGCTGGGAAATTCTAAAAGCACTGCAAACTCCACACAATAAGGGACATGAAAAGAGATGAATGGGACACTAAATGTGTCTTTCCCCCATGCCCTCATAACTTCTCCCTGTGCAGTTCTGACAGAAGGGCCCCTTGCAGGCCATCGGACAGCACAGCCAAGAAGCAGGAGCCATCTGTCCTGCACTTGGATCCGGGTGACGGTCAATGCCCACAACCTCTTGCCCACCAAAGAGTGGGGTCTCCTCTAGGCACACACTGGGAGGTTAAAACCCCATTCTAAGTTGCTCCTGTTGTCCTCGGAGCAGTCTCAAGACTTGAAGTTTGGCACTTGGAAGGCACCCAATTAAAGGTCAAAGTACATAGGAGGGCTCCATGCCAGGAGATCTTGGCGTTCTTCTTTTGAAGTCTATGACGGAAATGCTGCATTTTGAAAGCTACTGGGGGAAGCGTTGTGAGACTGAGGCAAACACAGCAGCTGGGCAGAAAATAGATCTATTAGGCTCCTACCATGGGCTGAGAGAGCTGCTTTGGGATCGGCCCCATAATGCGCTTTCCCTACCCTGCCACGAGGCTATCACCCCCCACAGGAACCACGGGAGGCTGCTGCTGTACACAAAAGGTCCTCACCTCCCCCAGGCCTGGCACACTCAACAATCCTTTCACAGCCTCCTGCTCTATTCCTTCTTCTGTGATCCACAGATACTATAATTATAAACTACTTTTTTCATGGAACCTGACCTGCTCCTGCCCCATCTCACTTAAGTGATGATGATGCCACTATCAAAAAGAAAAATGTGGCCAGGCACAGTGGCTCATGCCTGTAGTCCCAGCACTTTGGGAGGCTGAGGCAGGAGAACTGCTTGATCTCAGGGGTTCAAGGCTGCTGTGAGAGATGATCATGCCATTGCACTCCAGCCTAGATGACAGATAGAGGCTCCGTCTCTTAAGAAAAAAAAAAAAAAAGAAAGGAAAGGAAAAAGAAAAGAAAGGAAGAAATAAAGAAAGAAAAAAAGCTATCAGACATCAACTTCCTCAATAGCATCAACCTCCCCCCCCTTTACCTGCATGCACCTAAACCTGTAGCCATCACTCCCCCTTCCCACCTGTCTCAGTGGAAGAGGCGCCATTCTCCCTGTGCAAGGATGCACTGGAGTGTGAATCTCTCCTCTCTCAGTTATCAGTTATGTGACCTGAGGTGAGTTACTTCATCTCCTTATAATTGTACTGGATAGGGTTATCAGGATTACATGGCTTAATACAATTAATACACATCAACTTCCTAGAAGAATGCCTGACATAAGTACACATTCGATTTTAGTTACCTATTATTATGTCTATTATCATCATCATTTATCCTAGTCTTCTCTGAGAGCTTTCTCAAGTAATTGTGTCTTTTCTCTCCATTACCTTCAACCATTTTGTGCTTATGGTAGCTGCTAATCTCCAAAGACGACCACCATCAATGTCAATGTCTAGGCTATTTCACCACCCATCAGTGGGTAGCCCTATTTCCTCCTGCCCCTTGTGGACTAGTCTTGTGATTTTCTCTGACCAGCAGAATGCATCAGAGACAACTTTTGAGTGCCGGATCTTAAGAGGGCCGCTAGCTCCTGCTTCATTCCCCTTAGAAGCCAGCGGCCCCATATGAAGTCCTACTATAAGGAAGTCCAAGCTGGTCACCTGGGAAGAGAGAGGGAGGGCATGTGGTGGACCACGAAGGTAGGAGGGGGTGAAACAGCCTTAGCCTTCCAGCCCAGCCCTGGAGCCAACCGAACACAGCCAAGTGAGTGACCCCAGCTGAGTTTCATGGAGCAGAATTATCCATCCGAGACCTGTCCGAATTCCTGACCCGCAGAATCATGAGAAATAATAAACCATTACTGTTTTCAACCATTCTGTTTCAGGGTGATTTGTTATGCAGCAATAGATAACCAAAATGAGGCTCCCCTTTAGCTTTAAAAGAATGTTCCATCTCATATCCATCTTCAAACATCCCCCACAGTTCTGCGGTCCTACATCCACCAACAGTTACTGCCCTCTTTGTATCACCACCGCAGTCCTCTACAATAGCACTTCACATGCCACTGGATAGTCACTTACGTACAGAACAACTTCCCCTTGTAGACGGAGTTGCTAGAGGGCTGTGACTGACTGCCGTATTTCTCTTAGTATCCCAACATCCAGCACAGTGCTCAGCACATGGCAGTGAGTGCTCCATCAATGTTGGCTGAGTCATGCAGACATGTGGGCATGGAACTACCACACAACTGGCCTGCCTGCAGGCATGCCTTCTGGCACTGGCAAACCCAAAACAAAGATGGAAGAATGAAAAACAGGACCCAGGCAAGCACACTTCCCAGAACCAGACAAGATGCAAAAGGTGCAGGAGAGAGACGAAGGGCAAGATCTGCTGGTGGGAGTCAGAAGTCACATGCAGAAAGCCATTGAGATTTGGAAACTTTCCACAGCACTGCTGGTTTACCCAGCCTGATAGGGTACACATTCTACAGGTATATCTTGTTTTCTTCTCAGGGGAACTGAACACAATTGGAAGAGGGAGTAGAGGAACCTGAAGGCTGTCAATGAGTAAAGTCAATATAAACTACAACGAACAAAATAGAACAGTTGCAGGTTCAGGATTTCTGGGAAGTATTCAGAAGGTTAAACTTTATACCAGATCTAGGCAAGAACTCAAGGCGTTAATACACTGTGTTTTATGAAGAACCAAAAAGGCTCAAGGGGCATATAAAACAAACGAAGTAGGACAGCCGGCTGTACCGGTTAGTTTTTGAACAAAGTACTCATTTTAAGGCATCGACTTCCTCCTACCAAAATTCCAAAGTAAATAAGAAATTGATTTTAAACCAGTGGTATACACTAACTTAATTAACGGAGAAGATGTATGACAACCACACACTTGGCTGTCAGAAACAAACAACAGAAAAACAGCATAGTCAACACAAAGCAAAAATGGTATCAAAACCACAAGGAAATGATCCAGGACGTGATAAAAGAGGAAATGCGGCAAGAAAATGTCACTCAGTATTAAGAAAAATATTATCCTCACTGGTGGAGAAAATGGAATATGGCTCATCATGGAATTTTAACTTTTTGAGTTTTTTTATTGTTAAAATGTTTAATTTGCCAAAATAAAGTAAAATGCACCACCACACAACACTGTAGGTTTTGAAAGCCTGCTTCATTCATTTCTCTTAACCTACGTTTGGTGAGCATCTTCTATGGGCTAGGCCAGGGTGTGACTTCACAGTCAGGGCTTCTAACAGGGACAGGGAGCTGGCCAGGGGCCACAGGTGGTTCTGACTGGGGCTCTGTCCACAGAGCTCACTCTGCCCTGCAAGCAAAGCCTGTGAGTGGGCACTTCAGTGGGAGAGACCACAGAGTCATTCTCTAACCCAGACCCAGAACAGAGGAGACCGTGGCTGGGGGTGCACATGCCCACCCCCAGGGTGGGAAAAACTCTTGCTAGCTGTGTGAGCAAGTCAATGAACTTCTCTAAGCTTTATTTTCCTCATCCGTAAAATGGGGATCCTTACAGTACCTACCTCATGCAATTGTTGCATGGATTAAACAAGAGACACTGTGTCGTCTCCTCACACAATGTTTGGCACACAGCATGCACTCTATAATTGTTGGGTATTATTATTATTCCCAGCTCAGCCCCTGAGACTGCTGCAGGAGAGGACCAGAGAAAGAAGTGCAAAGAGAACCTTATTCAAAGGCCCAAATGCCAATGAACAATCAGAGAAATGTACCTTTAATGGAGATATTTTTTACCTACGAGTTGGGCAAAGACAATAAAGACTGGTCACAGCCTGTATTATGGAGGAGAGAAGCAAGCTGGCACTCTGGTGCATTGCTAGAGAGAATGTGGATTGCTTCAGCCTTTCTAGAAAGCGATTTGGCAATATGCATCAAAATTTAATATGTGCATACTGCCTAGTCCAGCAAGTCTATTTCTGAGAATTTATCTTAAGAAAGTAATTGGAAAAGTGTGTAAAGATGTATACACAACGATGCTCATAGCAGTGTTTTTTTTTGTTTTTTTTTTCTTTTTTTTTTTTTTGAGACAGGGTCTTGCTCTGTTGCCCAGGCTGAAGTGCAGTGGTGCAATCTCGGCTCACTGCAGCCTTAACCTCCTCTGCTCAAGCAATCCTCTCTCTTCAGCCTCCTTCAGCAGGCAGGAGCAGAGGAATTACGGAGGCGGTTGCTAATTTTTTACATCGGGGTTAGGGAAGGCCTCCCTGATAACAGGAGATTTGAGCAGAGACCTGAAGGAAGGGGAGTCAACTGTGTCGATCATATCTGAGATGAGAAAGTTCTAGGCAGAGGGAACAGCAAGTACAAATGATTGCAATGAATGTATATCATTTTTATAATCAGGAAGAAGCCAATAAAGATACTGTACTCTCAAACTACCAGTGCGTGCCACGATGCCTGACTAATTTTTGTATTTTTTGTAGAGATGGGGTTTTGCCATGTTGCCCAGGCTGGTCTTGAACTCCTGGGCTCAAGCAATCCGTCCACCTCAGCCTCCCACAGCACTGAGATTACAGGCGTGAGCCACCATGCCCGGCAACGTTTTCTTATAACATTGAAAGCTGAAGACAATACAATTACCCATCAACAGAGAACCAGATAAATGAAGTGTGGAACATCCACAGCGTCGAATAAAATCATGGTGTGGATCTGTATTTCCTGACAACTAAAGATTCCGTGATAAAGTGTGAAGCGAAAAAAAGCAAGCTGCCAAACAACATGTAGAATATGATACCATTGCTTTCTGTGTATGCGCCTGTACATGTGAAAACAGTCTGAAAGGAGAGATACTAAAATGTCATAGCAGTTGTCTGACAGGTAGGATTTGGGGTGATTTTTGCTTTCTAATTTACACCTTCTTTGTACCACCTGACTTTATTCAATGTGCAAGAAATTTGACATCATCCTCTGATCAAAACCCTCTATGATCCTCCACCCCTAGCACCCACTTCCCTCCACACCTGAGTGCCTGCTGCCTCCGGCCTCCACCCTCTGCTTTAGGCGCACAGGCCTCCTGTGCCTCCCCCAACACCAGGCACACTCCTGCCTCAAGGCCTCTGCACTGGCCACATCATTTGCTGGGAACACTGTTCCCCCCAATACCTGCTTGTCTTGCCCCCTTGCCTCTTTCAAATGTTAGTTTATCACTGTTACGGGTTGAACTGTGTGCCCCCAAAATTCACATGTTGAAGTCCTAACCCTAGAACCTCAGGATGTGACCTTACGTGGAAACAGGGTCATCAAAGATGTAGTTAAAATAAGGTCATACCAAAGTAGGGTGGACCCCTATCCAATACCACGGTCCTTATGAAAAGAGGAAATTTGCACGCACACACACACACAGAGGGAACGCCATGTAAAGACTGGAGTCACACTGCCATGAGCCAGGAACCACCTGTATTAGTCAGGGTTCTCTAGAGGGACAGAACTAATAGGATAGCTATATATATACACACACAGAGGAGTTTATTAAGGAGTATTAAACTCACACGATCCCAAGGTTCCACAACAAGCCAACTACAAGCTGAGGAGTAAGGAAGCCAGTCCGAGTCCCAAATCTGAAGAACCTGAAGTTCGATGTTCAAGGGCAGGAAGCATCCAGCATGGGAGAAACAGGTAGGCTGGGAGGCTAAGCCAGTCTAGTATTTTCATGTTCTTCTGCTTGCTTTTATCCTAGCCATGCTGGCAGCTGATTAGATTGTGCTCACCCAGATTAAGGGTGGGTCTGCTTTTCCCAGCCCACTGACTCAAATGTTAATCACCTTTGGCAACACCCTTACAGGCACACCCAGGATCAATACTTTGCATCCTTCAATCCAATCGAGTTGACAGTCAATATTAACCTTGCACCACCAGAAGCTGGGAGATAGGCCTGGAATCGATCCTTCTCTAGCACCTTTGGAGGAAGCACAGTGCTGCTGACACCTTGATCTTGGACTCCAGAACTATGAGACAATAACCTTCTGTTGTGTAAGCCACTCAGTGTGTGGTACGTTATTACGGCAGCCTGAGCAAATGAATCCAGCCCCATTTTCAACGAGGCTCCCTAAACACCCAGATCAAAACTGCAACTCATCAGTCCAAGCTGTTTGTTTATCTGCTGCATTTACACATGACACCTACCGCGGAGTAACACATGATATCATTAACTTTGTCCACTGATGTATCCCAAGGGCCCAGCACAGTGCCTGCACAGAGCAGGCACTCAAAGATCTGTGGAATACATGGACAAACGACACTGAACTACACAAAGTCAGCCCTGGTGGGGACTACAGTCCAGTGGAGGAAGGCAGAATGCACAGACAAATATGTAGAAGACAATTATTAGTGTCATGGAGAAAAAAAGCAAGCAGGAGCAGAGGAATTACGGAGGCGGTTGCTAATTTTTCACATCGGGGTTAGGGAAGGCCTCCCTGATAACAGGAGATTTGAGCAGAGACCTGAAGGAAGGGGAGTCAACTGTGTCGATCATATCTGAGATGAGAAAGTTCTAGGCAGAGGGAACAGCAAGTACAAATGATTGCAATGAATGCATTTTGTTTTTATAATCGGAAAAAGCCAATAAAGATATTGTACTCTCAAAAGGCATTAAGATATTTAAAAGCCCAATTCTAGGGGCTAGGAAAACCATCTAATTTTTCAAATTCCTAAGACTCTCTTCAGGCCCAGGCTGAAAACTCCAACCCATTCCTGGAGCTGCCTTCCCCAGCCCAGTCTCCCAGCCCATCCTCCATTAAACAGCTGTCCAGGAGAAAAAAAAACACTCAATAGTGCAAGGATGCTGAGGTGAGGTAAGGTGAAGCAGCCCCAAGGTGGAGAGGCCCCAAGATCTTTGCTGGTGCTACAAAGCCAAGGGCAACAATCCTGACCACTATCCTAGCCACCAGTGGCTGACTTGTCCCCCAATCCCCATCCAGATCTGGCCTGTGCTGGCCTGCACAGATGCCCCTCCATCCCAGCCTGTCATCTGCCTCCACTGCCAGTTCCCAAAGCGAGCACCTGTCACGTGCTCCTGCTCTGCACCAAGACCACTGAGGCTCCCAGCTCTGAGCAATGTCCACTCCTGCTTCCCTACCAGCTAGTTCCCACTCCACTGGGCATGGATGAAGCTGGAAGCCATTATCCTCAGCAAACTAATCCAAGAACAGAAAACCAAACACCGCATGTTCTCACTTATAAGTGGGAGCTAAACAATGAGATCACATGGACACAGGGAAGGGAACAACACACACCAGGCCCTCTCGGTAGGTGGGGTAGGAGGAGGGAGATTATTAGGAAAAAGAGCTAATGTATGCTGGGCTTAATACCCAGATGATGGGTTGACAGGTGTAGCAAACCACCATGGCACACATCTACCTATGTAACAAACCTGCACGTCCTGCACATGTATTCCAGAACTAAAAATAAAAATTAAAAAAATAACTGTGGTTAAAAACATAACATAAAATTTACCATCTTGTATTAATGTTAAACAGAAATTTTTATTTAAAGGCAATTCATTGCAGCAGCGATATATATTTTTAAACGGAAACAAACTAGAGGTCAGATAGTCAACAGAGCTTTATTTTTCAATCCATCTAGTACAGCCAAAGTATAAAAAGCTAAAAACCTTGTGCTCCAAGGCCGGGCGTGGTGGCTCACGCCTGTAATCCCAGCACTTTGGGAGGCCGAGGCGGGCAGATCATGAGGTCAGGAGATCGAGACCATCCTGGCTAACACGGTGAAACCCCGTCTCTACTAAAAATACAAAATAATAATAATAATAATTAGCCAGGCGTGGTGGCGGGCGCCTGTAATCCCAGCTACTGGGGAGGCTGAGGCAGGAGAATGGCGTGAACCTGGGAGGCAGAGCTTGCAGTGAGCTGAGATCGCGCCACTGCACTCCAGCTTGGGCCACAGAGCCAGACTCCGTCTCAAAAAAAAAAAAAAAAACAACCTTGTGCTCCAATAATATTTTCTTATTATTATTTTCTTTAGCATCCTTTTTTTAACTTTATTTTAGGTTTGGGGTATAAGTGCAGGTTTGTTACACAGGTAAACAGGTGTCACAGGAGTCTGTTGTACATATTATTTCATCACCCAGGTATTAAGCCCAGTACCCAATAGTTATCTTTTCTGCTCCTCTCCTTCCTCCCACCATCCAACTCAAGGAGGCTCCAGTGTCTGTTGACTCTTTCTGTGTTCATAAGTTACGATTTAGCTCCCCCAAATTGACCATCTCAACCATTTCTAAGTGTACAGTTCCACAGTGTTGAGTATATTCACATTGTCGTGCAACTGATAGTCTGAACTCCTTCATCTTGCAAAGCTGAAACTCCGTCCCCATTAAACAAAAACTTTCCATTCCCCCCTCCTCCCAGGCCTTTGCCATCCTTCTACTTCCTGTCTCCACGGCTTTGACTACTCTAGGGACCTCATGTAAGTGGAATCCTACAGTATTTGTCCTTTCATGACTGGCTCATCTCACTTGGCATAAAGTCTTTGAGGTTCATCCATGTTGTAGCATGTGTCAGAATTTCCTTCCTTTTTAAAGCTGAATAATATTCCACTGAATGGCTAGACCACATTTGTAAAAATTTGTTTATTTTCAATTTTGTGCGTACATAGTTGGTACATATATTTATGGGTTATATGAGTTTTGTTTTTTGTTTGTTTGTTTGTTTTTGAGATGGAGTCTTGCTCTGTCTCCCAGTCTGGAGTGCAGTGATGCGATCTCAGCTTACTGCAACCTCTGCTTTCTGGGATCAAGCAATTCTCCTGCCTCAGCCTCCCGAGTAGCTGGGATTACAGGCCTGCACCACCATGCCTGACTAATTTTTGTATTTTTAATAGAGACGGGGTTTCACTGTGTTGGCCAGACTTGTCTGGAACTCCTGACCTCAGGTGATCTGACCCCCTCAGCCTCCCAAAGGGCCGGCCACTGTGCCCAGCCCATGAGATGCTTTGATACAGGTATGTAATGCATAATAATCACATCAAAGTAAATGGTGTGTCCATCCCCTCAAGCATTTATCCTTTGTGTTACAAACAATCCAATTATACTAGCTGTTTTTAAATGTGCAACTAAATTATTTTTGACTATAGTCACCCTGTTGTGCTAGCAAATACTAGGTCTTACTCATTCTTAACTCTTTTCCTTTTTTAAAAATTTTCCTTTCCTATATAAAAGCAACTTATTCGTTCTATTTTTTTGTACCTATTAGCCATCCCCACTTCCTCCCAGACCACAGTTTGTTTATTCATTCATCTGTCCACAGACATGTGGGTTGCTTCTGCCTCCGTCTCAGCTTCGACACCCTTTTGCTTCAACTATCTCCAAGTGCTTTTGTAATTCCTGGTAGTCAACCACCCTAACACCTGCTGACACCAGCTCAGGGAACTCAGGACTGGACTAAAGGCTTGTGACCGTGCTCAGGGCAGGGGCAGTTCTCTGAGCAGCACAGCCAGCTAGGCACCAGCTCAGCTCCGAACCCGCTACTGCTCCTACCCTCAGTTTTGCCCGATGGCTTGAGATCTGGGCTGCATTTTTATGCGCTATGGACTCTGCACTAATTAGATAACCAACAATCTTTGAAGTACACCCAACTTCAATGAGAAACTGCACAGTTCTGAGCCTCTCAAGCTTTGGTATGCATACAAGTCACCTGGAGGTGCTTTCAAAAAGTCGATGCAGTAGGTCCGGGGTGGGGTCCGACATTCTGCATTGCTGACAAAAGCTCCCAGGCGATGCTGATGCTGCTGATCCGGGGACCACACTTGGAGCAGCAAGGACCTGGCAGCCTCCCACCTGCTCAGACCTGTCTCCTGGGCTTTGCCCAAGTTCCCCTGGAAGCTGGCTCCATAAGATCATCTGTTTTGTATGTTTGAGGCTTCCCCCTTTGAAAGCTCCCCAACAGTATTTACCCAGTGTTTCAAAGCAGCTCTTCAGACTGTCCGGCTCCACAATTAATCCTAGCACCCAACACAGTAAGTGATGAAGGGTTCCTTCCTCAGGCCCAAACAAGAGAACAAAGAAGAAAGAAGTGACAAGGAGAGTTTCCAAGTGACTCCAAAGGACTGGGAACCACCAGGAAACCACTAGGAGTGAGGAGCCCTTCCAGCTGCCCTGCCCTCGACACAACACCCCAGGACCGCTGTGGCCTATCTTCCGCCAAGGTTCTGGGCCACCCAGGCTGCTGGAGGGACAAGCAGAGTGTCTGCCTGGACTGCGACCAAGACTGGCCTTCGAACTTCAACTGGGCCCTTGCCACTGCCTGGCAATTCTTTCACTCATCCCTTCTCACTCTCCTCTGGAAGCCAGTTGTGTTTGCTCGAGCTCCTGATCCCCCCACGCTGCTGTCCTCTCTCCAGATCTGCTCGCCTCCCACCCTCCACGAATAGACCCATACTCCCCCATACATCTCTGTCCCCAGACAAGCCACCTGTTTCTCCTTCTGTTTTCCTCCTCTCTCAAATGAACCCCTCCACTCTTGCCCTAGATCCCATCCCTTCCAAGCCCCCAGGAGCCTTCACTCCTGCCCTCTCTGCCTCCCTTTCCAACCCCACCCCAGACTGGCTTCTTCCTAGCCCTCACCTGCACAGATGGCCTCCACCTTACCACTCCCTCTTCCTACGTTATTTCACTCCTTGCACACACACAGCACCCTTCATGCCGCAGAAGCTGGCCCTCTGAGGGGCTGGGTCCTACCCAGTCAGCGGCTGTCACAACAAAACCCACCCCCTAGGGTTGAGAAACTGTCTTACAGCTGGACCTCAACCTCGAGAGGGCAAAACTCAGCCTCCAAATCACATTACTTCCCTTCTCTTGCTGGAAAGATCTTCTTGGTCCCTTTCAGTACCAATATGTGGAATATTCTGCACCTTCCGTGCCCATTTTCCCACATCCTAGACACCCAACTCCTGCCCTGTACACCTGCTATCTGAGCACACAGGCTTTGACTCAGACGTGGAGCGTAATGAAAACCATGGGGGCCACTGCAGACAGTCAAGCAAGGAGGAAGGGACATGACCTGTTCCTAGCAGGCCCTTCCCGCTGAAGGTGGAGGATGAACTGGAGGAAGTGAGAGTAGAAGTGGAGGTCGTGACAGTCACCTGGAGAAAAGAGGATGGGAGCTTGAATGAGGGCAATGGTGGCAGCGATGGTACAGCAGAAACATTCAAGAGGGACTTCCTCCCCTCCCATCCACAGTCCTCTGGGAACTTTCTTTCACTCACTGAGGGGCTGGTGCCTGGCTCACAGTCCTTTCTTCCTCTCTCCAGGCAAGTTCAACATCCACAGAAGTTATTCACCCCAAAGCCTTCCTCCATGTCCCACTTCGACAACTCATTCCCACCACTACACCCTACCCTGTTCATTACCCAAGACCAAAACTAGAGATGACCCACTTCTGAAACTCGGCACAATGACACCCCAGTCCCTCCCACCCTCCCCCACCTCTCTCTCAACACCTGCCCTGGGATCTCAGCTGCACCCCCTCCTCCCAGTCCCTTTCCCACTGCTCCAGCCACGGTTCACCTCCTACCTCATCCAGACCACCTCTTGCCAGCTCCTTCAATCCCCTTTGGCTCTTCACACCTGCCCTGTGATTCCCCATCCGTGACTCGGGCCAATGGCTCACCTTTCCCAGACACACTGGAACATCAAGTGCTAGAGGACAAAAATCACACGGCGGGTTCCCTAACATCACCACAGATACCCCCATTACCTTGGACTTCACTCCCAAGCTTCCACCAGTCCCTCCGATTTCTTCTCCCAACATTACTTCTTCCTAACTCTTCTTAGGGTGGTCCTGCCTGCCCAGGTGAACTTCCTCACTTTTGGTAAATTAGCCATCAGGTCCTTCCTTCTACTTCCTTAAATTGTCAACCACTGTTTTTGTTTTGTTTTGTTTTGTTTTTGAGATAGAGTGTCGCTCTGTCACCCAGGCTGGAGTAAAGTGGCACAATCTCAGCTCACTGTAACATCCGCCTCCCAGATTCAAGTGATTCTCCTGCCTCAGCCCCCCGAATAGCTGGGATTGCAGGCACCCGCCACCACACCTGGCTAATTTTAGTATTTTTAGTAATGGCGGGGTTTCACCATGTTGGCCAGGCTGGTCTCAAACTCCTAACCTCAAGTGAGCTGCCTGCCTGGGCCTCCCAAAGTGCTGGGATTACAGGCATGAGCCACCGCGCCCGGCCCAGTCACTATATTTTTACTGACTCTTGAAGCCTACAAACACAGTCAAGTCTAAAACATGTTTTTAAAACTTCCACCAACCCTCCTGCCACCATTAAGTTATAGGGAGTAACTCAAACCTCACCAGGCCTAAGAATAACATAAAGAGCTTGTGGAACATTTCAAAAATACAAATCCTCAGGCATCACCTGTTTCAGTAGAGCTGGCTTGACCATGAGTTGGGTTTTTAACAGGTGATTCTGATCAGTTGGCCCTCATCCCATCCTTCAAGAAACAGTTTGGCACAGTAGCATTTGACATGATGGATCACTCACCTAGAGGAAAACTCTCTCCTCCTCTCCTGGCTCTCACACCACTATTTTGTCATGATGGTCAGTTCCTCTGTATGCTCCTCTTTGTCCTCCTCTCCTTCATGCTAGTTTCAGGGTTTCTGTCCTCAGCTGCCTTGTCTACTAACTCTCCATGCTCCCCGCTCACTAGTGTCTTCCATATCTATGACTTCAACTACCATCAAGTACAACATTTAACAAGCTTTTTTTTTGTTTTAAGTTCTTGCTCTATCACCCAGGCTGGAGTGCAGTGGCACAATCCCAGCCCACTGCAGCCTCAACCTGCTGGGCTCAAGCAATCCTCCTGCCTCAGCCTCCCGAGTAGCTGAGACTACAGGTGCGTGCCACCATGCCCAACTAATTTTTGTACTTTTGTAGAAACAAGGTCTCACTATGTTACCCAGGCTGGTCTTAAACTCCTGAGCTCAAGCAATTCTCCCGCCTTGGGCTTCCAAAGTGCTAGGAATACAGGCGTGAGCCACCGCACCCAGCCTAACTTTTTTTCTAAGTACTGGATCTGGGATAGATTAAAAATCAATGAATGAATGTACAGGTGATAGTCAACACAGTTAACAGCAGTGGAGCACGAGCACTGACAGTCGGAAAGGGAGCTATTCTAATTTTACAGGTAAAGGATCTGAACAGACATTTCTCAAAAGAGACACACAAATGGTCAACAGGTAAAGAAAAATTGCTCAGCATCCCTAATCATTAGGGAAATGCAAATTAAAACCACAATGAGATAGCACCTCACACCTGCCAGAATGGTCTTCAGCCAAAAAACTAAAGCAGAGTCCTTGAGGCGCCTGCTGTGCTGAGCATTAACCCTTCGGTCACTGGATCTCGGTGAGGTGGAGGGTGGCGGTGGTCCTTGGGAGAAGAGTCCTGAAAGAGGGCAGGGAGGCTCAGGGTACTTGGGGGTGGGGAGCAAGGAATATTCAGTACAGCAGCTATTTACCAACTGCTATGGTAGTATCTCAGTGGTTTTGTTTTGTTTTTTGAGACAGAGTCTCATTTTGTTGCCCAGACTGCAGCGGCGCGATCTCAGCTCACTGCAACCTTTGCCTCCCGGGTTCAAGCCTCAGCCTCCTGAGTAGCTGGGATTACAGGTACCCACTACCATGCCCGGCTATTTTTTTGTGTTTTTAGTAGAGACGAGGTTTCACTATGTTGGCCAGGCTGGTCTCGAACTCCTGGCCTCAAGTGACCCGCCTGCCTCAGCCTCCCAAAGTGCTGGGATTATAAGCGTGAGCCACCACATCCAGACTGTATCTCAGTGTTTTTACAACCAGTCAAATGCTCGCAATGAATGAAAACAGCAGGTCTAGGGGACAATTCTAACCTAGTTGCCTGGTCAAATAAAATATGCTCTTGCACACTATTTACACAGACTCAGTCCCAAAAGCAGGTGTCTCTCAAGGTCTCTGGAGATTTAGATAGCTCCAGAGTTAGTCCAGGCTGACCTAGCCTTCAATGTTCCAACAATACCTATTCCCAGAAGGCTAGAACAGGAGGCACTTTACCTCTTAGCCCAGTGCTTCCCAAACCTCAATTGTGCATGCAAAATCACCAGGGGGATCTTGTTAAATGCAGATTCTGATTCAGAAGGTCGGGGGTGGGCCCTGAGATTCTGCATTTTCTAACAAGCTACGAGGCAGTGATGATGCTCAGAGTGTGGGGACCACAAGATTAGAATTTCACTAATGAGAAGTAATTGCCTGAAGCTAACAAAGGAGATGGAAAAGAGACAAAGAGAAAGAACAAGAGAAAGCAAAGTATGGGTCTTGAGTGTGTGGATGCAAGAGGGAAGAATAAAGGGAGTTTTTAAAAAGAAGAGCCATCCGCAATGGTGAGAGTGAGCTGCCTTCAGCAGGTCATGGGCCTAGAACATCTACCAGGCAAGGAGAAATGACAAAACAACCTAACAGAAAAAGGACAGATGCTGCTTATAAGTGCATTCCAAGACATCCAAGATGTTGACTTGATATGTAGGAGCTACAGGGAGAAATGAGCTACAAGGAGCTAGAGGGTTAATGAGATTAGCGCTAATCTCATTAACCCTTTCTTACACCGAGGAGGAAACCCAGGACAAGGTAACTTGTCCATAGTCACAAAGTTACAGGCAGATTTGCATTTGCACACACCCAGGTTTTTTAACTCACCTTTTAACAAGTCCTGCTGCCTAACAACAAGAAAAAGAAATCACATCATTGTGAGCTCCAGATGAAAGGTGGGTGGTCACAACTTGAAAACAAATTAGATCAGTTAGAACAGTGTCTTCCTATCTGGGAAAATCAACCTAGTGTAATTATAATGACGGTAATTAGCTGCCTCTATCATTCAGGGCACTGATAGAAAACCTGTGGCTCCCACGTCCCTAGTGACTTGTAACAACTCCCTGGCTGGGTTCTGTTTTCAGAATTAAGTGAGGCACTTCCTGACAAGCACTGCAGCAGCTGTTCTCAAACGGGCAGGAGTGAGCATTGAAAATGCAGTCCTCTGCACCCTTTCACTCCCAACCCAAACAAAACCAAGCAAAAACATGTAACAAAAAATGCTTATTTTATTTTACCTTATCTTATTTTATCTTATTTGATTTTGAGATGGAGTCTTGCTCTGTCACCCAGGCTGGAGTGCAGTGGCGCAATCTCAGCTCATTGCAACCTCTGCCTCCCCGGTTCAAGCAATTCTCCTGCCTCACCCTCCCAAGTAGCTGGGATTACAGGCACCTGCCACCACACCCGGCTAATTTCTGTATTTTTAGCAGAGACGGGGTTTCACCATGTTGGCCAGGCTGGTCTCCAACTCCTGACCTCAGGTGATCCCAAAGTGTTGGGATTACAGGCGTGAGTCACCGCGCCCGGCCTCAACATAACGATTTTAAATTAGCTGTTCTAACAGTGAAAAGACAATTGCAAGATACTAAATGGTATACAGTAGTCCCCCTCCTCCAAGGTTTCGGATACCGGAGGACAACTGCAGTTTGAAGATATTTTGAGATATTCTGAGGTATTTTGAGATACAGCATATTCACGTTTTATTACAGTAGGCTGTTAGAACTGTTCTGTTTTGTTATTATTGTTAATCTCTTACTGTGCCTCATTTTTTAATTAAACTTTATTGCAGGTATGTACATATAGGAAAAAACCATGGTATATACAGAGTTCAGTACTACCCAAAGTTTCAGGCATCCACTGGGGGTCTTGGACCACATCCCTTGCAGATAAGGAGGGACTACTATATCTTCACAATACTGTTAATTTTCAGTTACTGGGTTTACCATATCTGGATCAGTGGTTCCAATGCTCAGCGGCTAAAACGGAGCTGTGAACTTGTTAAAACGAACATTCCCAGGCACTGCCACCAAAGAGTCTAATTTAGAGGCTAAGGGTGAGTCGTAGACATCTAAATTTTTAACAAGCACCCCCACATCCCCAAATGATGTTGATGCAGGAAGCCTAGGGGCCACACTTTTGAAACATTTAAGTATTTGTTTATAATATCCTAAACGACTCACAAAGCATAAATATTCACCTAGAAATGGCCAATAATAAAACAGCACATTAAGAAAAAAATTTCACACACCGTAAGCATAAATGCAATAAAAAAATTATTAAAAGAACAAATGGCAGATCTTGCTAATCAAAACAACCAAAAACTTCTACATTTCAAAATTATGTAAAATTTAAAAGAAATTCCTTTGGAAGGGGAAAACGCAACATATAGAAGGAAAAATGGTTGCTATCCTTCTAATACATAAAGATTTAAATACATATCTATGCCACAACAGGTAAATAAATAAAAATACAGAGAAAATTCACAGAATACAAATACAAAATAAAAAATACTCAATTCTAAAGCAATAAAACCGTGCAGGTTAAAACAATGTATTACAAATTTATTTAACAAGGGCTTTTAAAGTAACATTCAATGCCAGTGATGAAGTGAATACTCAATGCAAGTGATAATGGAAGGCCCCTGCGTAAGCTTCGAGGGCTTATGTCAGCATTATAACTTTCAAAAATTGCTTCATTCAAAAATCACATACTGAGTACCTACTAGGGGCCCAGCATTTTGAACAAAAGATGCAGAAATCCAGCCTGGTGGGCCTTACATTTTAATCACACTCTAATACCCCTTCCACAAATGTATACTCAAGAAAACACACACACACACACACACACACACGGAAAGAGACATGCACAAAGCCTTTTTTTTTTTTTTTTTTTTTTTGAGACGGAGTCTTGCTCTGTCGTCCAGGCTGGAGTACAATGGCGCCATCTCGGCTCACTGCAACCTCTGCCTCCCTGGTTCAAGCAATTCTCCTGCCTCAGCCTCCCAAGTAGCTGGGATTACAGGCACATGCCACCACACCCGGCTAATTTCTGTATTTTTAGTAGAGACGGGGTTTCACCATGTCGGCCAGGATGGTCTCAAACTCCTGACCTCAGGTGATCCGCCCACCTCAGCTTCCCAAAGTGCTGGGATTATAGGCGTGAGCCAGCGCGCATGGCCAGCGGAGCCTTCTCTATGTAGCTATTCATCAGCATTACTTACAGCAACCCAAAAAATGGAAATAAAAGAATAAATCATTAGGATAGAAAATTGTTTCCAAATAAGACTCAATGAATGGAAAAATGCTTAAGTTAAATGTAGAGTGGAAACGGTAGTAAATACAATTGTGCATATAATTCTTTTTTTAACGTTAACAACAAAAAAACGACAAAATTACTTAGTGTTACCTACAGGCTGTGAGATTATGGGTGACTGGTTTCTGTACCTTTCAGTAATTTCCAAATTCCCTACAAAGCAATCTATTTCATAATAACTATTACTTTTTAAAAACTTATCTCTGAATAAGGTGAAGAAACAGGGCATGAGTCTTTGTTTTTATACTGTGGATGGCTAATCACTTAAGAGCAATGCATTCAAAAGTAAGTCCAAAGCATTACAAGTTGTTTCCACAACAGTCAACGGTTAAGACCAAACTTGTAAATTTTTTTTTTAAAAAACACATTCAAAATGCTGAATGAAATACAAATAGACAAGAAATCGATTTAACATAGAGATTTAACCAAAGACTGTAATAAGGGGACCACCTGGAAGGTGGACTCTATTGAACAAAAGTTAACAAGAGAAGCCAGCTGAAGGAGGAGATAGCTTTCAGATAGCCACGGAAGGGAATGCTGCCTCACACAGCAAGTCCAAA
This sequence comes from Pan paniscus, assembly GCF_029289425.2. Classification (NCBI taxonomy): domain Eukaryota; kingdom Metazoa; phylum Chordata; class Mammalia; order Primates; family Hominidae; genus Pan; species Pan paniscus. The sequence continues at coordinate 175,792,517 of NC_073255.2, forward strand.
ACAGGTCTAAGCCATGCCATTTTCTGACTACCACTGCTTACTCCTTAGAAAGAGAACCAACCACCATGGCAGTGTTCAGCAAAGCTCTCCTACATTCCAAATCTCCTGGTGAAAATACCATACTCAGGACTGGGAGGGCAGCCCAAGCAACTGCAACGCACCCTCTTCCCAGGATCAACAGCACCGCCCAGGCACCCTACACACACCCTAGCTACATCAGGAAGCCACCCTCCACCAAGATCGTTCCTCACAGTCTTCAAGTAGATGGGGTCACCTCCAGCAGGTCATCCATAAGGAATCCTGCCTTTCCTGTCCGGGAATGGTCTGTGCAAGGGTTTGTACTTCCTTCACTGCTCTGTGTTTCCAGCTGGATCCTGGAGCTCAGGGGATGTGCCTTCCACTTCTTAGTTCCTAGTCTATGAGCCTGGCAGCGGCTGAAGCCAATATACAAACCAGTGAAAGGATGAAGTCTCTTTCCATGATGTCAGGTCTAGAATGGAAATATTATTACTTTCATGTCTCCAGGTTGAATATTTGTATTGGGGGTAGAGGGGAAGCAGGAAAGGACTTCCAAAGAAGAGAAGGTTAGGGATGGGCAGTGCAAACAGCTTCACTATTTATTTTAAAGTTACCAGAAGCACTTATATTCTCCACAACCTCTGCAGTACACCCAGATGGCCACATTCATATGGGGAAGCCATCAGGCACAGAAAGGAAGCATGTCATAGAGTCTGAAGCCAAACCAACCTAAACTCAAAGCCTTAGTTTCCTCATCTGTAAAATGGGGATAACTATGCCTAACTCAAGACATGATGGGATCGTGTATATAAAATTCAACACCTGGAATTTATCTGCTGTGTCTTATGACAGATGAATCCACGAGTATCAGATGGGCTCTCTTTGTTGACTAAAGCCAAGAGACCCTTGACAATGATCTCTTCTCCTCTGGACACACAGGGCTGGAACTCGCAGGAGCAGGACTGAGACGGGAGGTCCTAGGTTAGAGTAAGGTGTTTGCACTAGCTGTATACTGCCTAAAAGAGACTCATTCTGTCACCCCAACCCTGGTTCCACCCAGCTATGGGAAATCTCTGCAGAGGCTTCAGGTGTGGATATGTCTATGGGCCAAGAGCGGGGGTGGGAGGCAGGGAAAGTGATGACTGTGACCTTGAGCAAGGCACTTCTCTGCCTTAGTTTCCTCTTTGGTAAGCCGAGTGGACCTGTTCCATGATCCCTGAAGTCCTCCCTGTGCTTCTATTGTACCATCCCCTCTAGGGCACTGGTTATAATTCTCACAGGTCCAAGGGACACCTTCAAATGTGTTCCAATTCCTCCCAGCCACTGAGTAGCCCTTTGGCCCTGCTCCCACGAGAAAGGAGGATTCGGAGCAGCGTTCACGGCTTTCTGGTTTTTGTTCTGTGTGCAGCAGCTCTCCACCCCTAGCTGCTCCTTCCACCTTTCCTTTTCCGCCTCAAAGTGGTCAAGTGCCTGTGCAGGGGCAATCGCTGGCCTGCAGTGTCAGCTCAGAGACGGTTTCCAGACCATCCTGTGTACAGGCTCAGGGTGGACAAATAAACATTTTGGAGAAGCAATAGGAATTAAATCATTTCTTCCACAACAAAACCCTCATGCTTCTTCATAAATCATGCCTCTTCATTCCATACTGATGAACAGTCACTAAATTGCATCTGTTATAAAAACAGCCCTTACTCCTTTCATGCCCAGACACTTAAGAATCAAAATATTTTCACACTCCATTGTACTAATAATGCCTTGCAGAAGTAATACCAATAGCTATTTCCCTGGAAAGATCCGTGGCCAGGGCGCTTTCCGAGAGGTTTTCTTTGAATGTTCTTTGTGTCCTGCTGCACGGGGGGACACGGCCGGCCTGCCCGCATCTGGGGGACGCTGGGCTTGTCCCGGTAATGCAATACTCTTTTAAAGCACACCCCGAATGCACCCCTTCGCCCCGACAATAAAGTATCTCAAAACATTCGATATGCCACATCATACAGCCTTGACAAAAAAGCACTCCGGTGCCTGCATTCTGCAGGAAAAACCAGGCACATTCTGAGATGAAGCCACCAGACCCGCTTCGGGTTCCATGGACAAGAGAACAGCTTTGCAGACCCCTTAGCAAGACCGGCCAGAAGCCGCTCGCTTGTTCGTTTTAATTATTTATTTCCCCCGTGCCTTTATTTGTTGGGCCCCAGAAGAATGGCAAAGCATCTTCCAGAAAGGACGGCGAGGGAGCTGGAGAATAAAAGAGGATGGGCGGGGAAAGCCGGGGTTTTGAAAACAGCAGCGATAAAGGCAGGCGGGGTCGCGGCCGCGTCCCGAGGGTCTCGGCGGAGCTTACCTGGGGCGCACGAGGCCGGCCGGGCCAGCAGCAGCAGCCAGAGGCCGGGAAGCAGCAGCCCCGGGCGGCGGCGGCGGGCGCAGCGGGCGGAAGGCCGTCGGCCGCTCGGCCCCGGGGCCAGCGCGACCCCGGCGCGGGGCTTCCCCTCCATGGCCGCGCCTCGGCGTCGGCGCCGCGCCCCCGGCATTCCCGGCCGGCGCCCCGGCCCGGCCTCGCGGCTCAGCGGCTCTCGGGTCCGGGAGGGGCGGCCGCTGCGGCTGCGGCTGGGACGGGGCGCCGCGCACCGGCGCGGAGGGAGGCCGGAGAGGCGGGGGCGGGCCGGGCCGGAACCGCGGACAGGGGCGCCAGCCGCACGCCCGCCTTGCCGCTCCGCCCCCTTCGGAGCCTCGGAGCCGCTGCCCGGCAACGCGCGGGCCCGGGCGCGGGGCGGCGAGCACCCCCTCCCGGCCGGCCGGGCGCCTGCCTGCCTGCCTGCCTGCGGGGCGGCCGGGGCAGCGTGCGCGGGGCTCGGCGCGGCAGAGGCGGCGAGGGCGGCGAGGCGGCGCGGCCCAGCCCTCCCCCAGGACCCGCCTCCCGGAGGGAGCGCGAGGGGCTCGGGGGGCCTGGGCCGGGCGGTGCCGCCCCGACCCGCACCCAACCCCGGGTCCCGCCGCGCGTTCCCCGGGGCGCCCGGATCAGGGTAGGCCGGCAAGCCGGGGGAGGGGGCCTCTCGCCGCCCTCGCTCCTCCTCTCCCGCCGACTCCTTGCGGGCAGCAGGTGTGTGGGGCGCCGCGCTCTCAGGACAGCCTCGGGGCCGCGGAGGGGACAAAGCCAGACAAAGTCGGGCTCCTGCGCTAGAGCTCAGCGTGCAAGGCAGGGGCGAGCAGAGCGCACGCAGCTCTCCCCCGCCTTCCTGCCTTAAGAAGGTGCGGCTACCTCTGCGGGTCTTCGGGAAGCGACCCTGCGCTCAGGGCCTGGGAGGCCCGCGGGACCCTGCACTTAGCAGGCCTTGAGCAGGCGGCTGCTGAAGCGAATGGGCGTGGAGCTGGGGAGACCCGCATAGCCAGGCCGTTTTAGGGAAAGTGGCGCTCCTGAGACGTGGAGAGAATGCCCAGAGAGCGTTTGAGGGTTGGAGTCCGCGGGGGGGAATGAGGAACGGGAAGAAGGGAGTTGACATCTGTCAAGTACCTACTGTGTGCCAGGCACGTCGCTCTGAAGACGCCCCGTGGCTTCAGGGTCTAGGGAGGAGGAATTGGAAGTTTTGAATCATTGCATCCCACTGGCATTGTTGCATCAAGCAGATATTAACGGTGTGTGGGGGGGACACTATCTCATTGTGCAAAAAAACTATGGCAGACAGCGGAAAATGTGAATCATTACACTGGCAGAGGGATCCTCGTGGCTATTCAGTCGGGTTCCCCTGCCAGGCCCAACCCTTGAAGGGGCTGCCCAGCCTTGCAGCTCCAACTCTTCTGGACTCCTTGCCCTTGGCGAATAGTTCTTCCTAAGAATAGGACAGGGGCACTCTTCTGGAGGTACACACCTGGTCCTTGCAGGTGGGTACTTGAAACCTGGTAGTTTCAAGGAAAATGAGAATAAAGGTTAAAAAAAGCTTCTGTTGATGTTCCTGGTATTTTTACACGTTATTGTAACCCCCCATCATACAGCCCCTATGTTTATTACAGTAACTGCTCCTGTCTCCCAAAGAGGGTTCTGCGTGCACACCCAGGTAAGTACCTAAGAGAAACTGCCCAGATATGTCTGGTCCCAGGACACCATGGCCATAGATCTGGGACCTCTTATTCACACACTTATCTTTATTCTCTGAACTCTGTATAACAGCACATTTGACCACAAACCACTGCCTTCGTGCAACTCTTGAATGGTCTTGTCCTGTTGTGTTGTTTTATCTTTTATGAATTTATGCTTTGCACACACAGCCCCCACCCCACCTCCAATAAATTAATATGAAATTCGAATATGGTGCTATCCTGCTTAGGATTTCTCATAGCCCCAGTAAGCCCTCAGTAGACAATCGTTGGTTTGAGCCAGAGCATGCATTCCGCCAGTGAAGAGGTTCCATCTTCAGATTTGGCCTCAGCCTCCTGCAAGCTGCCATCTACACTAGACCCGTTGGTGTCAGAGAAAAAAGCCTCCCTCGGCCATGCGCGGTGGCTCACGCCTGTAATTCCAGCACTTTGGGAGGCCAAGGCAGGCAGATCACCTGAGGTCAGGAGTTCAAGACCAGCCTGGCCAACATGGCAAACCCCGTCTCTAATAAAAACACAGAAAAATTTACCCAGGCATGGTGGCACGTGCTTGTAATCCCAGCTACTCAGGAGGCTGAGGCAGGAGGATCACTTGAACCCAGGAGGCGGAGGTTACAGTAAACCAAGATCACGCCACTGCACTCCAGCCTGGGTACCACAGCAAGACTCCATCTCAAAAAAAAAAAAAAAAGGAAAAGAAAAAAGAAAGGAGTCTCCTCCATTCTCTGCAAACTCAAAGACAATAAAGTGTTTGCCCTGCCATTAAGAGATTGATCAGTTGGAAGTAAAAATAAAAATTGGAACCCTGAGATACTAGAAATGACTCATGGACACCAAAGTGTCCATGGAAAGTGAGGTCCCTAGGGTCCCTTAGTCTCCCAGCTCTGAAGGCATAAAACAAAATCTTACCTCTGTTAGGATTTAAGGCATTCTGCCTCCATGTCTGGGAAAATGTCTACCAGGCTCTGACTGTCCAGCTGGTAGGTGGTGTTACTCTGCAGACTCAGAGGGGATGAGTGGTCCTTGGAGGTAGGGGAGTGTGTGCAAATGTGTGTGTGTGTGTAAGATTTTAAAGTCGATTTTAGAGATCATCTCATCCAATTCTCATAGATAAAGAAACAAGCCAGAGAGGTTAGTTTATTTCCATAAGGCTCAACTCCAACTGGAATTGTCGTCTCCAGTTAAACCACACACCCTCCAGGGGAGGGGGAAAATTAACCTGGGTCCTCAATAGGCTTACAGTCTGGTTTGGAGACAGGGAGAGGTAGGCTCAGTACTATCCTTAGACCTAGACGAAGCGGGCCCCACTCTGGCCTTCTCAAACTGCACCTCTCTCCTCAGGACAGAGTCTGTGAAGCCCAGGAAGCACCCTCACCAGCAGCCCATCTTCCCATGCTCAGGTGCCCAGGACCCCAGAATCCTGCCCATTTCACCCCAGGCTCATCTTCAGGCCTATGTGGCCTCTTCCTCAAGTCCATTCTCCCAAGGCTGCACCAAGGGTGTGTCTGGTCCCAAGGGGTAGTTGTTTGCTAGGGAGTGGCAAAACTTACACAGGAGGCATCTCTAAAGATGCGCACATGAAGCCTATAGGAATGAAGCAGAGGACCAGGGGTGGGAAGAGAAGATCGGGCACGCCCCATATTCACATGGCAACCTGGCTGCGATGTTCTGCTCACAACTGCAGGAAGTCTGCGAATCCTGCCTGTGAACCAGCCTAACCATTCTGAAGACATACATTTGTTAAGGTAGAACAGACACATTTAATAGTTTGCTTGCTTGGCATGTAACTTGCTGATGAAAATCTGGTCATCGATGTGAAATGGCCAAAATGGCCAAATGTGAAATGGGCTGCGTGAGCCCCTATTTGCACTCTTGACCTGGGCCCCTCAATTCTTAGGGTCTGGATAAGGATGGGACAGAGGGACTGAAGTTAGACGATGGCTGGAAGTCGGTAGAAGGTAGTGTGAGAGTCCTAGAATAGGAATCAGGACAGCTGAGTTCTGCGTTCTGCTCTGTCACAGAAAAGTTTATGAACTTGAACAAAATGCTTCACCCTACTCTCAAACCTCAAATGTTCTTATCTGATGATGGGCTTCACATGCCTACCTTGCTTAGCTGTGGGTTCTTAAGAGAATTATACAAAATAAGATGAATGTTCACAAAGGTCATTCATTAAATTCAATGAATATTTTTTGAGCATGTACCATATGCCAGGCAGTGCAGTGGGCACTGGAGGTATAATGGTGAACAAAACAAAGGCCCTTCCTCGTGGAACTTATGTTCTAGTGAGAGGAGACAGGCAATCAGTAAGTGAGCCTTCGGCTGATGACAGCAATTTGCAGAACAACAAAGAGGGAAAAGGAGTGAGGGAAGGGTCAGTGTTACCGTGTTAAATAGAATAGTCAGGGATGATCACTCTACTAAGGTGACATTGGGCCATGGGGATAGCTGGGGAAGAGGGTGTCAGGCAGAGGGAACAACTGTGCAAAGTGGAGAAGTAGCCAGAATAAACATTCAAAAAATATTTACTGAGTCCCTACTAAGTAAGCGCCCCGTAGAGTCATGTGCTAAATGATCAGTAAGATTAATTAGGCCGGGCACAGTGGCTCACGTCTGTAATTCTAGCACTTTGGGAGGCTGAGGCAGGTGGATTACTTGAGCCTAGGAGTTTGAGACCAGCCTGGGCGACATGGTGAGACTCCCATCTCTATGAAGAAATCCAAAACATTAGCTAGGCATAGGTGGCGTGCACCTGTAGTCCCAGCCACTCGAGAGGCTGAGGTGGGAGGATCACCTGAGCCTGAGGAGGTCAAGGCTGCAGTGAGCCGTGATCATGCCAGTGCACTTCAGCCTGGGCAACAGAGCTAGACCCTGCCTCAAAAAAAAAATTAATTGTCTACAGTTTTTTCAAGGAGCTTACAGTCTTATGGGAAAAAAAAACAAATTTTAAAAACCTACATATTGCAAAGTAGAACATGACAAATGTCCGAAGGAAGTTATAAAAAAAAGTTCAAAGAAGTAGAAATCATATTTGGCACAAGAGATCAAGCAAAGCTTCAGTGTAGTGTTGCATGGAAGCTGGGTGTTAGGGGGCGCCTAAAAAATGAAGAGGACTTGGACAGCTAAAGAGAACAGGACAGGTGTTCCAGGTGGAGGGAACAAACAGTACAAAAATATAAAGGCAGGAATGCATGAAATTTATCTAGCTGATGGCCAGATCAGCTAGAGCAGTGGTTCACAATGCTGACTGCAAATTAAAATCACCTGGACACCACAAACAAAACAAAACAGAACACCCCCAGGCCACACTTCAGACCAATAAAATCCAAATCTCTGCAGACCAGGCTTGGACAGCCCTGTCTTTTAAAAGCTTCCCAGGATTCCAATGTGTAAGAACCATTGAGCTAGATGTCTAAGAGTCAGACTTTATAATCGCTTACTGAAAGTGGTAAGACATACCAGACCTAGAGAGGCGCAGCAGAGAAGAGAGAAAAGGGAAGCTGATATAGAACAAGGAGAGCTTAAAGATCTGGCTGAAGGGTTTGGACTTAATTTTGTAGGTGATGGTGGATCATTAAAGATTTGTTCAGATATTATTAGAACTAAGCACAAGAAGGATTACTCTATTAACATTATATAAGATGATTTGGAAAGAGAAAAGACTAAAGAGGAGACCAATTAAAACAAGATTTTTTTTTTTTTTTTTTTGAGATGGAGTCTAGCTCTGTCACCAGGCTGGAATGCAGTGACGCAATCTATGCTCACTGCAACCTCTACCTCCCCGGTTCAAGCGATTCTCCTGCCTCAGCCTCCCGAGTAGCTGGGATGGCAGGCGTACATCACCACGCCCAGCTAATTTTTTTGTATTTTTAGTAGAGGCGGGTTTTCACCATGTTGGCCAGGCTGGCCTTGATCTCTTGACCTCGTGATCCGCCTGCCTCGGCCTCCTAAAGTGCTGGGATTACAGGCGTGAGCCACTGCACCTGGCCAGAACAAGATCTTAATGCTGCTGCATGAATATCAAGGATCAAAACATTTTTCACCATCAAACAGACAAAACTTTTAAAATTTTGATTATATTCATTTGTATATTCAAGTGTATAGCAAAATAGGCACTCTCGAATTCTACTGGTGTAGCCATTTTGGAGGATAATTTGACCTTATCTATCAAAATATAAAATCAGCTCACTTCCTTTTCCTTTTTTTTTTTTTCAAGTCAAGTTTAATTCAGCTGGCAAATTTAGTCAGGTAATTTAATCAGATAAAATTCACCTTTTTTGGCCAGGCGTGGTGGCTCATGCCTGTAATCCTAGCACTTTGGGAGGCCAGGATGGGTGGATCACGAGGTCAGGAGTTTGAGACCAGCCTGACCAACCTGGCAAAACCCCGTCTCTACTTAAAATACAAAAATTAGCCAGGTGTGGTGGTGCGTGCCTGTAATCCCAACTAGTCGGGAGGCTGAGGCAGGAAAATAGCTTGAACCCGGAAGGTGAAGGTTGCAGTGAGCAGAGATCACATCATTGCACTCCAGCCTGGTGACAGAGTGAGACTCTGTCTCAAAAAATAAATAAATAAATAAATAAAAGTTCGCCTTTTTTTTTTCAGGTTTTTAAAATAATCTTTATTTTTTAAAAGTTAATATGTACAATTCAGGAAACTGAAAAACACAAGAAGCAAAGAACAAAGCTATCCACAATCATAAGCAGTTTGATGAAAATTCACCTTTTAAAAATGTTCAGTGAGTTTCAACAATTATATGAAATCCTATAACCACCACCACATTCAAGGTAAAGAACATTTACATTGCCCTTAAAGTTCCCTTGTGCCAGCTTGCAGTCTATCCCATACCCTCCCTCTGACAGCCACTGATCTGATTTCTGTTTCTACAGCTTTGCCTTTTCCAGCATTTGACATAAATGGAATTATACAGTATGTAGCATTTTGTGTCTGGTTTCTTTTACTTAGCATAATGTCTGAGATTCATCCAAGTTGTTGCATGCGTCAGTAACTTGTTCCTTTCTATTGCTTAGTAGTATTCCATTGAATGGATATACCACAATTTGTCCAGTCACCAACTGATGAACATTTGGATTGTTTCCACGTTTTTGGTCATTATTAATAATGCTGCTAAAAACATTTGTTTTCAGGTATTTTGTGTGAACATATGTTTTCATTTATCTTGGGTAAATACCTACGAGTAGATCTGCTAAGTCATGTGATAAATGTAAATTTAACTGGGTGGCGTGATAAATGTAAATTTAAACTGCCCAACTGTCTTCCAAGGTGGGATATATTTTAGATCCCCACCAGCAATGTATGAAAGGTCTAGTTGTTCCATACCCTTGTTAGCACTTGGTTTTGTTAGCCTTTTTAATTTGAACCATTCTAGCAAGTGTCTAATGATATCTCATTGTGCACTTAATCTGCCTTGTCCTCATGACTAATGATATTGAACACTCTCCATGTGTTTATTTGCAATCAATATGTCTTCTTTGGTGGCATGTCTGTTCAAATCTTTTATTCTTTTTACAATTGGTTTGTCTTCATGTTACCAAATTGCATTTTATGTATTCTGAATACAAATCTTTTATCCGATGTGTGTTTTGCAAATGTTTTCTCCTAGTCCATAACTTGTCTTTTCATTCTCTTAAGATATTCAAAGAGAAGAGGTTTTTAACTTTGGTGAAATACACTTTTTTATTATTTTTTTCTTTTTTGTTTCATGTTTTTTGTGTCCTAAAAAATATTTGCCTAGCTCGAGGTCACAAATATTTTCTCTCATGTTTCTATCCAGAAACTTAATGTTTTAGATCTTATGTTTCAGTCTATGATCCATTTGAGTCAACTTTTATATATTTTGTGAGATTAAAGGGTTGAAGTTAATTTTGTGGGTGTGATGTCTAGTTGTTGTAGCACCATTTGTTGCAGACTATCCTTTTGCCATTTAATTGACTTTATACTTTCTCAAAATTAATTGACTATGTATGTGTGGATTTATTTCTAGACTTTGTATTCTCTTCCATGGAAGACTCACATATTACATGGGCATGGGGGAGTAAGATACTGTATAGTATAATCCCACTAATGAAAAAAAAAGTGTGATTGTGATTGTAAACCCACTTTTTAAAAAAGTATGAGTGTAAACAGTCGTTACTACTGGGAAAGGAAATCAAGTTTAGAGAGGAGTTGGGAAGTGAATGTATGAAGGGGAAAATTCACTTTTTGCTCCATATAATCATACACCTGATTACAATAATCTTACCTGTGATTAATACACATCATATCATCTGAACTGTTTTCTTTATTTTTCATTTATTTAACTCCACTCCTGTGACAGATTAGATAGCATTTGAATTTTTGACACCAGCATATACTGCTTTTGTATTTCAAAATTTTTCTAAATAAAAACTTTGTGGGTTTGAATGGAAATTAGAAAATGGATGAGACACATTCTGGATGCTAAATGAGTCGGTGAGATATGAGGAGAGGAAAGAATGAAAGATGATTCAGAGATTTTGGACCATCTGTGGAAGGATAGGAAAAAAAGGAATTCAGCTGGAAAGCCTGGGTGAGAAGCAAAGATGGAGGGTTGGGTTCTGAGTGTGTTGGCTGTGAGGTGCTGGACCCATACCAGGGAGCTGTGCTGACGCCAGCGATGGCGAAGGTGAGCTGAGGGCTTGGGAGATGTGACTCCAGATATGGAATCATTCGTATGGCGTCATTAGCTAAAGATGAGAGAGTAAATGACTGCCTAGAAAGAGAGGGGAGAAGGCAAGAAAAGAGGGCCAAGGAGAGCCCTGGAGAAAGACCTTCGTTTTGGAAAGGCTGAAGAGGAGTCCGTGAAAAAGGCAGAGAAAGATCTAGAAAGAAAGCGGAGAAGCACAATGGAAATGTGGTGTCACCAACAGCCTGGGAAACAAGTTTTAAAATAGAGAGGACAGTCAATGTCAAAGACAACAGGACTGAGAAGACCTCTTCGGACTTGCAGATGCAGTTGTTAAAAAGAGACTTTCCTTCTGTGCCTGGCTCATTTTGTCCTCCAGGTTCATCCATGCAGTCTCAAATAACAAGATTTCCTTCTTTTTTAAGGCTGAATAGTATTCTATTGTGTCTGTATACACCACATTCTCTTTATCCATTCATCCCACAATGGACATATAAGTTGATTCCATATCTTGGCTTTTGTGAATAAGCTGCAGTGAACATGGAGGTGCAGATACCTCTTCAACTGATTTCATTTCCTCTGAATGTATACCCAATAGTGGGATTGCTGGACCATAGGATAGTTTTACTTTGAATTTTTTGAGGACCCTTCATACTGTGTTGAAGTGAGGGGGTGGCAGGGGAGGAGAGGCAAACAAAAAGGGGTAAAAGAATGAGTGGGTTAGGAAGTAGTGGAGGCCACAGAAGATGGCGGGTAACAGGGTTGAGATATTTTTTAGGATAGGTAAGACTGAACATCCTTGTAGATTTAAGAGGTGTCCAAAGACAACGAGAGAATAAGATCCAAGAGAGGGATCATCGATAGAGCAAATTCTCAGAGCTAAGAGCAGATGGAATCAACAGCAACAGGTCATTCTTTTGAAATGGCAGCTTCAGCCAGGCGCTGTGGCTCACACCTGAAATCCCAGCACTTTGGGAGGCCGAGGCGGGCAGATCATGAGGTCAGGAGATCGAGACCATCCTGGCCAACATGGTGAAACCCCATCTCTACTGAAAATACAAAAATTAGCCTGGTGTGGTGGCACAAGCCTGGAGTCCCAGCTATACTCGGTAGGCTGAGACAGGAGAATTGCTTGAACCCGGGAGGCGGAGGTTGCAGTGAGCTGAAACTGCACCACTGCACTCCAGCCTGATGACAGAGCGAGACTCCATCTTAAAAAAAAAGATATGGCAGCTTCAGCAGCCCAATGTCCAGTGTCAGGAGAGTGGCTTAATGGCTTGATAAAATCACCGTACAGTAACACATGGAAATGTTATACTTCTGTGAAAAAACATAGGAATTGTTTGGGTTATAATGTTAAGTGGAGGAAAAAATATATATAAAATGGTTTATGAGCTGATATAAAACAATGTGTATGACTGAGAAAGAACTGCGCATACTTAAAATTGTTGTATTGAGGTAATGGGATTATGGGCATTCATCCTTTCCTTTGATGATGATGTTGTATTTGTCTTTTCAATAGAAAATGTTTACAAGAACGAACAATCTTCTTCCAAAAGAAGAGAGAAAGGACAGATTAATCAAGGTAAAGGCCTTAAGTAGTCTCTAAAGTGATTTCTTCCCCGGCCGGGCTTGGTGGCTCATGCCTGTAATCCCAGCACTTTGGGAGGCCGAGGCAGGTGGATCACCTGAGGTCAGGAGTTCAAGACCAGCCTGACCAACATGAAGAAACCCCGTCTCTACTAAAAATACAACATTTGCCAGGTGTGGTGGTGCATGCCTGTAATCCCAGCTACTCAGGAGGCTGAGGCGGGAGAAATGCTTGAACCTGGGAGACGGAGGTTGCAATGAGCCGAGATTACGCCATTGCACTCCAGCCTGGGCAACAAGAGTGAAACTCCGTCTAAATAAATAAATAAATAAATAAATAAATAAATAAATAAAATAAAATAAAGTGATTTCTTCCTTTTCAACATCAATGTCTCAATGTCAGATGGCAGTATTTGGACTAAAACACAAAAATCCTAAAGAGGAAAAGATAGCATGAGCTAGAGTAGGTATGGAAGGTTTCACAGAGTACGTGGGGCTTAACCTGGGTCTTGAACAATGAGAACAATGGGTAGCATTTGTTAAAGGAAGGAAAAAGAAAAGGGAGAGGAGGGGGTATTGTAGAGGAAAGCAAAGGCAAGAAGACAGAAATGGACAGGATGTGACCTCAGACGAGGCTGCTTAACTAGAGGAAAAGCTATTTGGAGGAATTTGAAGACAAAAGAGCAAATAAATAGGATAAGGTCAGATTTAGACCTGCCATGAGTTAGACCATGCCAAAGACTGCCATGATCTAAACTAAATAACTACCTCAGTCTACCTAAATCACTAAGGAAGACTTTCTGCCTATCGGAAGGGAAGCCCGTGGAGAGAGACACATCCTGAGTGCCCATGACCATGGGTAAAGCATTTAAACCAGGATCCTTGGTTGGATGAATTGGGCTGGAGACGTCTACTCCTCCTGCACAATTTGGTAGCAATAATGGCAAATAAGAGTGTTCTTGAGGCAGATCCCACGCCTTGCCTCCCTGTCTACTGCAGTTTTTCTCACCTCCTTTGTCTCTAAGCCTCCGCCCCCTAAGACACAAGCTGCCACAGATCAACTGGCTCAGTCCTCTGCCCACATTCTCTATGGTCATTTCCTGCTATAGCCCCAAACCCACGGGCAGCTCTCCCGAGGCATGCCAAAAATCCACATTAGAATCACGGCAACAGTTGGTGAAGGCTATTTTTAGAGTCACCCTCATTCTCTGGCATTATACTTACTCCAACTCACATATGACTGTGTTCTAAAACTCATCGACTCTGGCTCAAACTCAGAAGGAGAAGAATGATAACAATCTAGGTCTTCTTGCTCTTCCATCTTGTCATGAGTTTCCATCAATTACACGAACAAAGCCAAACCCACATGAACTATACATCTGTCGCAACTTCTCTGCTTCTCTAGAACACCCCTTTCTCACCCAAATCCCCAGAGACAGAGTCTTCTTGTATGGAGATGTCTGCTCTTGGGCCTCCTATAGTTGTGGGCATCACTTCTGCAGGAGGCCATCCCTGATCTCATATTGCCCGTGACACCTGTCACTGCATTTACCGCATGGAGTTAAAATTGGCCGCGTGGAATTAAATCTTCATTGTCTGCTCCCCACTAGATTATAAGTTCTTCAAGGGCAGGGACCTTGTCATTTTCATCTCTTCTTTCCCCAGTGCCTACTGCAATGCTTGGCGGTCATAGGGTTCCATTAATACTTGTTGAATGAATAAATGGAAGTACGTATAAGAACTAAGCTCCAAGCTGGTCTCTTACCCCTCATCCTACCAATCCCTGCCCGCTAAGGTGCTGAACTAACTTAAGTGGGGGGCCTGAGCTTGCCCATAGTTCTTTGCTACCAAGGCCAGGAGGGAAGTACTGTGGCATCTGCATATCCATCCTGGCACGGACACAGTATAACGTCTCGAACTTCAAGGAATGCTAAGAAATGCTGGATTCCTCTGCTACATGCTATGAAACCAACCAGAGATTGCTTGAGAAATATTAAGGCTGCCTCAGACATGACATTTGCTTGGCCTTGTGCAGAGTTCAGTATGCTACGGTAATTGGCACCAGCAAACACTTATTAAATTTGGTGAACTAAGGCTCTTCACAAAAATAGAGGAAGAACATCTCTGCCCTTTAGGAAATGACAATCTCCAAACAATAAAGTGTGTTTACCAAAATTGAATTTTATAGGCTCTTGGATAAAAATTGTGAGAAGCTGAATGATGAAATTATCTGCCCACAAACAACTCTGTATGGAAGTCATCCACCATTTTAAAGAGAAAATTAAGAAACTTCTAGACTGGCACTGCCCAGAAGAGCTTTCTGAGATGGTGAAATTGCTCTATAACCTTGTGCTCTCCAATGAAGTAACCGCTGGCCACAAATGGCTATTGAGCACTTGCAGTATGGCTGGTGCAACTGAGGAACTGAATTTTTAATGTCATTTAATTTTAATTAATTTTAATTTAAATATCCACATGTGGGTAGTGGCTACCATATTGGACAGTGTAACTCTAGACCATGAAAAAAGTATGATGATGGCTGCCGTGTGGAAAACTAAATACAGAAACTGCCAACATATGACACATGATTCAGATCCGATCACAATTGCTGGACTTGTTTCATGATAGGCACTGATATCTATGGCAAACACAACTCTCTAGACCGGACCTGTGAAATGAGAATAATTCAAATAATAGTAACTACCTCATACCCCCCTCAGCTTAACCAGTACTGTGTCCTTGTAGCCTTCCGAGAATCAACTTGAAATTCAGTTTGGGTTTGCTGGGCAGTCTCTGCCTGACATGTGGGCCAAAATCGAACTCAGCCACCATCACGTGTGGCCACAGCAGATGTCTGAGAAAGTCCACAAAATAAAAGACATCAGCAGATAAAACATCCGCAGTGAAAACGAACACTTCATCAATATAAAAGCAAACTTCCAAAGCTCCCCACTCACCCATCAGATAAAATGCATTGCTGAGCATGCCAGGCAAAGGTTCTCAGACTCCTGCAGGGAAGGCCAGCTGGTGGGACTGTCCTTCCAGGCACTGCCCCGGGTGTCCCCGTGTCCCTCCCCCTTCACCCACCCTGGAGGCCCCGCGTCCTCCCTTCACCTACCCTACACCTGATGTGCTTGTCCTCACCCCAGCCTGCCCTGTCTGTCCCGCTCCATCCAAATAAGTAATTTTTGTTGGTCTCTTCTTTCTTAGAGCTTACTAGAATTTAATTTTTTTGACCCCAAGAAGCAGAGATTGCAGTGAGCCAAGATCACGCTACGGCACTCCGGCCTGGGTAACAGAGCGAGACCCTGTCTCAAAAAAAAAAAAAAAAGGCATACCATGCACCATGCCTTAGCAGTATCTATAAAGTATTCTTCTGATGTTCACTATTCGCTCTGTTGACATGATGTAATACATCCAAAGTTTTCTTTTTGATCTCCCAGTCCTGTATGTGGAGATAAGTTCCACCGAGTCATGGTATGGTATACAGTGTAGGGGTTGAAAACATTGGATTTAGATGAAGACAGACCTGACTTTGAATATAGTTTTACTATTTATTAACTGTGTATCTTTAGGCATAGTTTTTTTTCTAATCTTTGATTTCCTCACCTTAAAATGGAAATGTTAATACCTTCTTTACATTGTTGTATGAAAATAAGTTAGATAATCAGTTAAGTTTCCCAATACAGTAATTGGCATCTAGTTAAATATACAATGATGGTTATTATTGCTCAAATCTTTGCTGAAATTTTATTTAAGAATTTTTCAACTGCCGTGTGTAAATGAAATTGGCTTCTAATAGAAGTTATAAGGAATCTTCCTTATCAGTGTTAATAATAGCACCTATTTAACTCACAGAATTAATTTGGGATCATGCCATCTCCCCCGTTTTTCTAAAAAGGAACTTTAATTTTTTATTACACATTGTAGAAAAAGCAGAATATACAGAGAAGCAAAATTATGAATATTAAAATGATCTGTAATCTCACCACCTCCAAAGAAGCATTGTTAACATTAGATTCGCCCAGACATTTTAATGTATAAATTCACATACACACACACACACAGACACACACAAAATGCTGACAGAAAACTGTGATCAGACTGTATATAAAATTTTGTTTCATTCAACAATATATTATGAACATCTTTTCATCTTAATAAATAATACTTCCAAAACTTAAATTTTAATGGTGGCATGTATTCCAAGATATGAACCCAACGTAAGTTGTTTTGCAAATTCCCAAGTGTTAGACATTGAGGTGGTTTCCAATATTTCACCATTATAAGCAATGCCATGGCAAACATTGTGCTGGATCTTTTGAATAGATTTTGGTCCATCCTCTCCCCTTCTCCACCATGTTGTTTGGTTGGGGAGGCTGATCTTTACATCACTGGGCTTCCTTGCCCTCTGGCTTCCAGTAGGTTTGGCCAATGGGAGGCACCAGCAAGAAATCCAAGGATAGGAAAAAAGGGAGATCAGGATATTTCTGCCCCAAGCTTGCTCCCCAAAGGGCTACTGATTGGCTGTGTCCTTGAACTCGATGCTACCGCACCCGGTTGGAGTTTCTCTCCTACTGTTACCCTCCCTGGGTTCCTGTAACAGCTCCCTACCCTGTACCTTCATGCTTAGGGTGGTAAGGTGTCCCTCCTGTTCCTAGCCCCAGAGTACTCCACCATCCTTTGTTGATTTCCCTTAATCCTGCCCACACCTTTATAAATAGTCCTTCATTAAATTCACTTCATTTTCTAGTTTAAGTGTGCCATCTGTTTCTTGCTGGAAAATATAAACAACTTTGTAAGTAAATTTCTCTACCTTTCTTCTGCTATTAGCATATAATACATTTCTGCAACTGGAATTATTTGATCACACAGCATGTGTATTTTTAAAACCTTTTCTAATATAGCCAACTTGTTTTCCAGTATACCTTCCTCCAACAGTGTATGACAGCACCAGCCGTCAGGCCCCGTGTCCAAACTAGGTATTAAAAATTTTATTTTCATCTTTTTCTGTGTTCATAAACATTTCTATAATACAGGGTTCATCTCATCTCTGAAAGTGTGTGTAGGAGGGAAAATTACCTATTAATTATCGCAGTCTATTTTTTTTTTTTTGGTGTTTCTTGCATAACTTTCTCAATATTTTCCTCTGCTATGAGCTATTACAAATTGACATGCTAGCCCATACTTGGCCCCTAAGAATTCAATAAAATTGGCGGGGCATGGTGGCTCTTGCCTGTAATCTCAGTACTTTGGGAAGCTGAGGTGGGAGGATGACTTGATCTCAAGAGTTTGAGGCCAACCTGAGCAACGTAGCAAGACCTCGTCTCTACTAAGAATCATAAAAAGATTAGCTGGGGCTGGGCACGGTGGCTCACGCCTGTTATGCCAGCACTTCGGGAGTCCAAGGCGGGCAGATTACCTGAGGTCAGGAGTTCGAGACCAGCCTGACCAACATGGTGAAACACCGTCTCTACTAAAAATACAAAAAATTAGCCGGGCATGGTGGCACATGCCTGTAATCCCAGCTACTCGGGAGGCTGAGGCAGGAGAATCACTTGAACCCAGGAGGCAGAGGTTACAGTGAGCCAAGATCGCACCATTGCACTCCAGGCTGGGCAACAAGAGTGAAACTCCATCTCAAAAAATAAAAATAAAAAAAAGATTAGCTGGGTATATTGGTGCATATTTGTAGTACCAGCTACTCCAGAGGCTAAGGCAGGGAGATCGCTTGAGCCCAGGAAATAGAGGCTGCAGTGAGCCATGATCACGCCACTGCACTCCAGCCTGGGTGGCAGAGTGAGACCCTGTCTCAAAAATAGGAATAATAATTCATTAAAATGTTAGCTGATTTTATCTTACCTATTTGTACTTGGGCCTTCTTCTTCCCCTCCCTTTGCCAGAGGTGAAGCCGTTTATGTGTCACATCTCTCCTTGCAAGGCTTTGTCACTCTTTGGATTTCAGCGAACTTGGTTGCCTTGTAACCACAGCTCATTGATGGATTCAAGAAAAGCTATGATTTTGTCGGTTATCTGGCTTTTTCTTGTGACTTCCTACATTCGCAGCTGAAGTAAAACTTCCCATTTAATTTTTTGAACATGCAATTAAATGTGAACATTTTAATAAAAATAAAACAGAACTATATTTGATTTCACACTCAATATGCATGTAATTGCTAATGGAAGAAATTAATATCTTGCCTCTCACATGTTACGTGGAAAACTACTTATATAAATATTGAAGAGTCATATGAATTGTTTGTTAGTGAAAAATGTTTCCCAGACACCGTGTGCACTTGCAGTGAATACTGTTCAATTTGCGATTACCTCTGGAACTACCAATTCAAACACAGAAAGAAGAAAGGAAAATGGACTCTGGAAACTGCTGGAGAAAGATACTTCATTCGGCAAGAATCTATTGCATCTGTGCTATCTGAAAGGCATGACTTGACGACTTAATTTGCCTTTGCCAACCTACATGTTTCCACCACTGAAATCCTCTGCAAAGTCCAAAACCATGTCTGTTTCCAATGCTGGCAGCGGTATAGCCCACAGAGCTACAGAGTGTTCAGAAGCAGTCACGTTTGGTTTTGAGGACACAGGATAAGCAGAGTGGAGAAGCATTTCCCTGAGGCTTGAATGGTATAAATCCTGACAGTGAAGGCCCTCTAAAGCAGGGACACAGGTCAGGGGCCCCTCTTGCCCAGGTCTAAGGGCAGTATTGATCTAACTCATCTCTGTTCTGATAATTAAATGAAGTAGTATATCTAAAACGTCACACAGTACTTGTCTCCCAGTAAAGCTACAATAGGGGAAAGCTATGATACATGTCATTATTTCTTATCATGGACGACTATTAGCTTGAAGTATCTTGAAGATACTGATTTCAGTCCCTCTGGCTTTTATTTGGATTCCAAGGTCCAAAATAATTCTATTTGGTATTTCTTTAAATGTTCCCAACCCCTTCTTAGTTGTATAAAGTATTCTTTATTATTGTCAAAGTTCAAAAATTAAAAATATGTATTCAGGTTCCTTTTTTAAATGTTTTGTTTGTTTCCCCGAGACTGGTTCTGTCGCCCAGGCTGGAGTGCAGTGGCATGATCTCGGCTCACTGCAACCTCCGCCTCCCAGGTTCAAGCTATTCTCATGCTTCAACCTCCCAAGTAGCTGGGATTACACGTGCGTACCACCACACCCAGCTAATTTTTGTATTTTTAGTTGAGACGGGTTTTCACCACGTTGGCCAGGCCGGTCTCGAACTACTGACCTCAAGTGATCCACCGGCCTTAGCCTCCCAAAGTGTTGGGATTACAGGCATGAGCCACCATGCCCCGCCTTTTTAATTGTTTCTTGCTTAAGGCCGTTGATATTGTCAGGACAGCGAGGAGCAGGCTTTAGCACTGCCATTGATTTTCATCAGCTATGTTGTGGAAACATTCTGGTCACAGCTTTTCTGATTGCGCTGTGACCCATTTCTGTATTCTAATATCAACTATTAGCATTGTCGGTCCAAAGTTATTTGGGCAACCTCCATCCCTGTTACTATTTCATTTGGTTTTGCATGGGTTTTCTAAATATATTTCTATTCTATGTGATTTTACATGTTTAAAGATTTCCTAACCATGTAAACACATTTTTATAACTGTACACCATCAATTTATTATTATTAGGGTATACTCAAACTTATGGTTTTCCTTTAATCTGTTTCTCCCTCCTCTTTTACATAATGAGTTTATCTTGCCAATACCCCGACTCTAATATTTCGTTAATACTTCTAGCCCAGAGCCTCCTCCCCACAACCCTCTTGCTAGCTCTAAAATCTTTTTGTTTATTCAGATAGTCGATACTGCATTGTCTCTGTACCTCACTTGATATTCTTGGGCAAAAACGTACCTTCTTTTATATAAACTATAACCCATGACATCTCTACTTTGTCTTGGACCACTTATTTCCTATGCAATATTAAAATAGTTTAGTCTTCTGAGAACAGGTGGCATTTATCCAGTTTTATGGATGACAAAATGCCTCACAGAGAATTTTTTTTTTTTAAGACAGTCTCGCTCTGTCGCCCAGGTTGGAGTGCAGTGGTGCCATCTCGGCTCACTGCAACCTCCACCTCCTGGGTTCAAGCGATTCTCCTGCCTCAGCCTCCCGAGTAGCTGGAACGAAAGGGGTGCACCAGCTTACCTGGCTAATTTTTTATTTTTAGTAGAGACAGGGTTTCACCGTGTTGGCCAGGCTGGATTCAAACTCCAGACCTCAGGTGATCTGCCCACCTTGGCCTCCAAAAGTGCTGGGATTACAGGCGTGAGCCATCACGCCCAGCTGATTTCTTGATCCATCAAAAGTTACAGAATAAATTGAAGGCAGAACCAGAACCTAAACTCAGATTTCCAGTCCAGTGGTCATTACATAAAACTACACTGCCTTCTACCCCCTAGATTTCTTGGTAGGTGAAAGTATCAAACTTGCGCTGTGCCAGAGAAGTTAGCTTTCTTTAGTCTTTACTAAGTTTGTCCTAACCAGAGGGAGAGGGAAAATGCACACAAACCACAGAGAGGCTTTTCAAAAGACTCTCACGGTTGATTCCTTGAATTCTAAAGATCTTCAACCCACATCTATGTGAAAAGGAAGAATTTGGTAATTTACTTCTACAAACACTGCACAAAAGTAGTCATTTCCCTAAGTTTTCACCTACTGAGAATTATTACTATTATTATTCTTTAGAGATGGGGTCTTGCTGTGTCACCCAGGCTGAAGTGCAGTGGCTGCTCACAGGCACAATCACAGTTCACTGCAGCCTTGAACTCCTGTGTCCAGTTGGTCCTCCCACCTTGGCCCCCTAAGTAGCTGGGACTACAGGTGCTTGCCACCATGCCCAGCTAATTAAAATATTTTTTAGATGGGGGTCTCATCATGTTGCCCAAGCTGGTCTTAAACTTCTGGCCTCAAGCAATGCTCCCACATCAGCCTCCCAAGTAGCTGAGATTACAGACATGAAACACGACATCTGGCTCTAATATTTATTCTTTGTTCTAGTTACTTTACGAACTCAAGTGGAATGATTTTCAGGATAAATTGTTAAGTGAAAATAAGTATGGCCAGACATGCTGGCCCACGCCTTTACATAATCTCAATGCTTTGGGAGGTCAAGGCAGGAGGATCACTTGAGCCCAGGAGTTTGAGACCCGCTTAGGCACCATGGTGAAACCCCATCTCTATTTTGAAAAATAAAACTAAATGAAAAGGAAAAAGAAAAAAAAAAAAAGGAAAGAAGTAAATCCCAGCACTTTGGGTGGCCAAGGCAGGCAGATTGCTTGAGTCCAGGAGTTCAAGACCAGCCTGAGCAACATGACGAAACTCCATGTCTACGAAAAATACAAAAATTAGCCAGGCGTGGTGGCATGCACCTGTGGTCCCAGCTACTTGGGAGGCTGAGATGGGAGGATCACTTGACCCCAGGAGGTCAAGGCTGCAGTGAGCCATAATTGCACCACTGTACTCCAGCCTGGGTGACAGAAAAAAAAAAATTACCATTCTCTACAAATAGAAAACAAGGTGGTTTAGGGGTGAGTTAGGGGACAGTAGTGTTTTGTTGTTTTTAAGAAAAAATTCATTCCAGGGCTGGTACAGGGAAAGCATAAATGAGCCTGAAACATCTCATGTCAAAAAGTAAAGACATGGCCGGGCGCGGTGGCTCACGCCTGTAATCCCAGCACTTTGGGAGGCCGAGGAGGGTGGATCACGAGGTCAGGAGATCGAGACCATCCTGGCTAACATGGTGAAACCCCGTCTCTACTAAAAATACAAAAAAAAAATTAGCCGGGCATAGTGGCAGGTGCCTGTAGTCCCAGCTACTCGGGAGGCTGAGGCAGGAGAATGGCGTGAACCTGGGAGGCGGAGCTTGCAGTGAGCTGAGATTGCGCCACTGCACTCCAGCCTGGGTGACAGAGCCAGACTCCGTCTCAAAAAAAAAAAAAAAAAGTAAAGACATGCTCAAAGAATGATGGGGACCTGTCAAAAGGACACAGGAGCTAGCTTGGAGAGACTGCACTGGACAAATATAAGATAATCTATGCATCAAAAAAATAATGATAGTGTCAGAGGCGTGTGAACCAGAGCAACTCCATTTTGAATAGGAGCTGGGTAAAATGAGGGTGAGACCTACTGGACTGCGTTTCCAGACCATTAAGTCATTCTAAGTCACAGGATGATATGGGAGGTTGGCACAAAATACAGGTCATAAAGACCTTACTGATAAAACAGATTGTAGTAAAGAAGCCGGCCAAAATCCACCAAAACCAAGATGGCCACAAGAGTGACCTCTGGTCATCCTCACTGCTACACTCCCACCAGCACCATGACAGTTTACAAATGCCATGCGTCAGGAAGTTACCCTATATATGGTCTAAAAAGGGGAGGCATGAATAATCCACCCCTTGTTTAGCATGTAATCAAGAAATAACCATAAAAATGGGCAACCAGCAGCCCTTGGGGCTGCTCTGTCTATGGAGTAGCCATTCTTCTGTTCCTTTACTTCCTTAATAAACTTGTTTTCACTTTAAGGACTCATCCTGAATTCTTTCTTGCGTGAGATCCAAGAACCCTCTCTAGGGGTCTGGATCAGGACCTCTTTCATGTAACATCTTTCTGGCAACCACGAAGGGACTATAGTACAGAAACCCCTGATCCAAAGGCTAAATCTGGGTAAGTGTTGGTGTCCTGTAACATCTTTCTGGTGACCACAGAAGCAACTACAGTACGGAAAGCCCCAACCCAATGGCTAACTTTGGGTAAGTGGTGGGGTCTGGTAACACCTTTCTGGTGAACCCTGAAGGGATGATACTGAGGAGAACCCCCCGACTCAAAGGAAATAGACTGCAGCACTGACTGGACGACTCTGGGTGAGTGGTGGGGTACCTGGATAAAGGATAGGATTGGATTAGAAGCCCAACTTAGGGGAGTTAGAGTGTCTCCTAAGACAGAGAGGGTTAAATGCTCCTCTCAATAAAAGGCAAGGATGCTTGACTGACCTTAGGTTATTAGAGGTCCGACTTAGGAGGGTTAGAGCCCCTTCTAAGATTTAGGGGGTTAGAGGTCCCTCTCAGTAAAGTCCCTCTCAGTAGGTAAAGTCCCTTTTGGCTAAGAACAGGTTTGGCACTATGGGATGTTAACTGCTATTCTCCTTGGATTAATCTGCCTTGTACTATTTGCAAATGGCTGTGGGTGACAGGATTAGGCATGTACAGGATCATGGGACATGGGGAGCTTTTTCCTCCCTAAAAGGGGAAACTTGAGAGCTGGTGGGACTGCTAGAAAAGATCCCTTCACTGCCGACAAGCAGCCACCTGAACTTTTCAGTGTCACTGCAATGGGTAGGTCTTTCTCTGGCTTCTTTGAGCACCTGCCTTTCCCACCTTGCCTCAGGCAATGCTTTCCTCTCTCTCTCTCTCTCTCTCTCTCTCTCTCTCTCTCTCTCTCTCTCTGTGCACACTGGTTGAATAAACGGTTAAAAAAAAATCACTGTTTATCTCCTCTGCTGTAAAGTTTTGATTAATGAAAAAAAAAAAGGATTTATGAGGTTAGTCTTAAGCCGTAGCAAATCTGTTGTGTGTCTTTTCTGTATTGTTCTGTCTTTAAAAGGGGTAACTTAGGATAGAACACTGGCTTAGGACACCTGTAAGCCCACTTTGCAAAACAGCCCAGCAAACTGGTCAGTTACAAACTGCTGCAGGTCCCTGAAAAAAACTAGATGAGGTTTCCTTCTTGTCTTGTATGTCCTTGGGAACTTGACCTTGTAACCATGTGGCCATGCTTTCTCTTTTCACAATGGTGGCCTGGGTTTGGGGTTCAGTTCCCAGCTTAGGGAATGATCCTTTGCCTTCTGTCTGTCTGTGTATTTGTATGTGTTGTGTGTATAATATAAAAGAGCTTTAATTAATTGGTTTAATAATAATAAGAGCTTAAATCAAATATTTTGTCAGAAAAGTAAAAAGTGTAATGCCTTTTAGTTCATGTGACTTAAGTAATCTTTGGGAAATAAAGATAATTTTAAAGATTATTGGTAAAATTAAAATATCTTCAAAATGTAAACATTTGGTCTAAATTATGCAGGTCCGATATTAAGTTTGCTAAATGCTTTAAGGTCATAAACTGCTTCTTTAACTTTTGAGCATTAGATTCTAGATATAAGGCCTAGGACATGTGGAGTTAGCCACGACCCCTACCTATGCTGGACTCAGCCCTTATCTGCACTTCTGCCTGGTGTGTCCTAGGTTAGGCTCCACACCTAGTACAAAATTAAAATTGCTACTTACCAACATTTGTTACCAACAGTAAAAAGTCACTAAGGGTTAATATTATAACACATAATTGAACTAGTGAAGAAACAGTTTTACATGCAAGGTGTGTAAAGAAAGTGAAATGTGTTTTTGGTAAAAGATTATAAAAAGTCATGGGAATGTGGATTTTTTTTCTTGCCTAGATTAAAAGGGTTATAGGATTGTTTTAAGTTAGATAGAAAAAATCTAAAGGTTTAGGCCAGTTGTGAAAGGTTTCTGAAAAATTAATCTTGTGAAAGAAATTCTGGGTGTGAACATGTTGGCTAAAGTTAAAGGGGTATTATTCAGTTTTTCATAAATTGAACATTGGAATAAAAGCACAACAGGTTTTTTCTTAGTGCAAAAACCTGCTTATGATCTGCTCTTTAACAAAAACTTGTAAAGGGTTATAAAAGATTTATGAAAATCTTACTTTATCATCAAACTGATTAAGATTGAATACATTTGTCTATAAGGTTTCATTAAGAATGGAGTTTGACATCAACAGTGCACTAATGCAACAGTGACATTTGGCTTATTTGGTATAAAAATTATACAGGGAGCATTATCAAATATGAAATGGTGTTTGGCTTTCTTTGGGCTATATTTGTATAAATGTGTTATTAGCATATGTTCCCAAATTATGGGAAACTCCTAATTCTGATATGACTTAGTGTATGTTATTAATAATTATAATTGTTACATAAAATCATTGTATGCTACAGAGGTAACAATTTATTTGTCAATCATGTTTTTGAGTATAGCTTCCTAAAACATTTTGTCATCCACAAACAATTGTTGTCTTGTTTTAATCCTCTTTAGAAGGTGGTTTATAATTGGCTATTGGACTCTAATAGGTGTTCCTGAATGCAGATTTCTAATAACTTTGGAAATTGTGACATTAGAATAGAGGAAACAACTTTCAGAACTCTCATAGAGAGTTAAAATGTTCGTGAATATCAAGCAAGACAGGAGTTAACTAAATTTACTGAACCAATAAAAAAAACTTAAGTAATCTTTTTAACTTTGCTTAAAACATTGCTGATCTTTGCTTTGTTTTTTTGGAGTCAAGGAAACTTTTCTTTTGAGCTACTTACAGCTTTTAGCAATTGAATAAAGCATACTGCCATGAACAAAATTTGGAGCATATTTGTTTCTCTCTCCCTAATTTCTCCAGAATTTAGAAACTATTTGTGAGTATTCTTAATTTATGGCAATAGTTATTTGCATAAGTGCAGTAAGAATCTGTTTTCTTTTGTAACAGGACACAGTTGGAAAAATTGGTTATTTTACCAAGGCTTTGACTGGAATGGTGTGCTTTCATTTAAAGAATTAAACTTGACTTATAGAGCCCATAAAAGCCCCTTGGGAAACTGGCCTTGTACCTTGCCTACACAGTCCCTGTACAGGGTTTCTGACCTGTGGTAAGTAAAGAATGTCACTTTCTCACAGGTCCAGGAGCCCCAGGTTATCTTGGGACCTCAAAAGGAGAGACATTTACTCAACTCATAGGTATTTGAGAGTACACACCCATGGCTGAGCTTGGCTTTAAAAAAGTCTTATCTGAGATTCCTTCTATGTAACAGAGTTCCATCAAAGCCAATTTAAAAAGAGATTATGTGAAAAAATACTCTTGGTGTACTTTATACACATAATCAGGCCAAGATAATAAAACAAATCATTCTTGCCATAATTTATCTTTAGTAAAAATGGGAAACTGGAGAGAGAAAAGTTATGTTTCAAAAACTATGGTATACTTGTTATTAAATTCTAGTCTCATCAGTTGTTTTTAAGTTTGTTTCTGCAATTTAGGCTAACCTTGCTTATTCCTGTGAACCAACTAGTGATTTCTGGCTGCTGCTCATAAGAAACAAGAGGGATGGGTAATGTAAAAATCTGAATCAGTATTTTAATTCTGGGCACATATTGGAATTAGCTAGCAACGCCGTATCAGCTTGGTTCCAGTAGTTGCCCAGTTCATGGAAAGCTTTCTAATTTAATTTACTTGGGATTATTTTACTTAACTTTTGTGGAATACATTGCTGTTGTACTCTTTGTGTAGGAATGCAGGACAAGCTTACTGAATGTTTTCTTAAACTGAACACTTATCAATCTTCCAGATATCAACCCTTGTCAGAACTCAAGAGTTATGAATGCCCGTCACCATACTGATGCTTTCTGACTGAGCTCCTCTCTACCCTGAATACAAGAGACCATAATAGTTAGGCAGGAGTGTCATCACCCCTATTCGGCCTGAAGAATTTACAGAAGATGGATCTCCATCCCTCTGCAACCCTTAGGATTAAGGGTTCTCTTATAAAATGGAGGGGAGAAATGTCAAGAGGTGTGTGAACCAGAGCAGTTCCATCTTGAATAGAAGCTGGGTAAAATGGGGCTGAGACCTACTGGACCGCATTCCCAAATGGTTAAGGCATTCTAAGAAATAGGATGAGATAGGAGGTCAGCACAAGGTACAGGTCATAAAGATGTTGCTGATAAAACAGGTTGCAGTAAAGAAGTCAGCTAAAACCCACCAAAACCAAGATGATGACAAAAGTGACCGCTGGTCATCCTCACTGCTACACTCCCATCAGTGCCATGACAGTTCACAAATGCCATGACAACAACAGAAAGTTACCCTATATGGTCTAAAAAGGGGGAGGCATGAATAATCCACCCCTTGTTTACCATATAATTAAGAAATAACCTTTAAAATGGGAAACCAGCAGCCCTCAGGGGGCTGCTCTGTCTGTGGAGTAGCCATTCTTTTATTCCTCTACTTTCTTAATAAACTTGCCTTCACTTTACTCTATGAACTCACCCTGATTTCTTTCTTGCGTGAGATCCAAGAATCCTCTCTTGGGATCTGGATTGGGACCCAGTGGATCTTCATTCCTCTGCAACCCTTAGGATTAAGGGTTCTCTTATAAAAGGGAGGGGAGAAATGTCAGAGGTGTGTGAACCAGAGCAACTCCATCTTTTTTTTTTTTTTGAGACTGAGTCTCGCTCTGTCTCCCAGGCTGGAGTGCAGTGGCGCGATCTCTGCTCACTGCAAACTCCGCCTCCCGGGTTCCTGCCATTCTCCTGCCTCAGCCTCCTGAGTAGCTGGGACTATAGGCACCCGCCACCACGCCCGGCTAATTTTTTTGTATTTTTTAGTAGAGACGGGGTTTCACCGTGTTAGCCAGGATGGTCTCGATCTCCTGACCTCGTGATCCACCCGCCTTGGCCTCCCAAAGTGCTGGGATTACAGGCGTGAGGCACCGCGCCCGGCCTGCAACTCCATCTTGAATAGGAGCTGGGTAAAATGAGGGTGAGACCCACTGGGCTACATTCCCAGACCGTTAAGGCATTCTAAGTCACAGGATGAGGTAGGAGGTTGGGACAAAATACAGGTCATAAAGACCTTACTGATAAAGCAGGTGGTAGTAAAGAAGCCAGCCAAAACCCACCAAAACCAAGATGGCAACAAAAGTGACCTCTGGTCCTCCTCACTGCTACACTTCCACCAGGGCCATGACAGTGTACAAATGCCATGGCAATGTCAGGAAGTTCCCCTATATGGTCTAAAAAGGGGAGGCATGAATAATCCACCCCTTGTTTAGCATGTAATCAAGAAATAACCATAAAAAAGGGCAACCAGCAGCCCTCGGGGCTGTTCTATGGAGTAGCCATTCTTTTGTTCCTTTACTTTCTTAATAAACTTGCTTTCACTTTACTCTATGGACTCACCCTGAATTCTTTCTTGCATGAGATCCAAGAACCCTCTCTAGGGGTCTGGATCAGGACCCCTTTCCTGTACAATAGTAAAGGATTATAACCATGGAATAAGAAATCCATGAGTCCACACTGATATTTAATAAATAAAAAGGGAAAATTATTCTCTTATAGTAGAAAGCCAACCAATAAAAGTAGAATAAAGTATGGAATTGGAAAATTGGTAGCCATCATCATAATAACTGATTCTGGCAGGAATCATCAATAGATGCTGAAACTAATGGGTGACAGTTTGAAGAGTAACAGAATTTTTATAATGTCTTACTTTAAAACTTAAAGTATTGCACCAGAAGAGACTTTTTAATGTATACTTGAACTATCTGATTCTCTGAAAAAGGAATATGGAAATCTCTAGAAGGTGCTTTGGATTGGGTCAGATGGGTAATGATACTAACAGAATGTTATCTTGGGACTAGGTACTTGGCATAGGGTAGACAGGCAAAGAAATAGGATTAGAGCCTGTTGAGAGTGACTTAGGCCTCACTGGCAATAGGGGAATGGCAGAAAAAGACAGTAGTGAAGAAAGCAGGCACTGAAGTTAGATTTCTGTGTTCAAAGCCCATCTCTATCACACATGAGGTATGTGGCCTTGTCTGTACTATAAACATAAAAAAAAATTTTTAAGCACCCCCCCCCACACACACACAACCGACTGAATGAACCCCTTCTATCAGCCAAGGGGATTCCAAAGTAAACCTGAAAAATCAGTTCATGCCATGATGGTAAGTAAGGTGAGTGGGGGATCAGACATGCCTCAGTATACCCTCCTCCCTTTGGAACTCAGGCACAACTGACCAGCATTAACTTGAAAACAGAGATTTTAAGACTGACAAAACAGACTCTTTGTAGCAATAAGATACCAAATTCCAACTTGACTCTACTATAATCATATGACAGACAGACAGCAGGCCCTGAAAAGAATTTTTTTACCTCAAAACTTTATATATATATATATATATATATATTTTGTTTTTTGAGATGGAGTCTCACTCTGTTGCCCAGTGTGGAGTGTGGTGCCATGATCTCAGCTCACTGCAACCTCCAACTCCCAGGTTCAGGCAATTCTCGTGCAGCCTCCCCAGTAGCTAGGATTACAGGTGTGCGCCACCACACCCGGCTAATTTTTGTATTTTTAGTAGAGCGGGGCTTCACCATGTTGGCCAGCTGGTCTTGAACTCCTGACCTCAAGTGATCTGCCCGCCTCAGCTTCCCAAGCTGCTGGGATTACAGGTGTGAGCCACTGTGCCCAGCCTCCAAAATATATTTCTTTGATTATTTTGAAGTGGCTTTGCAAAGCTGTCTCTTCCAGGGGAAATTTACATTCTGTAGAGAATCCCCTTCCCTCTCCAGGTCTTTTCTGACATTGAAGCGATAAGCTGAGAGTCTAGCACTTTTTAAAGATCTGAATAGGAAACATTTGCCATCTATTCATTGCCCTTAAGGGTGACCACCTATGAGACTTTATCTACATAATAAGACCTTGGTCGCCACAGCCCCTTATCTTAACCTAGACATTGCTTTCTACTGACTCCAGTATTTTAAATAATAACTCTATCAACCAATTGCCAATCAGGGCCAGATATGGTGGCTCACATCTGTAATCTCAGCACTTTGGGAGGCCATGGCAGGAGGATCACTTGAGCCCAGGAGTTTGAGACAATCCCAGGCAACATAACGAGATCTCATCTCTACTTAAAAAAGAAAAAGGAAAAGAAAAAAGAAAAATCAGCCAGGCATAGTGGCACACACCTGTAGTCCCAGCTACTCCAGTGGAGGAGGTGGGAGGATCACTTGAGCCCAGGAGTTAGAGGCTGCAGTGAGCTATGATTGCACCACTGCACTCCACCCTAGTCACCAGAGCGAGACCTATCCCCCCGCAAAAAAACATTGCCAATCTGAAAATCTTTAGAGCCACCTATGACCCAGAAGCCCCTCCCAACCCTTTGAGTTGTCCCACCTTTCCAGAACAAACCAGTGTACACCTTAAGTGTATTAGCTGATGTCTGTCTGTAACTTCTGTCCTCCTAAAATGTATAAAATTAAGCTGAAACACAACCACCTTGGGCACATGTTCCCAGGACCTCCTGAAGCTGTGTCATGAGTCATGATCGTCACATTTGGCTCAGAATAAATCTCTCCCAGTATTTTACAGAGTTTGGCTTTTTGTCAACAGTACCCTGTGCCTCAGTGTTCTTATTTGTAAAATGGGGATAATGCTAATAGTACCTATTATACCAGGTGGGTTCTCATGTTTAAATGAGATATATATATAGTATCAGTTAGCTTTTGCTGTGTAACAAACCACCCCAAAACTCAGTGGCTTAAATCAATTAATATTTATCCTTGCTCACAAAGCTACAGGTCAACCGGGCAGTTCTTTTGCTCTTGGATGGGCTTGTTCATGCACAAAATGATCAATTGCAGGCTGAGTAGGCAACTCTGGTAATTTTGGCTGCTCTCTCTCATGTTAGGGGGACAACAGGCAAGAGGCTGGTATAGGATGGCCTCCCCTGGGACAACTGGACTCTCCTCCATGGGATTGTTACCGGAGCGGGGTCCCAATCCAGAACCCAAGAGAGGGTTCTTGGATCTTGTGCAAGAAAGAATTCAAAGCAAGTCCGTAAAGTGAAAGCAAGTTTATTGAGAAAGTAGAGGAATAAAAGAATGGCTACTCCATAGACAGAGCGGCCCCAAGGGCTGCTGGTTGCCCATTTTTATGGCCTCCCCTTTTTAGACCATATAGGGTAACTTCCTGAAGTTGCCATGGCATTTGTGAACTGTCATGATGCTGGTGGGAGTGTAGCAGTGAGGACAACCAGAAGTCACTCTGGTCGCCATCTTGGTTTTGGTGGGTGGGTTTTTGCCGGCTTCTTTACTGCAAGCTGTTTTATCAGCAAGGTCTTTATGACCTGTATCTTGTGCCGACCTCCTATCTCATCCTGTGACTTAGAATGCCTTCACTGTCTGGGAATGCAGCCCCATAGTTCTCAGCCTCATTTTACCCAGCCCCTATTCAAGATGGAATTGTTCTGGCTCAAATGCTTCTGACAGGATCTCATATCCCACAACAGGCTAGTCTGGGTTTCTTCATATGGGATTCAAGAGAATGACTGGAAGTGTGCAAAGATTTTCAGAGGGGCTGAGAACTGGTATACCTTCACTTCCCCTGCATTTAATTTGTCAAAAGAAGTCACGTGGCCAGCCCAGATTCAACGAGTGAGGAGAGACTCTGTCTTTTGATGGGAGGAGCTGCAAAGTCACATTGCAAAGGATGTGGATATGGGGAGAGGTATTGAGCCATTTTTGCAACCAATCTGCTATTATTACAGGTGTCTCATACAAAAGGATGGCCAGGCAGCAAATCCACAGCCAAGCGACCACCAGCATATCACCTGGTACTGGATTTGAGCAGATAGCTAATGCTAAGCCCTGCCCAGGAAGGACTGAGGTATTTAAAACATTGTATTAACTAAGTGTCTCATTGGTTTCTGTGGCCAGGCACGGTAGCTCACACCTGTAATCCCAACACTTTGGGAGGCCAAGGCAGGCGGATACCTGAGGTCAGGAGTTCAAGACCAGCCTGGCCCACATGGTGAAACCCCGTCTCTACTAAAAACACAAAAATTGGCTGGGTGCGGTGGCTCACGCCTGTAATCCCAACACTTTGGGAGGCCAAGGTGGGCGGATCACGAGGTCAGGAGATCAAGACCATCCTGGCTAACACGGTGAAACCCCATCTCTACTTAAAATACAAAAAATTAGCCAGGCGTGGTGGCGGGCGCCTGTAGTCCCAGCTACTTGGGAGGTTGAGGCAGGAGAATGGCGTGAACCCGAGAGGCGGAGCTTGCAGTAAGCAGAGATTGCGCCACTGCACTCCAGCCTGGGCGACAGAGCGAGACTCCGTCTCAAAAAAAAAAACAAAAAAACACAAAAATTAGTTGGGCGTGGTGGTAGGCACCTATAATCCCAGCTACTCAGGAGGCTAGGGCACAAGAATCGCTTGAACCTGAGAAGTGGAGGTTGCAGTGAGCCAAGATCATACAATTGCACTCCAGCCTGGGCAATAAGAGCGAAACTCCATCTCAAAAAAAAAAAAGTTTCTGTACCTAAAGTTTTATCATTGAGGCCGTGTTGACTAGAAAAGGACGGCCCCTCTCAGGGTTATTGGATTCCTAGTGATAGAAAATGACTCCTTCAAAAGCACCTTTCATCAGACTAACCAATCTTTCCAGCCCCCAGCTCCTTCCAGTCACATTATTGGGCTCTTATACTGCAGGACACTATTCCCCTGCCCTAATCATCCCAAAGCAAGCAACAGACAGCTTGAAGCAGATGCTATACCACAGAGCCCACAGTTGTTATTCAAACTAGTGAGGACTAAGCTTTGGTTGTTTTATCTAGTCCAAATTCCTATATAAGGGGTCTGGGGAGTCATGCTCTACAGACCGTTAAGTTCTCATCAGATGGGTTTTATTTAACCTGTATTAGTCTGTTTTCACACGGCTGATAAAGACATACCTAAGACTGGGAAGAAAAAGAGGTTTAATTGGACTTACAGTTCCACATGTCTGGGGAGGCCTCAGAATCATGGCAGGAAGTGAAAGGCATTTCTTACATGGTGGTGGCAAGAGAAAAATGAGGAGGAAGCAAAAGCAGAAACTCCTGATAAACCCATCAGATCTCGTGAGACTTATACACTATCATGAGAATAGCACGGGAAATACCACCCGCATAATCCAATTACCTCCCCTTGGGTCCCTCCCACAACATGTGGGAATTCTGGGAGATACAATTCAAATTGAGATTTGGATGGGGACACAGCCAAACCATATCAGATGGGTTTTATTTAACCCTATATATCGTGACTTACTTTCCAATCTGACTCTGGCATAACATTACAAGACAAGGAAGAAAATCAAAATATTTTACCCCAAAACATGTTTCTCTGCCATATCCTGAAATGGCCCTGCAAAGCTGTCCTTTGTGGGGGAAAATTTGCATCTGTAAAGAATCTCTATTAACATAGCTAGATCTTTTTCTTCCAGGCCCTCCCAATTCTAAAGAGATTAACTAAAGTCTAGAAAGGTGCTAGACTTTAGTTAATCTCTTTAGAATTGGGAGGGCCTGGAAGAAAAATATCTGAATAGGAAACACTTGTCATCTATTGTCTCTAAGGGCAGCCACTATAAGACTTCAAAGGGACCAGGCTCGGTAGCTCACACTTGTAATCCCAGCACTTTGGAAGGCCAAGGCAGGCAGATCACCTGAGGTCAGGAGTTCGTAGACCAGCCTGGCCAACATAGCAAAACCCCATCTCTACTAAAAAAATACAAAAATTAGCCAGGCGAGGTGGCAGGCGCCTGTAATCCCAACTACTCCGGAGCCTGAGGCAGGAGAATCACTTGAACCTGGGAGGTAGAGGTTGCGGTGACCCAAGATCGTGCCATTGCACTCCAGCCTGGGTGACAAGAGCAAAACTCTGTCTCAAAACAACAACTTCAAAGGAACTTTGGTCTCCACAGTCTTTTATCTTGACCTGAACATTTCCTTCCTATCAATCCCAGGTCTTTAGACAAACTCAACCAATTGTCAACCAGAAAATGTTAAAATTTACTTATAGCCTGGAAGCTGGAAGCCCACTGCCTGCCCCCGCTCTTTGAATTATCCCTCCTTTCTGGACCAAACCAATGCATTTCTTTTTTTTTTTTTTTTTTTTGAGACGGAGTCTCGCTGTTGCCCAGGCTGGAGTGCAGTGGCGCAATCTTGGCTCACCACAAGCTCTGCCTCCCGGGTTCATGCCATTCTCCCACCTCAGCCTCCCCAGTAGCTGGGACTACAGGCGCAGGCCACCATGCCCAGCTAATTTTTTGTATTTTTAGTAGAGACGGGGTTTCACTGTGTTAGCCAGGATGGTCTCGATCTCCTGACCTCGTGATGCGCCTGCCTCGGCCTCCCAAAGTGCTGGGATTACAGGCGTGAGCCACCACGCCCAGCCACCAATGTATTTCTTAAATGTATTTGATGGAGGTCTCGTGCCTTCCTATACTGTGCCCCATCCACCTTGGGCACATGTTCTCAGGATCTCCCGAGGGCTGTGTCACTGGCCATGGTCATTCATACTTGGCTCAGAATAAATCTCTTTGAATATTTTAAAGAGTTTGACTCTTTGCGCTAAAACTAGCCAATCCTAAACTTGCCTAGCCTGCTTACCCTGACTCATCCATTTCTTCTCTCTCTGTTTCTCTCATGTCTGTGACCTTAGTGTTCCCTTGTGTGACCTTGCACAGCATGACATGCTCCCCTCCTCTTGGGAGCTGTAATAAACTATCTTTTCCGTGGCAATCATCTCCTAATCTTTTGGCCTCACCAACTCTGAATAAAAACAAAACCTACATCTACATGTTAAAACAAATACTGCTTGCCTTGTACGCAGGAAGAGTTATAGGGCTGGTTAGGTCTTCAGGTGGGCAGGCCAATGAGTAGACTTCAGTTGTGGATAACGGAAAGAGACGGTCACTTCTGATAGAATAAGGGCTGAGCACAGAAGGCAAACAGGGTCAAGTTTGATCCGCCGGCAGACTCAAGACTGACACAAGGAACCATGGACAGGATTAAACCAGTAGTCACTAGTTTGAATAAAAGTCATCCAAAGCCAAAAGTCAGGAATGAAGCTTAGGCTGCAGAAGCAGAGTACTGTACAGCATCAGGGGGCAGTGACATGGATTTCGCTGTAGAGTAATTTAACTTATTCTTGTGAGTTGCTTCCTTCTCCCTTGAGGCTTAAAATTGGGTATGGCTATCAGCAACTTGTACTGTGATGCCAAAGCTGTCAGAATTAGAGCAGAATGGCCAACATGGACTGAAGCAAAAAATGTAAGGAGGGAGTTCGCAGGTAAGCAAAACTGGGGGCAGATATTTTTAGCATATTAGTGGAATCAAGATAATCCAGAGGGGAGACAGGGAGGAAGATGAGCAGCATATATGTGCATCCATAGTTCCAACTCCCAAAATAGGTAATTCAGGTTATGACTGCTCCCATTACAGAAAAATTCATAACATGATTCCACCAATGATGAGAACCTTCAAGGCTTTTATGTATTTATCGATCACTAGCTGCTTGACAGGGAGGCCATGGGACACAGAAAATTAAAACGAATATGTTCAGTACACACTAATCCCAAAGATCAGATAAAAATAAAAATAGAACATTTCCGAATAGGGGAAAATGGAGTTTGATTGTCTTAACACCCAGCATATACAAAGTGTATACAGTTATTTTGTAATGTAGAGTTATCATGAGGAAGGTGCAGAGAGGAGGTTCTGAACAATCTCTGATTGCTACATGGGTAAAATACTCAGATGTTTATAAGACATAATCTCTCTGTTTTGTTTTTTTCCTCACTTGTAGTAGAAGTTTTGGTAGCAAACATAAGCCTTTCATCTGTCAAATGTACAGATTTCTTAGGGCAAACATAAACTTCTGCCTCTTTCCAAAGACAAAAAAAAAAGGGAACAGTGCCTACAGTTAAATTGATGATTTAGCTCCAACCCCTCCCAGCCATACATATGGGATGCCCCTGGTGTATCAGCCACCGTGGTTGGAATCCACCCCTCAGGGAGGCTGACCTTGCTTGGTATAACTCACGGGGCTGGAACAACTGTCTTCATCCAAGTTGATAGGAGAGGCAGCAGCAAACATGTTCTCAATGGAAGAAGTGCCAGATTTTGCTATTTACAAACTCCAATGTGGAGCAGTGGGAGATGGACAAAGCAACTCTCTTATGTGGAGATCATGTAGCAGCAGCAGTTCACCTCTAAAATTCAGCTAATATTTTCCTTCTTGCCATAGAACAGTGGGCAGGGCCAGGTGGACCAGCACCACAGTCAGTGACGCGGTGGCTAGGAAGTCCTTGGAAGTGCAAACCTTCTCAAAAAAGTAGTCGGCAGTGGCTGGCGCACATGGAGGTTCAGGACAAGACGGAAGAGAATGCTTATCACAAAGCTGGTGACAGAGCAGGGGCTGGGGAGGGGCCACTCACAGGTCCATGATGAAGTCTTTTTGATGTTGAACCATTGGCATTCAGCAGTGATGAAGAAGACGGTGTCTCAAGAAGCTCTGGATCTTGACCCACCATCTGCCAGCGTCCCTGCCCTACTTTCTTACTCAGAAATGGAAACATAAGCCCTATAGTGAGCCATAATATGGGATCAATGCCACCTCTTCCATGTGGGTGGCATTGACCATCCCTCATATTATGGTTCCTTATAGGACTCTGTTCTTTATAGGACATCCTGTAGTGATTTAAAGGTGGCTCACGCCTGTAATTCCAGCACTTTGGGAGGCCGAGACGGGCAGATCATGAGGTCAGGAGATCAAGACCATCCTGGCTAACACGGTGAAACCTCATCTCTACTAAAAACACAAAAAATTAGCCGGGTGTGGTGGCGTGCACCTGTAATCCCAGCTACTCGGGAGGCTGAGGCAGGAGAATTGCCTGAACCTGGGAGGTTTCAACCCGCCACTGCATTCCAACCTAGGCGACAGAATAAGACTCTATCTCAAAAAAAAAAAAAAAAAAGCATCTATTTCTTCATTATCTCATTATCCTCATCACATGAATAAGTAATATCCATTCCCACAGGAGGTGGATGGCATCTTTCCTGAGAAGTGGGCACTAGAAAATAGATCAGCCATGCAGTGGACTCTTAGGATGGGATCATCCCCAGCAGGGCATTGGAGGCATTGATTTCAACAAGGTAAGGCCAAGTTGGATTGACGCATACCAGGAAAAGGACATGATTTCTGTTTATGTTTTGAGCATCTTCTCTTTTGAATGTTTTTCCTGCTAAAAATAACATATGCTCATTGCAGAAAATCTAGAAGGTTCAGAAGGGTGTGAAGAAACACCCCATCCAGAAATAAACACTGTTAATATTTTTCCTATTCAGTTATTATTTGAAGTCATATTGAAGATATGATTTATTTTGGTTTTCTTTGCCCCATTTAAAAATATCCTAAGAGGCTGGGCGCAGTGGCTCATGCCTGTAATCCCAGCACTTTGGGAGGCTGAGGCGGGTGGATCACCTGAGGTCAGGAGTTCAAGACCAGCCTGGCCAACATGGTGAAACCCCGTCTCTACTAAAAATACAAAAATTAGCCAGGCCTGGTGGTACGTGCTTGTTGTCCCAGCTACTCGGGAGGCTGAGGTGGGAGAATCGCTTGAACCTGAGAGGTGGAGGTTGTGGTGAGCTGAGATCACACCATTGCACTCTAACCTGGACAACAAGAGCGAAACTCCATCTCAAAAACAAAAAAGCATTCTTTTTTTTTTTTTTTTTTTTTTTTGAGACGGAGTCTCGCTCTATTGCTAGGCTGGAGTGCAGCGGCGCAATCTCGGCTCACCGCAACATCCACCTCCCGGGTTCAAGCAATTCCCCTGCCTCAGCCTCCCAAGTAGCTGGGACTACAGGTGCACACCACCACGCTCGGCTAATTTTTTTTGAATTTTAGTAGAGAGAAGGTTTCACCATGTTGGCCAGGAGATTGGTCTCAATTTCTTGACCTTGGATCTGCCCACCTCAGCCTCCCAAAGTGCTGGGATTACAGGCGTGAGCCATCACGCCTGGCCAAAAACAAAAAAGAAAATCTAAGAGTGTTTAGAAAACCCCTACTTCTTTTTTAAAGTAAGAATGGGAAAAGTGTGTATGATGATGTTGGCATGCCAAAGCAATGAAACGGCATAGGCATTTGTCATTGTAAATCCTCATGTGTTAAGTAAGTTCACCTCCTCTGAAGTGGAGCCCATCTCCCACTACAGAAGCTGGAAATTCCAGAGACTTTCTCATCTTTCCTCGCAGCTGGGGCAGAGTGACATGATATAGATTCTACCCCTCAATGCTGTACGCCACAATGCTGTACCCCAAACAGCCTCACTTTTGAATCAGAAGCTGATAATCCAGAGAAACAAAGACTGTACAGAATCGTTTGGACACTGGGTGGCAGCAGTTCAGCTTTCAGGATGTAACATCCCTGTTGCTGGCAATGCTACCTGCAGCATCCCGTTGGGTGTCTTAATGGACCGGTTCTTAAGCACAACTTGGTTCCAGCAGCACGGCCTCCGAGCTTTCCTCTACTGCTCTTCAGAGTCTATAAGCCACCCAATATTCTTTTAACAAATTCCTTCACTTGCTTAAACCAGAATTGCTTTCTACAGCCTGCAACTACAACCATTGACTGAGAAAGTATATGATTGGCATGTTTAGCCCTATTTCTGTTACTTTGTTTTGGATGCTCCATTTTGTTGTTGTTGTTGTTGTTTGCTTGCTTATTCTTTTTGTGATTTATTAGGCAAATTGTATTTGATTTTCTATAATCATTTAGGCAGTGGCACCCTGTTTTTAATTGTCCTTAAGGTCATCAAGTATATTCTGAAACACATATTATTTCTAGTTATCAGAGCTAAATGAACATTTAAAAAATTCTTCTCTGGCTGGGCATGGTAGCTCACGCCTGTAATCCCAGCACTTTGGGAGGCTGAGGCAGACGGATCACTTGAGGTCAGGAGTTCAAGGCCAGCCTGGCCAACATGGAAAAACCCCATCTCTACTAAAAATACAAAAATTAGCTGAGTGTGGTGGCACAAGCCTGTAATCCCAGCTACCAGGGAAACCAAGGCACAAGAATCTCTTGAACCCGGGAGGTGGAGGTTGCAGTGAGCCAAGATCGCGCCATTGCACTCCAGCCTGGGTAACAGAACGAGACTGTCTCGAAAAAATAAAAAATAAAAATTAAACATCAAATAAAATAAAAATTCTTCCCTAAATACAATGAAAAAATGAAAATGAAAAATGAGTTTCTCCCCGGGAAGGCAGAGGCTGCAGTGAGCCAAGATTGTGCCACTGCACTCCAGCCTGGGTGACAGAGCCAGACTCCATCTCAAAAAAAAAAAAAGAGCTTTTCCTTTTCCAACACACAACACACACACACACACACACACACACACACACACACACACACACACACACACACACCCTTCCCAGGCTTTGCTAATTCAGTCAGGGATTATAAATGTTTGCCACAGTGCATCAGCTCACCTCAACTCTGCTTCAAAGGAAGTCTGCATTACTGCAGAAATGAGACAGCACAAAGAATGCCTCAGCTGTGCCCCATACTGTCCCAGGAACCCCCCTCCGTTCTGGGCATACGGGGATAGTTGGTCACCCTGGCCTAAGCCATACCCCAGTCTGAAGGATTGTCCGCTCTGCCCCTCACCCATGCTGTTCTTCAATTAGGAGCTTAGTGCTGGTCTGGGTCCCTCTGGCCAGAAACCAGAACTCTGTGCTGTCTTGGTTGACCTCTGTTGTCAACACATTGGCAATGTTTGCCGCTTTTTGGTTGAGACAATAAAAGTTTACCATCGGGGCTGGGCGCGGTGGCTCACGCCTGTAATCCCAGCACTTTGGGAGGCCGAGGCGGGCGGATCACGAGGTCAGGAGATCGAGACCATCCTAGCTAACACGGTGAAACCCCGTCTCTACTAAAAATAGAAAAAATTAGCCGGGCGTGGTGGCGGGCGCCTGTAGTCCCAGCTACTTGGGAGGCTGAGGCAGGAGAATGGCGTGAACCCAGGAGGCGGAGCTTGCAGTGAGCTGAGATCGGGCCACTGCACTCCAGCCTGGGCGAAAGAGCAAGACTCCGTCTCAAAAAAAAAAAAAAAAAAAAAGTTTA
Source organism: Pan paniscus (assembly GCF_029289425.2). Taxonomy (NCBI): domain Eukaryota; kingdom Metazoa; phylum Chordata; class Mammalia; order Primates; family Hominidae; genus Pan; species Pan paniscus. The sequence continues at coordinate 175,832,703 of NC_073255.2, forward strand.
CCATCGGAAATTCTACAGCATCCTTAAAGGGAACTCTGCCTCCCCAAGGCAGCACAAGAAAGGCCACCTGCCTGAGCTTCCTCCTTGGTGACTGCATTATGTTGAAAATATTCACTGCCCCTTCCTGAGGACGTGTTATTGTCCTTGTCAATTGACATTAAGCTTGGTCATGTAACCTGCAGTGCCCCTCCATGTAAGATTACACATCCCCACCCTGTCGAACACAGGGTAGCCATACAACTTTCTTTGGCCAATGCAGTGAGAATAGAAGTTGAAGAGCCAGCTGTAGTCTTCCCCTGCCAGGACACCAGCACTGGTCCCGGTGGGGGATGCTCAACCTGCGTCTTAAGTGAAAATGACATGGAACAAAGCTGAAATTGACTATAATGAACACAAGTAAGAAATAAATCTTTGTTGTTGTAAGCCATGAGACTTGGGAGTTGCTCATTGCTGCAAATAACCTAACCTATCTTGACCTTTACACTCTGTGTGAGCCCTTATTGTCCCTGTATCTTTGACTTAGAAAGGCGTGGACAATCAGGGGACTCTCTTCTGAGTCTTAAGTGGAGAAGACAGAGAGAATGGCAGGCTATACTGTCAGAGGAGCTGTGATGGGGACTCTCCTCTAGTCTCCATTACCCAAACAAGTAACAGAACAATCCACTCATGTTTTCTGGTTTGTTTTCATGAACCTGTAGAAAAGTTTGAGGCAAAGGAAGGTTTTATCTGAGGCTTTCCCAAGTTTATCTTTTCTTTTTTTTTTTTTTTTGAGACAGAGTCTCGCTGTCTCCCAGGCTGGAGTGTAGTGGTGCGATCTCTGCTCACTGCAAGCTCCGCCCCCCTGGTTCACGCCATTCTCCTGCCTCAGCCTCCCGAGTAGCTGGGACTACAGGCTCCCGCCACCACGCCCGGCTAATTTTTTTGTTGTTGTTATTTTTAGTAGAGACGGGGTTTCACCGTGTTCGCCAGGATGGTCTCGATCTCCTGACCTCATGATCCGCCCACCTCGGCCTCCCAAAGTGTTGGGATTACAGGCGTGAGCCACCGTGCCCAGTCCCCAAGTTTATCTTCAAAGTAGGTAGAGTCAACTCAAGTTAGCAGACATTCCTTCATTAAACTGAGAGCTTGCTATATATGCCAGACGAGGCAGCATCTCTTCTGAGTAAACTGAAAATGTATCTAGGAGATAAATATCTGGAGTGAGCACCTATGAGGCGCCATGAGAATAAAATATTCCTTTTAGAAGGCTAATGTGTGATCAGTTCACCAAAAAAAAGTGACAATGCAAACATAAATCCAAAAGGAAATCTCAGTAAAGACAAAACATCAGAAAATGTACATAATTTAATCATGTTATTGTATAATAAACATTAAATTATAGCTGTGGTTGGGTAAGTCAAAATCAATACAAATGTATTTTTCTAAATATCTGTCCAGAAGAACCCCTTAGGAAACAAAACATATTCTGTGCCTTTCCTGGGAATGTGCTTTCTGACACAGGCTATCAAGTGTACTGAGATAGGCAATTCCTATGCTGACGATGAGTGTAATATGGTGCAGCTATTCTGGAAGAGAGTTTTGAAATTCTTTTTGAGTCTTTATCCTATTCTTATCTTCTGGCACAGTATAATCCCATCTAAAAAATTGTTCTAAAAAATAATCAGAAATTGGCTGGGCACAGTAGTGCACACCTGTAATCCCAGCACTTTGGGAGGCTAAGGCAGGCGGACCACCTGCGGTCAGGAGTTCGAGACCATCCTGACTAACATGGTGAAACTGTCTCTACTAAATACAAAAAACTAGCTGGGTGTGGTGGTGCATGCCGTAATCCCGGCTACTCGGGAGGCTGAGGCAGGAGAATCGCTTAAACCCGGGAGGTGGAGGTTGCAGTGAGCCAAGATTGCAGCATTACACTCCAGCCTCGGCGACAAGAGCAAAACTCCAACTCAAAAAAAAAAAATCAGAAATTCAGACAAAGATTTTTGTACCATTAATGTTACAAACAATAAATATCCAACAATAGAACTATTATTAAATAATACTTTAAAAATATAATGAAACCATCATGTGTAATTGTAAATACTTTCAATTACAAAGGGAAATGCTTACACAATAATATCAATCCCAAATGGCATAAAATTGTCTGTATAGCATACCTTCGATATTTAAGGAAATATGCATAAAAAAGACTGAAAAAAGCCTGGGCCTGGTGGCTCACACCTGCAGCCCCAGCACTTTGGGAAGCCAGGACTCCACCTCGGAGGCAGGTGGATTGCTTGAGTCCAGGAATTTAAGACCAGCCTGGGCAACATGACAAAACCCTGTCTCCACAAAAAAAAAAAAAAAAAAAAAAAAATTAGCTGGGCGCAATGGCCCATGCATGCAGTCCCAGCTACTCAGGAGGCTGAAGTGAGATGATCACTTGAGCCCAGGAGGCAGAGGCTGCAGCGAGCTGGGATTGCACCACTGCACTCCAGCCTGGGTGACACAGAGAAACCCTGTCTCAAGAAAAAAAGAAAGAAAGAAAGAAAAAAATACAGTATTAAGAGCGATTATACAGTGGTATTATGAGATGATTAATACGACCTCCTTCATACATTCCTGTACTCTCCAAAATCTCCACAATGATATATTATATTTTCAAAAAATAATTTTGGGAAAATATTCCTAAATAATAACAGGGTAATTGAAAAATACAATAATACATTATTTTTAAAATAAAAATGGCATTACAAACCAATTTACAAAAGCTCCAGACAGTATTTAGAAAAAGATTTATAGTTTGACCATATGCCAGTAAAAATAAAAAGGAAATTACTACATACACACATAAAATATAAATGAATTTTATTTATGAATGTATAGATGTACAGCAAATAGGAAAGAATACATTAAAAGAACATATACTATAACCAGGTAGAGTTTTATCTCAGGAATTTAAGGATGTTTTAATATTACAAAAACCCTTATTGTAATCATATTAGGCAATTTAAGTGATAAAAATTTGATTGTATCAAAAGATACCAATTCCTTTTATCAAGCTTTTAGCTTCCAACAAACAAGAATAGAAGATGTTATTTCTGTTATCCTAACAAAGAACATTTGTTTAAAACCAACAATTAACTTCATATGTAATGAAAAAATATCAAAAAAACTTATTACAATTTTATGAAACACAAAAACAAAATAGAAATACCTATGATTTTATATTTAGAAAAAGCAAACAGGCCATCTAAAACTGTTAGAACAAAGAAAATCACCAAAAGATACATATTTTAAAAGTTAATAGCTTTCTAATAATAGAGATTCCCATGCTGACAGCAACATAGATATAAAACAGCCAAGAAAGAATTAATTAAGGTATATATAAAACCTAGACAAAAAGAAGAACCAAGTATAATGAAAAAAATCAAGAAACATGACAATAATGGAGACTAAATCCCTCCATGGAAAGAATTATTATCATAAATGTAAGCCTTAAAGAGTTAACTTTAGATGTAGACAAGTCAAATTGAAGCACTAAAAACATGTTGACCTTATATAACACATTCCTTAGGGGGAAAAAAGATTTTTTAATATTGGAAAAAATATGGTTAGGCATAGTGGCTCATGCCTGTAATCCCAGCACATTCAGAGGCCAAGGCGGGAGGACTGCTTGAGCTTAGGAGTTCAAGACCAGCCTGGGCAACATAGTGGGACCTTGTCTCTACTAAAAACCTAAAAAAATTAGCTGAGTATGGTGGCATGCACCTATAGTCCCAGCTACTAGGGAAGCTGAGGCAAGAGGATGGCTTGAGCCTGAGAAATCAAGGCTGCAGGGAGCTGTAATTGTGCCCTGCACTCCAGCCTGGGCAACAGAGTGAGACCCTGTCTCAAAAAAACGTCGGAGAAGGAGGAAAAACCATAATGAAGACCAATATGCTACTGATTCACATGGATTCAAATACAAAGTATAATCCATTATATGGCAAAAAATATGTCTTCACTACCAAGTGTTACAATTACCAAGAATAAATAATGTTTTGCTCAGAGCTAGCGAGTAAAAACACACAGCATTGCAACATAAAGTAAGTGCTATGTTAGGCCTGTAAGAATGCTACAAGAGTCACCTCTTTTGGAGTCAAGAAAGGCCAACCTGGCATTTTGAAGAATCCAATTTTGCTAGGTTGTGAGGTAGGAAGAAGGAATGGCACTTATAAAAGAGGGAACATCAGGCTGAGTGCAGTGGCTCACGCCTATAATACAAGCACTTTGGGAGGGTGAGGTGGGTGGATCACTTGAGGTGAGGAGTTCAAGACCAGCCTGGCCAACATGGTGAAACCCCATCTCTACTAAAAATACAAAAATTAGCCAGGCATGGTGGTACATGCCTATAATCCCAGCTACTCGGGAGGCTGAGGCAGGAGAATCACTTGAACCTGGGAGACGGAGGTTGCAGTGAGCTGAGATCATGCCACTGCACTCCAGCCTGGGCGACAGAGACTCCATCTCAAAGGAAAAAAGAAAAAAAAAAAAACAAAAAACCAGGGAATATCACTTACAGAGAATCACAAGACAAAATAGCACTTTCCAGAAATTCCAAGTAAGTCAAGTACATACAATGTTGGTCTGCATTTTAAAAACTCGACTAAAGTCAATATTCAATCAGAACATTTCTCATAACAATCTGAATTTCTGGCTTCTTTTTAAAAACCTGGGCACTATGACAAAGTGGGCCCACATTCCCACGTGGATACAAGAGGCAGGCGTCCCTTTTAGATGGGACAGTTTGCCACAGCACTTCTCCCTTCTCCCACTTCTCTTGCATCCAGTTCACTTCATCCATTTAACTCACCTTTCTAGTCCCTGCAGGCGTCTGAGTTTACAAATACCACCCTACATGATGAGGACCAAGGAAGGTTTCAGCAGGAAAAAAGCCGTATGATTAGGTTTGCTTTCAAAATGTCAGGCAGCCAGATGGAAGGCAGGAGAAGTGAAGAGTGGTAAGGAGACCAGTGAAATCCACAAAAGCTTATTCTATTAAAGATTAAAACAGGGCTACCATCACTGCAGTGGGAACAGGGCACCTTTTACCAAAAACTCCCATAACAGATGAGTTGAAAACCACGGAGTTTATGCATCTGTAGGATATATGCAGGAAGGTGATGAGGGTTTGAAACAAGGCAGTATGTACAGGGTGGAAAGAAAGGGGCAGAGAAGGATAAATATTTGAAAGGTTTTTGAGGGGAAGAAACTCTCCAACACTGGGTAACCAATTTGACAAGGGAACAAGGAGAAAAAAAAAGTATAGGACAATTTACAGCTTTTTGTCTATGTCATTAGGTAGATAGTGGTGACATTCAAAAATAAGGAAATAAAAGCAGGAACAAGACTAAAGGAAAATTCATAATTCAATTTAGAATACGTTGAATTTGTAGAGTCTATAGACATGCGACTTGACATCAAAAACCCGGATAAATTACCAAAGAAAACTCTTTTCCAACTATAATGCGATAACTTTCTAACAGCTTAATCATGAGTGAAAATCAGAGAAAGATAGGCATGGTTATATAAAATATTTTACAGAATGAATACCAACAAAACTAAGATTAAAGTAGACTATTATAGAATTGAATAAAATACTGCAACAAAGATGACAGAGGACCAATAACATCACATATAAAAGCATAATGATAAGATATAAAAACAGAACATAAACAAGTAAAGGTCCAGCAAGTCTCTCAATGTAAAGGAAATGCATTTATACCCTACACTGTTTCCATTAAGGATTTAAGATAGCTTACTACAAAAATACACATAGTAAAATGGTAAGTGTAAATAATAGTAATAATTAAATGTAAAAATTTTTTTTAATTATCACCAGGAGAAATCTGGACTAGAAAAAAAGAAACAAAATATGCAGAGCATAAGGGCTTTCAGAAATATCGTTGACAATGAAAGTAAAAAGCTCAACACAAGTGGCATGACTCTTATTATCCATTAGGAGAAAACACAGCCATTTCTCACTTTAAAAAGGACATTTTTGCTTTTTCCCTCAATTGAAAATATAGCATTTCATGATAAAAATTTCTCTACATTAATTTAGCTTTATGAACTTATTACATTGTCTCTGTTTCTCAAATGTTATGTTACTGCAGGACAGTTGAATTTAAAAAAAACAACAACACTTTACACAGTGACATTTGAGGATGACTACAATAAACAGAACAAAAAAATTAATTGCATAAAGCTGCTTCTTGTGGTACCCCTTGATGAAAATAAACCACAAAATATTGAAATATAACTCAATGAACACAGCTGGGTAGGTGGAGAGCAGGGAGGAAGGGAGAAGGGAGAAAGGGGAAAGAGAACATGAAGTGGGTGAGGTATACAGACTTCTGATGGTCCATCCTGAGCCACAGGAAGAATGGATACAATTTAAAGGAGTGGATATACTGCTCATCCTTCAAACTATTGTGACTAGGCTTTGGTAAAAGCTCAGCAAGAGATGAAGAGCAGACAGAGTCTCACATCTGTAATCCCAGCAGTTTGGGAGGCCGAGGCAGGCAGATCACCTGAGGTCAGGAGTTCGAGACCAGCCTGGGCAACATGGTGAAACCCCGTCTCTACTAAAAATACATAATTAACTGGGCGCGGTGGCTCATGCCTGTAATCTCAGCTACTTGGGAGGCTGAGGCAGGAGAATCACTTGAACCCAGGAGGCGGAGGTTATGGTGAGCTGAGATCGCGCCATTGCACTCCGGCCTGGTCAACGAGAGTGAAACTCCGTCTCCAAAAAAAAAAAAAAGAGTAGACAGAGTGAGGTAGAAGTCTCTGGAGAGAACCCAAAGGTTATATACTCTGTACTATTGGCTGAGGATGGATCTACAAAAATTGAATATCATCCAAGCACAGTATTGCTGAGGTCCTTTCATGAAAATTTGAGGCCTCGTTAAAGGCTGTCCCACATCAGCATAGATGAGGGCCCCATTAATAAAAGGCCAAATGTAAAATGAAAAAATAAGAACAATCAGAAAGCAGACACCAGAAAACTACTCACTCATACATATATTTTTAAAAATGCAAATGACAGTATCCTTTAGCATCTATAAGCTAAGCAAAAGTAAAAAATAGCTGGAAAAATTCAATATTATGCAGATTTTAAGACAGGAGTTACATTCAAAATTTGTTAGAGGCTGGGTGCAGTGGCTCATGCCTGTAATCCTAGCACTCTGGGAGGCTGAAGCAGGCAGATCGCTTGAGCCCAGGAGTTCAAGACTAGCCTGGGCAACATGGCAAAATACCCTCTCTATAAAAAAAAAATACAAAAAATTAGCTGGTTGTGGTGCATACCTGTAGTCCCAGCTACTCAGGAGGCTGAGGTGGGATGATCACTTGAGCCCAGGAGGTCAAGGCTGCAGTGAGCCGAGATCACGTCACTGCACTCCAGCCTGGGCAACAGAGCAAGACCATCTCAAAAAAAAAATTGTTAGAAAAAGGCAAGTAGTTAAACAAACTATGATATATTAATGTATCTGTGCAAAAACATGATTATGTACGATGTGAACAAATATAGAAAGATGCTTATGAGACAATATTAGGTGAAAAAAAAAATGAGTGCAAAGTACTCTAGGATTGCCACAATATAAATTGATAGAAAAACAATGGTGGAGCACAGAAGTCAGCAGAGCTCCATCTACCCAGCCTGAGGAAAGCACCTAGGAGCTGCAGATAGCAGCTGCCATCTTCAGCACTTGCCCTGGACTAGCCCCATCTGCACTCAATTTTAGCCTCTCTTTGCCTGTTCAATGTCCCACCCCATCCCCAACCACCCATGCCCAAATGTATTCTTCCAAAAGGACATTTTCTCCTTTTCCATCTTCTTTACTTCTCACAAGACACTGTGAGGTAGATATTATTATGACCATTACAAATCTATCATTAAATGAATGAATGGTTACAAATTAAAGCTAAACAGAAGGCTTGTTTTCAGATCTTCCAAGCTGGACAAGCTTCTTCTTAGTTCACTGACCCCCTTTAAGGTTTACCTGGGAAGGGCTTCTTGGCCGACTGAGCAGGGACAGAAGCCAAAGGACCAGCTTCTGCAGCTCCAGCTGCGTGCACTCCTTGCTTCTCAAGGCCTTGTGAATGCTCAGTCAAAGGTGATGAATTATCTACAAAGAGGAAAGGGATAAGTTTTCCTATGATACCCCAAGTTTCATTTTACGTTGGGAGCAACAGCCCAGCTAACCAGCCATCAGACAAGACTCCCAACACATGGATTTGGAGAGTTCATGTCTTCTGGATTTTAAAAAATTGTATGTGTGCATGTATAAAAAATAGAGAGAGAGAGAGCAAGCGGAAAGTCACTATGTCACAGGAGAGACTCACCAAACAAAACCAGATGAAGACAATGACAGGCCCTAGACACAGCATAGGGTAGAAGGTACCTGCCACCATTCACAGTTCCCTAAACAGCCCCTGACACTGGTATATGCAGAGCCCTCCCTGTCTGCACTCACTACGTCTGACACTAACATCCCAACACATGAAAACTCGATGGTGAAAGCTTAGCAACTCCGCCTTTGGTGATTTACCTTTCCCAACAGCAATTCTCCTAAGTCTACCACCCACTGATTTCTAGGTACCAGCAAATGTAACAGAATAAGTAACTGAATGCATTAGAATTAAAAGAACACCAAACCACACTTTGTAGACTAAAAAACTACTAAAGGCCAGGTGCAGTGGCTCACGCCAGTCATCCCAACACTTTGGGAGGCCAGGGCTGGAGGACTGCTTGAGCCCAGGAGTTCAAAACCAGCCTGGTCAACATAGCAAAACCTTGTCCCTACAAAAGAAAAATTTTAAAAAATAGCTGGACATGGTGGCATGTGCCTGTAGTCCCAGCTACCAGGGAGGCTGAGCAGAAAGATCACTTGAGCCCAGGAGTTCGAGGCTGCAGTGAGTCATGACTGTGCCGTTGTACTCCAGCCTAGGCAACAGAGCAAGATCTTGTCTTCAAAAACAACAATAAAAATTACTGAAAGACTATGGGAATATATTTATAATGGGAATATGCAATATTCCTAGCAATATGGGAAAATATGATGTTGTATAAAGTAGAAATTTAAGATATTAAATTAACATATACTTTGAGCACAACTGGATTCGTGTTTGTATATAACAGAACTGAAGGGCCTATAATAAAATTGTAACAAGTATAGTAGATTAGAGTGAGCAAAATCATATACAATTTTCATTTCCAGTTGCTATTTTCCAAATTGTTCTGTAATGTTGTTAAAATTACTTAAAAACTAACAAAGCCAAAAATTATATTTATGACAAGAAAGCCATCCCTACATTAATCTTACTTTTCCACTCACTGGCCCATCTCCTTCCTCTTTTTCCTAACTATGCCATTAAAACTGTTCTACCGGGCCGGGCGTGTGGCTCATGCCTGTAATCCCAGCACTTTGGGAGGCCAAGGCAGGCGGATCATGAGGTCAAGAGATTGAGACCATCTTGGCCAACATGGTGAAACCCCACCTTGACTAAGAATACAAAAATTAGCAGGGCATGGTGGCACATGCCTGTAGTCTCAGCTACTCGGGAGGCTGAGGCAGGAGAATTGCTTGAACCCAGGAGGCAGAGGATGCAGTGAGCCCCGATCGCGCCACTGCACTCTAGCCTGGGCGACAGACCGAGACTCTGTCTCAAAAAAAAAAAAAAAAAAAAAAACCTGTTCTACCTACTTCCTGACATCCAATTTACCAACAAGCTACTGTTCAATCACTTGGGTAGATTCTAGTAGCTGGCAGTGACAGTGCTAAAGATAAACTCCATCCCTTCTCTCCTTTGGTTAGGATCACCGTTCTATACAATAAAATGTTGGCTGTTCTAAACTTTCCCAAGAACAAAGATGAAATTAACATAGGAACTGCTTTGCCCCCAGACTCACTTTCATGTCACTGTTCTTACTTCTTTACAGTGAAGCATCCCAAAACCATATCGCTGATACTTCTCTGTCCTTCTGGGATATTCCTACCTGTATTTTCAAGCATCTTGTGCAGCTTCATATGCTTGTAGGTGGAGATTATCTGAAAATTAACAACACTTGGAATATTCAGTCCTTGGTCCTGTAGCAGCTTCAAAGATGCAGCATGGATAAGCTGATGGGACCGTTTGCAGGTCTGAAGTTTGCATTCTCCTTTCACAAAGGATTTGCACACATGAAACTTGTTGCATTTATCCTTGAGGTTGCAGTAGCCATAGAGGGCTTCCCCTTTGTTGTAGAGCAAACAGACCTGGTACAGAAATGAGGCAACACCTGAAATATTCGTTTTCTTTTCTTTTTTTTTTGGCAGCGGGGAGATGGAGTCTCGCTCTGTCACCCAGGCTGGAGTACGGTGGCACCATCTTGGCTCACTGCAACCTCCATCTCCCCCGGGTTCAAGCAATTCTCCTGCCTCAGCCTCCCGAGTAGCTGAGAATACAGGCGTTCACCACCACAGCCAGCTAATTTTTGTATTTTTAGAAGAGACGGGGTTTCACCATGTTGGCCAGGCTGGTCTCCAACTCCTCACCTCAGCTGATCTGCCCACCTCAGCCTCTCAAAAGTGCTGGGATTACAGGTGTGAGCCACCACACCCGGCCAATATTAGTTTTCACTCTATCTTTTAAGCCAAAAGACTATAGCTCCTCTAGCTAAACTGAAGACTAAATGACATCTTCTGATCACCAGTGGCTGTTAAAATCTTTGGGTGAAAGCCTGATGACAGTGTAGTGGTGCTAACCATACTCCAGCTGCTGTGGGCACTGGCTGCTTGTGACTCACAGCTGCCCCCTCTTACTTTACACTCTCAGCTGAACCGCCCTCTGTCCCCAAAGCCTGTAGCCAATGAATGACTTAGATAAAGCTAAAAAAATGCTAGAGTGCCTCAAAGCTAGACTCAATGTGATCTTTGTTCTACAGCTCCCAATGAATGAAGTCAAGGCCAGACCTTACGTGCTTGTAGCTTTTCCTTCCTTAGACCCTGCTTCCCTCTCTCCCACACTGGGTTTTCCTGAAAAGCCCGCCCTCAAAAAAATCCCACGTACCTGGGTCTCTATCTCAGGCTCTGCTTCCAGGGAAACCAGTTTCAACGGGTGGCACAAAGATCTAATTTATGATCCAGACGAGGGCATTTTTAGGCTGCAAGGGAGCACTATTAATAATCACACTGGGACTACTAATATAAACTGGGTCTATCCCAGACACACCAAGACCACATTGATAGGGAACTTTATAATGATGGGATCAGGCTATTGACCCTGAAACCACGCATCAGTCTTGGCCGCTCACACAAAGATGACATTATATGCCTCCTGATGTGATGCAACAGAAATAGAACTGTCCAGGTTTTACTATGAAAGTCTGACATCCCCGGCAACCCCTCAGTCCCAGGCAAATGGGATGGTGAATCACCCTAACAATGCTGCACACGTAAAAAAATTCTTGCTATAAAATAAATCCTGGCTGGGCGCGGTGGCTCACACCTGTAATCCCAGCACTTTGGGAGGCCAAGGCAGAAGGATCACCTGAGGTCAGGAGTTCATAACAGCCTGGCCAACACAGTGAAACCCTGACTCTATTAAAAATACAAAAGTTAGCCAGGCATGATGGCACACGCCTGTAATTCCAGCTACTGGGGAGGCTGAGGCAGAAGAATTACATGAACCAGGGAGGTGGAGGTTGCAGTGAGCCAAGATTGTGCCACTGCACTCCAGCCTGGGCAACACAGCGAGACTCCGTCTTAAAAATAAAATAAAATAGAGGCGGAGGTTGCAGTGAGCTGAGATTGCGCCACTGCACTCCAGCCTGGGCGACAGAGCGAGACTCCATTTCAAAAATAAATAAGGCCTGGTGTGGTGGCTCACACCTGTAATCCTAGCACTTTGGGAGGCCAAGGCGGGTGGATCAAAAGGTCAGGAGTTCAAGACCAGCCTGGCCAATATGGTGAAACCCCGTCTCTACCAAAAATACAAAAATTAGCCAGTCATGGTGGCACCTGTAATCCCAGCTGCTTGGGAGGCTGAGGCAGAATTGCTTAACCTGGGTGGCAGAGGTTGCAGTGAGCCGAGATCGCGCCACTGCACTCCAGGCTGGACGACAGAGTGAGTCTCCATCTCAAAAAATAATAATAAATAAATAAATAATAAATTAATTAAATAAAGTGAAATAAATCCTAAATCTGATCAAAATTTGAGGGATACAGGAACATGTTCAATAGTACTACAGGAATGTAATCAGTCAAATCTAAAATATGGGAAATCCTACAAGACACAGATGACCTGGTTTAAAATGAAATAGCATCCTATTTATAATTGATGCCAATTTTCTAAAATAAATTCGTAACTTTAATGCAATTTCTACCCTTCTCAAAGAATTCCTTTAAAATAGTTTTAGGAATTTAAGTGATTCTAAAGCTTATCTGGAAAAGGAGACATGAACTGATTAAACAAACAAACAAAATTAGGCAGGCACAGTGGCTCATGGCTGTACTCCTAGCACTTTGGGAGACCAAGGATGGCAAATTGCTTGAGCCAAGGAGTTCAAGACCAGCCTAGGCAACACAGCAAGACTCTGTCTCTACAAAAAAATTTAAAAAGTGGACTGGGCACAGTGGCTCATGCCTGTAATGCTAACACTGTGGGAGGCCAAGGCAGGCGGATTGCCTGAGCTCAGGAGTTTGAGATCAGCCTGGGCAACATGGTGAAACCCTGTCTCTACTAAAAACACAACGAATTAGCTAGGCATGGTGGCACTTGCTTGCAGTCCCAGCTACTAGGGAGGCTGAGGCACGAGAATTGCTTGAACCTGGGAGGCAGAGGTTGCAATGAGCTAAGATCATGCCACTGCACTCCAGTCTGGGCGACAGAGCAAGACTCTGTCTACAAAACAAACAAACAAAAACAAAAAAAAGTATCTGGGGGCCAGGCGCTATGGCTCACGCCTGTTATCCCAGCACTTTGGGAGGCCAAGGTGGGCGGATCACTTGAGGTCAGGAGTTCAAGGCCAGCCTGGCCAAAATGACAAACCCCATCTCTACTCAAAATACAAAAAACTAGCTGGGTATGGTGGCAAGCGCCTGCAATCCCAGCTACTTGGGAGGCTGAGGCAGGAGAATCGCTTGAACCAGGGAGGTGGAGATTGCAGTGAGCTGAGATCACGCCACTGCACTCCAGCCTGGGCGATAGAGCAAGATTCCGTCTCAAAAAAACAAAACAAAAAAAAGTAGCTGGGTGCGGTGGTGTACACCTGCAGTCCCAGCTACTCGAGAGGCTGAAGTGCGAGGATTGCTTGAGCCCAGGAGATCGAGGTTGCAGTGAGCTATGACCAGCCTGGGCAACATGGCAAAACCCTGTCTCTGCACTCCAGCCTGGGTGACACAGCGAGACCATGTCTCTAAAAGAGTAAATAAACTTTAAAAATGAAAGATAAACTACTTTAATTAGTATGATAGTGGTTCAAGAATTGGAGATCATGGAAAATAGATCCTACACCTACTCCAAATATTAGAACAGCCTGTTCCTTATAGATTTGTTAAAATTAAGGAGAATAGGGATATGTAGGTCGAAGGGAACAAAGTTTCAATTAAACAGGATGAATTTCTGGAAATCCACTGTACGGCAAGGTGACTGTAGTTAATAATAACATAATGGCCAGGCACAGTGGCTCACACCTATAATCCCAGCACTCTGGGAGGATGAGGCGGGTGGATCACGAGGTCAGGAGATCGAGACCATCCTGGCTAACAAGGTGAAACCCCATCTCTACTAAACAAAATACAAAAAATTAGCTGGGCATCATGGTGGGCGCCTGTTGGGAGGCTGAGGCAGAAGAATGGCATGAACCCAGGAGGCAGAGCTTGCAGTGAGCCGAGACCTCACCGCTGCACTCCAGCCTGGGTGATAGAGTGAGACTCCATCTCAAAAAAAAAGAAATAAATAAAATAAAATAAAAATAAAATAAAATAAATAAAAAATAAAATAAAATTTAAAAAAATAACATACTGTATACCTGAAAATTGCTGTCCTTACCACACCCAAAAAATAATAGCCATGTAAAGTAATGGTATGCTAATTAGCTTAATCATTGCAATCAATTCACAATGTAAATATATTAAAACACCACATTGTACACTGTAAATTTTTATTTGTCAACTACACTTCAATAAAGACAAAAATTTGATAGAATTCAACTATGAAACTATATAAGCCTGGCCAGGCGCAGTGGCTCACGCCTGTAATCCCAGCACTTTAGGTGGCTGAGGCAGAGGGATCACTTGAGGTCAGGCATATAAGACCAGCCTGGCCAACATGGCGAAATGCTATCTCTACCAAAAAGTACAAAAATTAGCTGGGCATGGTGGCACGTGCCTGTAGTCCCAACTATTCAGGAGACTGAGGTGGGAGAATCACTTGAACTCAGGAGGCAGAGGCTACAGTGAGCCGAGGTACTTCCAGCCTGTGTGAGAGAGTAAGACCCTGTCTCAAAAAAAAAAAAACAACTATATAAGTCTGATGTTTTCTTGTGCAAGCCTTCTAACTAATGCTTTGAGGTTTGTTTAATGCTTTTATTTTAAAAATTTTTATGACACTATTTTGGCTTTCCGTTTCTTCTTGAATCCATTTTGACAAGCTGTATTTTTCTAGAAATGTGTCCATCAATGCACCAGCATGAAACTTTACCTGTCTATTGTCTTTTTTATTGAGAGAGTGGTAAAAGCAATCATCAGGCATTTCATACAAGAGATGTGAGGCACCATTCTTGCCTCATGCACTGTGTTTTTCCACAGTCCCTGCTGCCCACATGATCACGTTTTGTGCCACATGTCACCTACTTCCAGTCCCAGGTGATGGGGACAAGTGGAGGCACAGTGGAGGCTCCTGTTGTAAGTGCAGCCAACCCATCAGCTGCTCACAAAACACTGAAGTAGTCTAATATGACAAGGTGAGGCTGGGCCCAAGATACACCCTAAAAAAGGGCATACCAAAAAAACATTTGATAGATTTGACAAAATAAAAACACTAAACTTCTATAAATCAAAAAGTACTATAAAATTAAAAGGCAAATAGCAGCGGCACCACGCCTTCTCTCTGAGACAGGAAGGACTGGACCCAGCCTCATAGGTGCAGCCACCCTCCTCTCCCTTCCTGCCAATAACCTGCTTCAGCTACTGCTTGCATCTACTTTGGGCAACATGGTTGGTTGGAATGCCTCTGGCTCACAACCGTGACATACCAGACTTGGCTTCAGTGCTCGAAGAAATGAAACAGGTTATGCATGTCAGGAAGAAACCTACTTGTTCCTGAGATCAACTCCAGGACTGCCTTCTGGGTACAGATTCTGCTGCCTTGAGAGCAGCCTCTGCCACCTGCACCAAAGGCTCCAGCTCCTACCTCTAGTCTTGTGGCTATCTTCCTTTCTAGACGCTGAAATGCATTAGAGTGAAAATCAGGCCACAATTATGAACTATCCTCTGTTTTCTCAACATCTCACCTTCTTCCCATCCCTCTTCTGGCCAAGTGGAGGTGTCTATGATAGCATCACTGTGCTAGATTAGAAAATCTTGCTTTTAATTGGTGGTCTTAATTGATGTTCCAATTTTCTCTTGGGATTTGTACTATTTTGTTTTTAAAACTTCTTTGTGTATGGCTAAACTGCAACAAACGTACTATTTTGCCATGATAGCAATTATAAAGGGTACCTTTAAAGCATTTGAAACTGAATCATGTTGCTTCGAAGCAATTAAAATTAGTATGTAAAGCCAAAAGAAAAATAAATGGGGAAAGTACTTGTAGCAAATGTGACATGAGGGTGACTCCTTGGTGACTCACCTCTGGTAAAAGACAGGGGTCATTCTGCAAAAGCAGGATCCGAAGCTGGTTTTCATTGAGACCAAAAAGTCCATGGCTTTTCAGGACCTGCATGTTGACAGGTGTGTGGATATCATGGGAAAGGGTACAGGTAGACCTAAAAGAACAAAGCCCTCGGTCAGATGCCCAGGTGAAGAAGGACCAGTTTGTCCAATTCCTTGCCTTGAGCAGCTTTCAATGTATTTAATACATGTGAAGTTGAGTAATTTTCATGAAACCGGGGATAGTATGGCCCAATAAGCACTGATGGAAAATAAGAAAATTGGGTTGAAGGAACTCCTCTCCCAGGGTCATTTGAATTTTCAGTAGGGATGCTTTGAAGCCAAGGGTCGCCCGCCTCGCCTGAGGATGCACATCTGTTCCGTAGGCGACTGCACCTGGCCTTCTCCCCGGCAACAGCTGCCACAGTCCACCAACGTTAAAAAGAAAGCGCCCCTATCCCCAGCACCGCTTTGGCGGGGTGTGTGGCTAGAGACAACCAAGGAAAATTCGGGGCTGTGAAGCACAGCCTGGGGTCAGGAGGCAGCCCCGAACCCCAGCTCTGGCAGTCAGGAACCACAGGGCCTCACCCAAGCCATCCAGCCCTGTTTCCTGGGGTGAGACTGGCTCAGCGCTGTTAAACCGAGAGGGCGCAGACCCGCTTCTGCACAAGTGTGTGGATATGGGGGAGCAGCGATTTCCGGCTAAAGGGTCCAGGGATCTCATGGGATCCTCAGACGCCCCACGCCCCCCACCTCCCGCCAAATATCACCAGAATAAGTGAACTCCGAAGTCCCAGTCCGGATTTAACCCGGCCGCGTCGCGCAGGATCCGGGGGGGCGGGCGGGGGCAGCAACTTTTCTGGCCTGGGCGGTTGAGACGTCTCCATGGAGAGGACCTTCGCGCCTTTCCGCCCAGCTGCTGGAAGCGCGGGGGAGGACGCCCAGGAAAGGCCTGCGGGAGGGGGTCGTCCAGCCCCGCGTCCCCGGCCCGGGGCAGGACGAAGCCCCCCTTCCCGTCGCTCCCGCTTCCAGCAGGACGGCCAGGCCCGCGGCCAGCGCCCACAGTCCCCGCCCGCCGCCGCCTTCTCACCAGCAGTCCCGGTTGGGGCACTTGCCCAGCATGTGCCGGCGGCAGAAGTGCAGCTGGTCGCAGGCCTGGCACTCGCCGCGCTGGTAGCGGGCGCAGAGGCGCACAGAGGACACGGCCACCACCCTCCAGGCGGAGGTGCCGCCACCGCCCACCGCGCCGGCCGCCGCCTCGGCCTCCGCGTCCCCGAGGCCCTCCTGCGTCTCCACCTCCTGCAGCAGGAAACGCTCGGGCCCGGCGCGCTGCAGCACGTCCCGGAGCCTGGCCTCCGACAGCTCCACGTGGCCGCGCAGGTCCTTCAGGAACATGCGGCCGCCGTGGGCGCACAGCACCTTGGTGAGGAAGGAGCACACTGTGGGCTCCGCCATGGTCGCTGGCGCGGGCCCTGTGCGCGCGGCGCAGCGAGCCGGGGCGGGCAGGCTCCTCCCAGTCACGTCCACGATTTCCAGCGAACATCCCGGGGATGGGCCTGGGCCTGGCGAGGGGTGGGCCTGCGGGACGCCGGGCGAGGGGCGGCCCCGGCGCGTGGAAGCGGGGTACGGCGCCTGCGGATCCCCTGGACGCGGACTCAGGCGGGGACAGCGTTGATGGAGCGTCTGCTCCGCCCAGGCACCGTTCAGGGCGAGGCCTGGCCTTGAGGGGCTTGTATAGTGGGAGTCACAAAGGACTCGCCAACAAGACAACTGGTAGTGCTAGGGAGGCCTGCGGAGAAGGCGAAATAGGTAAAAGGTGGTAGGAGGTGAGTGGCCGGGCTGCTTCGCGGGAGGTGGCCACTAGCCACATGTGGCTGCTGAGCACTTCTGGGATTTTTTGTTGTTGTTGTATTTTTATTTTTGGAGACAAGGCCTCACGTTATCGCCCAGGCTGGAGTGCAGTGGCGCTGGCGTAGTTCTCTGCAGCCTGGAACTCCTGGGCTCAAGCGATCCTCCCACCTCAGCCTCCTGAGTAGCTGAGACCGAAGGTTCGCATCACTAATTTTTTTGGTTTTTGTTTTGCTTTGTAGAAACGGGGGCTCCTCATGTTGCCCAGGCTGGTCTCGAACTCCTCAAGCGATCCACCTGGCCTCAGCCTCCCAGAGCACTGGAATTACAGGCGTGAGCCACCCCGCGGGGCCTGCTGAGCTTTATTGGAAAGTGGCTAGTCCGAATTGAGATGTGATATAAGTGTGAAATACACACACTAGATTTTGAGGACTGAGAATGAGAAAAAGAATGTAAAATATCTCATTAACTTTATATGAATCACATGTTAAACATAATATTTTGGATATATTTGGATAAATAAAATGTTATGACAACTTCATGTGTTGCTTCTACTTTCCTAATGTAGCTATGAGGAAATTTTACATTGCAAATGTGGATTACCTTATTTTTGTTGAGCAGCACCAGTCTAGACCTGCCTTAAGCATCCATGCTTTTTGTCCAACACCTTGCTTGTTTCATGAACGTTTGTTGAGCCAACTACTAACGCAGTGACAGTACAAAGATGAATCAGACCATCAGAGAACTCAGCCAGCCTAGCTGCTATTTTACAAGGTGCTCGTGAGGATTAAATGCATTAATGTCATGTAATGTAAAGAAGCTAGAGAGGAAGACAACTGGCCAGATGCCAGAAGACCTTCTCTGCCATGCTGTGAAATTCGGACTTATATCCCAAGAACTTTGGGAAGTCACTAAAGGATTTTCATCTGGGAAGTGTGGATGTCTCCTGAGTGCCACTCAAGGTGTGTCATTCAGCTCTGAGCCTAATGTCTTCTCTTCAGCAAAACCTTTCCTGACCTCTCAAATCTAAAGTAGCTCCCCAGTCTGCATGGAACTTACCACTGATATTTTTCTTCTTTATTGTGTATTTATATATTTAGCTATAGAATTCAGGCTCATGAAAGCAGGAACCTTGTTTTGTTCATTGCTGTATCCCTACCACCTAAAATAGTACCTGGCCATATTGTAGGATAGGTGTTTTAGAAAGACCCCTGGCCCCAATGAGAAGAATGGATTTCTAGAAAAGCAAGACGAGGTGGGGAATAACAGAAAATAAACAGGATTTGAGGGACTATAACCCCAGTGTTATTTATGTTGGAGTTTGCAGTGGACAACCCAAGGTAAGACGCTCAACAGGCAGGTGTATTCTGTGTACAGGTCTAGACCTTGAGGGACATGAGAAGGGAAGGGATGTAGATTTGCGTGACATCAGAGCATTAGGTAACTGAGAGTTGAGAGTTGATAAGATCACCTGGCAAAAATGAAGAGTGTGAAAAAGCGGGGGGCGGGGGGAAAGAAGCTTGGCGAATACCCACATTAAATAAGCAAGTAGGGGAAGAGAAAAATAGGCAGTAGCCTACGTCCCCTTGGCACTCAGCATTTGTTCCTGAACTCTCTGCCTAAGCTTTTTCCAACAGAAGGAGGAAGCAGCCAGCAGGAAAGGCAGGCTGGAATTACCAAGGAGCCAACACCTCCAGGAAGAGCCTTCATCCAGGGATGTTGGGGAATTGGTGGTTTGAGGATGCACTCTCAACCCTAAAATTGGCATGAGGATTATTTTAAACTAAAGACGTGTAAGATTCAATAGAGGCAAAAAGAAGCCTTCTTGAAGCTTCCTTTATTTCAGTAAAAGCAGAATCTTCTGGGAGTGAGGTTGCCATTCATCCCCTCTCCAGGGGTTTATGGACATGAAATAGAAAACCACGTGCACCTGCATAAACAACTTCCCTATGAACACAAACTTCCTTATCTCCTGTTTGTTCCCTAGAAACCCCTTTGTTCTTCCCATAGGAGCCTTTTTGCCCCCCCTCTCCCCTATTAAGTTAGGTAAATAAATCATCATCACTTCTTTTGTGCAGTGCCATATGCATATATGTTTTTTCTCTTGTCAGTTAAATTTGCAGCCCCTCAGAACTGAACATAAGAGAGTGCAGGAAAAGTTTTTCCTCCCCAACAATGGATCAAACAGCCCAACTCATTCCTCGTGTGGAACCACTTGGAGGTGTACATTCCATGGTCTCCCAATGTTTCCTCAATGGAACTGAACCCCAGTTGCCCACAGCCACACCTGCTCATTAGCACTCCCCATACAGTCTTCCTTCCTTTCCTTGCCCTACCTCCCCATTCCCCTGCCAGTGTTTCTTAGGATCACCTCCCAAGTAAACTGTGTGCATTCAATCCTTGTCAGATTGCTCCTGAGAGAACATAGCCTAACATATAAACTGATAAGGAGAGGTTAGAGAAAAATGAGAGTCATTCATGGACACGCAGAGGACAGAGTTTCAAGGAGAAAGTGATCAGCATGGTGAGATACTACAGGGAGGAGCTTTCCTACAAGGGAAAGCTTGTAGACAGTGATAACCTAGGCAGGTTTATTTCAGAGGAATAATGAGAAAAGGTAGATTTCTGTAGGTTAAAAAAAGAAGAATGGAAAAACCGAGGACTTTACTTCTAAAAGTAAGTAAGGTAATGATAATAAGAGGAAGACACAAGACTGAGAAAGGTATTTTATTATAGGAGAGACAAGCATAGTT